>NC_060213.1:47943750-48554375 GCF_021130785.1 Homalodisca vitripennis
ACCGTCACACATTTAAACCAGCTTCTTCAATGGAACCCTTACCATCAAATGACTCAATTAATAATGCTATATTGAATATTTCATCACTTTTTGATGACTTGGAACCAACTACAAACATAGATGATTGTTTTTTTGAATCTAAAGATATCAATTTACCAAAACCAAACTATATTAACTTATCCAACTACACTTTAAAACAAAATGAAATTGATGTTATTACCAAAGGGCTTAACTTTGCACCAACTCCAAAATTCGACCACATAAAATTGGTTTCTGATGCGTTAGAGTTTTCAAGAAAAGTTAGAATTAAGCATTATTTTTTAAATAACAATCAAAATGAAGAAGCAGATGAGAAGATTCACAAATCTCTCTTGAAATTTAAGCCTCCTTCAGATTGGGATCCCCCAGCTTTGAATCCAGATCACCCTATAGAGCAGTTTTTAAATACAATTATTTCTAACATTTCTGATCCTTCATTTGCAGATTCTCTACCAAAAAACAATAATTTAACAAAACTGCAGCAAAAAGCTATAAATACTTTAAAAAATAACAAGGACATAATAATACTTCCTGCTGACAAGGGGATACGACTGTAATAATGAATATAAAGGATTATATTGCTGAAGCAGAAAGACAACTGAGTGACACAAACTACTTATAAAAATTTTAAAATAGAGATCTTAATGAAGAAATTTTGTTCAAAAATATCTAATTACATAAAGAAAAATGCCTTAGAAGAAAACTTAAGTGATCATTCCATCAACTTACTAATAAATAAATCTCCGAAAAACACCAAACATTCTACATTTTGCCCAAAATCCACAAGAATATTTCAAATCCACCAGGATGTCCAATTGTAGCTTCAATATCTTCTCCAACTGAGAGAATTTCTTCTTTTGTTGATGACCATTTAAAAGAATTTGTGACTAACCTTCCTTCATTTGTGAAAAATAGTAATGATTTTTTGCACCTTGTGAAAAATGTAGCTCAACCTCTTCCTGAAAAATACTAAATTAGTCACAATCGATGTTCAATCATTGTACACAAATATTGAACACCAACAAGGAGTTTGATTCTGTTAGATACTACTTAAACAAACGTCCCAAAAATACACTTCCTTCGTCAGATTTTCTTTTAACATTAATACATTTCATTCTAACTATGAATTGCTTTAGGTTTCAAAATAACTTTTATCTACAGCAAAAAGGGACAGCCATGGGAACAATAATGGCTCCTTCTTATGCTAATCTTGTCATGGGCAAGCATTGAACATGATTTTTCTAGAAAACACAAACATACAAACCCATATTTTGGAAACGTTTTACATTGACGATATCTTCATGATATGGACATATAGTAACGAACAATTGCAAACATTTTTTACAATCACTGAACACTTTCTGCAACTTAAAATTTACGTGGGAGATATCTGATTCAATTGTAAGTTTCCTGGATATAGATATTTTTATTGAAAATCAGAAGTTGAAAACTAAGATCAATTTAAAAAAACACCAACACATTTCAATATCTACATTATGACAGTTGTCATGCGTCCCATGTCAAAAAAAGCCATTCCAAAGAGTTTAGCTAAAAGAGCCCAAAATTTTTTGTCACTGCATCACTTAGAACAATATATTGATAATTTATTATCAGCATTTTCCAAAAGGGGTTATCCACGAAAACTTTTAAACAATAAACTGAACACCAAATCACTATCAATTGGAACAAGTAAATCTAAATTTGACAATAATGATCCAAAGTTTTTAACAAAATACCACCCAGGACTTTATAAAATTAACAATATACTTCGAGTAGCATACAGTTGGACAGCTCTGCTTCAACTAAAAACATATTCAAATACATTCCAAAAATAAGATTTAGAAAACCACCAGTTTTGAAAGATATTTTAGTCCATCCAAAATTACCTAAGCACAAAGACCAAGAAAACATGACAGTTGGGTCACATCCTTGCAATAAACCCAGGTGTTTAGTTTGCAACATGTGCTCTACTTCAAAAACATTTACAAGTAGTTCTACACAAAAAATCATACAGTATATTTGAAGACTTAACATGTGAATCAAAAAATATTGTTTACCAAATTCAGTGCAAGTTATGCCCTAAAGATTATATTGGTTCAACGATAAATTCTCTTAGAACAAGGATGACTGGGCACAGGTATGCATATAAACATAAAAAAACAGAGCAACCTGTAGTGGCACATGGCTTAATACATAATTTAAATTTTGAAGAAACATTTTCAGTGAAACCAATTAGAAAAATATCACAAACTTTAAGTACACACACGGTCTGAGAACCATGGAACAAGCCCATCAACTCGTCACTAAATCAACATTTCCAAAGTGGATTAAATTTAAGGTGACTTAGTCAACAAAGTGAATTTATAAAATTAAATCATATGTTCACCATTGTACGTAATTCATTCTTATTTTTTCATTTTCTGTGTTGATGTTTTATGTTTATTCTGTTTCTTATATCCCTATTTATACAATTTTTGTAATTTCCTGAAGACGGCTTAAGCCGAAATATAGAAAATGTTTATTACAATAATTGAAGAATTCTTATTGAAGATTAATATATATATATATATATATATATATCTCAAGTATTTCAAATTTATTAGATATTTTTGATTCTTTATTAGTACAATGTAAAATAAACTTTATATAGTAATCTATATGTGTTTTCCGTTTTATATTACTGAAATATGTGTTTCTTTACAAAAGTTAATGATTATAAAATATTTTTGCCTCTTTGATGAACTTCAGCCAAACCTTCTAAGAAGGTTTATAATAGCTAACAGACGTATAATGCCAGCTAAAGTTATATGGTGAATTATTGGTGAAATACGGTGAAATATTGTCATTATGTTTTTCAACTAATATCATGTATTAGATGTAAATTTTAAATGCGATTTAAATATTGTAAAACCGTCCTATTAGGATGAGCTTTGAGAATTGTAAGCGCTGGGGCTAAGCTTGTCTTCTTACTCGTCGACACTTGCTATACAAACACTGTTGTTTGCTTATTTCGATATTAACAATTTAATCAGTTATAAGTTATATTTTAATATTTTATTTACATTCTTATTTGTGTTTTAAATTTAAATTGCATCAATTCTTTTCCTATAAAATACCATATTGCCAATTACCATTCACAATCTAAGTAGCATGATGGGAGGTGTATCCTTCATGAGTTATTAGTATTCTTTCCTCTTCATTACAGTTGAAAAAACTTACCTTTGGAAGTTTTCATTATATATTTGATCTATAAAACAGTGGTCTAACTGTATAATAATAATAACGATTATTGTATTGTTCCCCCGACAAAGAAAATATAAATAATACATAAGTCTGGAAGGTCTTTAAATTGCAAAACATTATGCTACAGTTTTAAACATACCTAATTTGTATGCCTGTGATCCTTAAAGCGTTTCTTGTTGAAAACACACTCAATCGTTCTTTTAAAACTCAATGTAGAATATTAAAAAAAACTTTATCTGTACCGAATTTGAGTCCACGCTAAGGCACAATACGGTCAGCCGCCCTAGGTGAAAACAAAAAGGTATATATATATATATATATATATATATATATATATATATATATATATATATATTTTTTTTTAATTTCCAGTAAAAAATTCGAGTAGTTGTTCCATAAATTTAACAGGACACAAGTAAATTTCTGACGATCCCTTGTAAATACATTCAAAGTATTTGCGATACAAAACTTCTTTAACAGTTGGATACTAAGTAATGATCCTTCCATTAATTCAAATAATAAATTATAAGTTTACGATCAACTTTACTTTCATATCTAAGTAGTAAAGTTAGTATCCTAGTTAACTTCTTTGCTGTATCTATTACCCTAGGGGGAAAATGGCGTACTTTAATAAAACTGATTCTTAGAACTTACATGTTACATAATTGTGGAACTATTCTACTTGAATTTGATTTAGAACTAAAGGCAGTCTATGGAAGTTTAAGTTTGTTAAGTAAAGAACGCCCTAGAAGTAAAGAATATTTAAGAGTCACAATATATGTAAAGTCATATTTTGCTATATATATATATATATATATATATATATATATATATATATATATATATATATATATATATATATATATATATATATATATATATATATATATATTAGTAAAATATTAGAAGTTTAACCTTATATATACTTATTTATTTATATTTAATATATATATATATATATATATTATATATATATATATATGTACACACACACACACACACACACACACACACACACAAAATATATATATATATTTTTTTTGTGTGTATGTAATTCAATTATTTTGTGTTTGAGTCTGTTTCTGTTAAATATAGTCTATGTTTAAATGACCAAAGTAGAATATGGTCGGAAGACCAAATGCCTATCAAACGATTTTCATTTACATTTATTAAATTTGTATATTTATCTGGCTGAGCAACTACACAAAATGCAAACTTATTCCTAGAAAAAATATTATTCGTTTTTTTAACTTCTAAATGTTCTCGGAAGATACAATTTCAAATATATGTGCCTCATGCTTTTAACAGGCAAAGTAAGGATTTATCATCAAGTAAAATTACCCGTAGGTGTTTAATGGGCTACTACAACCTGTTAAGCAACTCAAGGTACTCGTAAATGAAATACAAAAAACCAAAACTTATTAATGAAGATAAATGCTATATAGAGTTAAATGGGGCGAAATGAAATAAGAGCTATATTTTTTAATTAAATGTTCTGCGGATTAAATACAGATTTTTCGTGAAAGTAAACCATTCAAATGGGCTTACATTCCTTTGAAAAATCTATGGCAATACTCTAGAAATCCAAATATTTTGTTTTTTATGCCCCTACTATTCAAAGGAGAAATATGAACCCACAAGTTTATTATATTCTCAAAATACTACTATGGATGGAAACGTCTTAGGCAAGACATAAATTAAAACTTCCGGAAGTAAACGCTATATTAACGATGTATATCTTTTAAAACATGGAACAGATTTTTGTATTGGTCGAAAAATCAAGACAATACTGTTTTTACAATATCTGAAGCACATTATAACCGGAAGTAGAAAGTACAGGCCCGAAGTTGTAAATTTCTTGACAAAGAAGACATTCCAGGATTATTATATGTGTGTATTATCTGTGTTATGGCAACAATGCAAGATTTCTACGGCTCCAAAAATGCCTTAGGTTTTAAGTAAAACCAAAGGGATAAAAGTTATGAGTTGTTGGCAAAGTATCATTTTAGCCTAAATTGTGTGAATACATTGGTGATCAGGACAACAAGGCAATCGTTCCACTACGGCACTAGAAATAACTTTGAATAACACGGCACGAAAGTGATGCTTTTTAACAGAATGAAGCTGTACGGATATTTGTATGTATAAATATTTTTAATTGGGACAAACATTAACATGATCTACGACTATGGGAATACTAGAGACCAGAATATGTATACCAGATCCAAAAATAACTCATTGGAGTAAAGTTCAATTTTCAGATCGAGCGCTTATATATTATGCTTTTCCACGTATTTAACCAGGAACAAGAGCAAGTTTTAATTACATTTATGTATTGAAAATCTTAATATTAAACACTGAAATAACAAGTATATACGAGCATTAAACCCCTATATTTTCAATACACTATTGTTATAGTTTGAATTATTTTACTGTTTTATTGCTTGCATTACCATTACTACGCACTTAATACTACTTAACTCAGGATACAATATTTCAGGTGTTTCTGAAATTACTACAGCTATTCATTAAAATATTCTACGAATATTTAAAACCGTTTTTATGAAACAGTTTTTCATATAAACCGTTTTACCCTCCGACTTCAGGAACCCTTAAACTGTAAAAATTACTCCTGAAACCTAAAGTTTATTTATGATGAAATGGATCAGGAGATTCGATTATTTGAACTGAACTTCACTTAAGTTTTAAGAATGGTTGGTTATTAAGACATTAAAAAATACGATGACTAAACGTTTGATTTTTTTAAATATAAATAGAACGTTATTTTATAGAAACCCTTTGGTTAACTTTTTTTTTACTATATAACAGTTTTATCATTTAAAATGCATGAAATAAGTTTTTAACGATATGAACTATTGTAATATTTTCTATATTATATAGTGAGCAATAAAAAAATTATTAACTTAATTTGTAATAATCATCAAATCAAAAAAGACATGAAATGTTTTAAGAAAATAAAATAACTTCAAATTAATTTATAAATGTTTAATATTATCGGTGTTTACAGAATAACTTTATTGTTATAAGCTATTTCAGTTTATTGTGATATTATAAGAATTTGCCTCTGTTAATGTTTATTTACTTAGTACGAATATTAAAATAATAAAAAATAATTTCCCTAACAGTAAACGAGTAAACATTAAAAATACCTAAAACATTAGTGTTCAATGTACACAATTTTATGCGTAGAAGGAATTTATTTCTCAGACGTCTTGATTATACTGTAATTATTGATCAACAGTGATTTTAGATTTATTAAAGTATAATTGAAACAATAGTTTTCATAATCTTAACAAGTCATGGTAAGAATTATAAATTAATCTGAAGTTATAAAAGTAAAAGTGTCTAACAATTTAATGCCGCTTTTACTAAAAAAGATTGGCCGGAGATATATAATTTATTCTAAAAAATGTATAAACATGTATTTGAGAATAACACTTTATTACTATACAAATAGTTACTATTTCATATTATAGTTGTTTATTGGAATAAAAACTAGGTAAAGAAATTATTTTGGAGAAATATATCCAAAAAAAATTTATACATTTCTCAGTTACTAGTATAATGCAAATCTACTTAATAATGCATGGATATGATTACTTACTGCAGCATATAGACAATGTGCTAAGAGGAGGTTTGCCCACAGGTGATCAGTTTAATCTCACAGTGTAATATCTACCCGCAGAGTTGTAACGTCAATGTCTCAGAGGACAGTTTGGTTACAATGCGCTCTCAGGTACTAAAACTTAATATAATCCACCTTGCTTTTGAAGTAACCTTTCACAGGATGCTGGTCTGAGAGAGGTTACATAATATATATATATATATATATATATATATATATATATATATATATAAATATATATATATATATATATATATATATATATATCAATTATTAAACTTCTTGATACAAAGTTCCTTTAATATTTCGGCTTTTTGCCGTTTTCAAAAAGGTATAATACAAGGCAAAAAGCCGAAATATTAAAGGAACTTTGTATCAAGAAGTTTTAATAATTGATATAACAGAGCAATTCTGCTTTTATACACTCGAAGTGAATATATATATATATATATATATTGTAATAATTTTGAAGGATTAAAACCGTATATGACATGTCAAAACGTTATAAGGATCAAGATAACAACAAATATTCTTCAATAAATAAACAATGACAATGACGAGGCGCTTGCGGTTGTTATCAGTTTACTCAACGGGAGATTTGTGTGATAATTCCCGTCAAACCTGCCAAGTCATCGTTGTATAATGGTGGTGATAAACTCATACGTTTTGTTTCCTATTAGAAAAATATGTTAGATTTGTGTTTACAGCATTAAAAGATTGTTGAGCAAACAGCGAATTACTTTATATATGTAAAGGAAAGACATTTACTTTGAGGCATATTCATAAGACCAACTGAGAAGTATATTCATGTATGAAAATGTGTGTTTGTGTCCATGTGTTCAAATACATATATTAAAGTCACGAAAACATAAAGAGAAAAAAGTATTTTAATTTGACAAAGTAACGGATACTTAAAGCTAGACCTTACAATAATAAAGGCGTCATTTTCACTATAAATTGTTTATACAAATTTAATATAATTATAACATACAAAAATATACAGGTTTGAGATGGATTGCCATTAATTATGTGTTTAAAAGATATATATTTCTTAGAATATAATTTATCCTTTACTACACTTCAAACAATTAAATTTTATTTACTAGATATTCACAGAAGCTTAATCGAATGTCTAGTTTCATCTGATTATTACATGCTAAGAAATATCTAAAATTCCCTAGAGATATGAAATGAAAGCAACAACCTTATGTAAGTAAAAAATTAAAATAATGAAGTTTTTAAATGAATCAATCAAACCTTCTAGAAATTATTCTATATATAAAATAAAGTTTATATATACACGTTTGAACGATTTATACTTTACGTAATTTTTTTTCTATATGATATCTTAAAAGCAAGAACTTGAGGTGTTTAAATCTCTAAATCCGTACTAAGAAAACTTTTATTTGAAAGGGATAACTTTGGAAACGTTAAGGTCGGTAGAAGTCGAGAAAATTAACCAATAATGTTTTTCCCATGGATTGATATTTATTTATACATTATCTTACAATGTTTTGTATGTACGAACAGTTTAATATATGATATATTAATATAAAACAATTGGAAAACAGCTATATTTAAATAATAATTTATATGGTGTAGCCCCACTGTTTGTAAGTCGTAAATTAGCAGTATTATTTCTACTACAACAATTACACCAACTTTTTTTGCAAAATAACGATGAATCTTTGCAACTGGAATCTTTGCATACTCCTACATGTTTCCATTTCTGAAAAACAAAGCTGTAATAGAACAGCGGACCGGACATAGGTATTAGCATTTATATTGAAGGATCTCTGTCTGTTTACTTCGGTTTTTCGGTTCTGATTGCAATATTTACTGTTAGCTAGTGCACAGGTTTGGATTATATAATACTGGAATACTCGTATCCATCCCAGAATTTAATATATATATATAATATCAAAAAATCTGAAATATATATATATATATATATATATATATAATATCAAAAAATCAGAATATATATATATATATATATATATATATATATGATTTTTATTAACTCAAATATTCTACTATGAAAGATACTTTTGAGTACTCAACTTAAATAATATGTTTATAACAGAAATAATCTTAATTTTAAAATAGTACTTATTGTATTACAAATTATAGTTTATATTTTAGGTTACAAAAAAATATTTAACTCCTAATGTAGATTTGATTATTATACCCTTCTTCTTTAAAATTCACTCAAATTTGCACTATTAGCAAAACAACTTGTATCAATTTGTATTTTAAAATGTGGGCACTTTGCTCAAAAGAAAAGAATTGACTTTCTTTTACTATATTCCATATTTTGTTAATTTTTTAAATATAATATTTATTTCTAGTTGTGTTTTAAAGATTTTTTGAAAGGCAGTTCAATTCATATTTTGTGTCTCCAGTGGGCATTAATTATGTGTGGCTTTAATTTGGGAGGGGATTCAAAATAAAAAAAATTATAATTAATAAATAATTTTAGTTTATAAAAAAAATAATTTATTTGCCTTTATTGAAAATAATTTACTTTTGAAAACTATATTCCACATGTTAATTATATAACAGGTTATTATATTTCCAGACTTCTACTTTAAGTATATTATATTAACCGGTTCTTGGCACTATGTGCTTTTCTTATCCGTCCCTCTTCCCGCTTGTGGTATATTGTGTTGTCGCGAGGTTTGGGGGGGAGACGCCTCCGAAGCCTCCTAGTGCAGATCAGGTGGTTTCTTGGGGAGGCCATGATTCGCTGACTTGGCTGACTCTTAAACTGTAACATTGTTAGTATCAGAGGGTATTATACACTATTATGTAATGACTTAATGAATCACAATTTATAACTTTTTAATTTGTACTACAAAATTGGTAATTTTGCATTGTTATCTCCTTAGAGCCACAAATAAGAAAACATTTTGAAAATTGCTTGGTAACTTGAGTATATATTGAGATTTTGTAAGTAAACTACCTACACTTCTATATTTCAATCTTCACACTTTAAATCTGTTTGTAACGATTACACCAAATGACTAGGCATGAGTTTTTTTCTTATGAAATTAGCACGTCGGCCTTATTAGGTGTCCTAACATATTACGGAAAAATATTGGAGCTAAACAAAGAAACAAAATTAAACCACCACAGATCATGTAAAGGAAAACAGAAAAGTTCATGAGGATTTACGTACAGAATATGCCAATACTGGAGGAATTCTTATGTTCTTCTAAATTTAATATTAACATATACAAGTCCATAAAAAAACCCTAGAATCTTTAATAGCGAAATGTTTTAAAGTCATTAAATGAGCATTCGGCATTAAATAAAATCGAAGTACATGTGATTCGTCGATAGGATAGACGACAAAGCAGGCACAAATGTATATAATATACTAAGTACATAATAGTACAGGTAATGTTTAACATTGTAAATTAGGAGGCAGCTATAAATAACATTAAAATCTGACTATCTGACAGGTGCATTTGTTTTTATGCACTTTTCATTGTATTATGCACGAGTTCTTAAAGTGTGATTGTATATAAAATACTATGTAGCACAAGAGAAACATACTATACAACTATGGACAACATAGTAAACCAAAAACATTTTTTTTACATTCACAACTAAATTTAACACATATTATCACCCACAATACATAGTATTATATAATATAAGTAAGTGGAACTATTTAATTGGTAAAAATTTACCATAAAATGAGAATTCCTATTGTTATAAAGTAAACTATCAGTGTTTACGTAAACAAAAAAAGAATTTTTGTATTTCATACATACATTAATTTAAATGTGTACTCCCTACGAGCAATTTTATTGTACGGATGTAGTAAATTTTAATCTAGAAACTATTGGTACAATTTGAAACAAAATTTTTTTTAAATTTTAAATGAGTTTTCAAAGTTTACGGAAAACAATCTTAGAGGAAAGTTAAATTGTTGGCATGAAAATCGATAAATAATAATACTAGTGAATTAAATAAAAACTCGTAGCAAGGAACTTATGTTCTCACCTAAAATGTCGCTTGTATAAATTTCACTTCAAGCTAAGACGCAGAAGAACAAGCTTTTTCATATTTAAGACATGAACCTATACTCTTTGTAGCGCTTACTTTCTTTCAGTAAAACAGTGGCAACTCTTGTCTTTGATCCCCAACTTTGACGTACTTCAACTTCTAAATCACGTACGGTTGGCAGCACTGAAATGTGAACATGTGAGTTCCTACTTCACAAAGTAGTTTTGTTTATCAAACGAGTTTTTCATTATATTCAGTATCCGTGTAAATGTCATGGCTTTAGGACTATTGTAAATATTTACCCGTTTATAAGACAAGTGATGGCAATGTTCTCTCTACAATATAGTACAAGCATAATTTACAGAAGCGATATTTATTAACTTTGATTAATAATGACCTAACACCCATATTTTTACTACATAAAAAATGTGTTAACTATGTAAATATACGGTAAAAATTGTAAAAACTTTATACCTATTATAGGCTACAATTACTTGTAGAATCGTATAATTATTGCTTAAAATTATGTAGTTATTTAATTGTATTATTGAGAATATTATATGTAATACATATTTGTTTACACCTCATTACAACTTGAATCCCATTATAGTTTTAACTACATTTTACCTGTCTTGATGTTATTAATGTATAAACACAGTTTGATACTGATTATAACGCATTGCATAACTGATATCCAAAACAATTAGCATTAAACTAGATATACTAATATAAAACTCTACATAAATGCGTGTTTTAGATGTTGTTTTTTTATTTTCTAGCCTATGGTGTTTTATATTTGTTATCATTAGCAATTTTTTATGGATCATGTTTCTAATAATTACATAAAATCAACGTTAGTGGTTCATGTTGTGTATATTACAGTTTTTTGTCAATTTTGCCAAACAAATTTTCGATTTCCCTTAGGTTATTCTAAATTAAATATACGTTTAAAAATACTCCTAAATTAAGCATATAGTTTTAATCGGTTTTTATATTAATTAGATTTTATATTTTAATAAGATAACTATTCTCAGCTGAATATTATAATAAATATTGCTATGAATAATAATTAATATTTTTGGTATGAGTACAAAATATAATGAAGCACAGCTATATTAAACACAACATTGGATAAGAACGGTCAAAGTAGTTGTAGATAACTCAATAAGGAATCACTGAATATTTAATAAAAAAAACTTAGTTTTAGGGACTAATGTGTACGTTCTTAGATATTACAAAATAATATTTGGTTTATACATGTAAAATAGTGTTAAAGGTTGTATTAAATAGATGGTCTTATTCCTGACTGCTTTTTTAGCAACACCTGAAAATATGTCCAAGAATTGCATACCAGACTAACACAAAATAATGTTAGGAAACTATTAGATTGGTAATTGTTGGTATGTTTACTACAGAAGTATGATTAGGATTATTGCCGGAATAGTTATTAAAGATTAATATAAATAATTGTTTTAATTATCAATTTTACCATCAGATGCACCACTTCTTCGAAGAGAGAATATCTAAATTATTGCATATTTTCTCTTTGTTGCATATTCTGGACTAATACTCACTAAAACAAAATAAATCATACTTTATTAAACTAAATTCTGAATTAGAAGACACTTTTTATTCAAAGGTAACATTGAGTTATGTTTTCACTCCAAAACATCTGTGCACTGTATAATCACATTATTGAACCAATGCGAACAAACTTCAAGTAATTGGTAATTTGTAACAGTTCCGTACAGTGACATATCGCTTACTAGTTGTCGGATACGGCCATGCCACAGTCTACTTCCTTTCCAAGATTACCGGAAGTTACTCTACTCACACTTGGACATGCTATTTCCTCTTTAATGCCCATACATTTTCTAGATTTAAATGGGAATCAATAACGTGATAAAGGTAGTGGAAATTTCCTTGTTCTTAGCTTGTGCTATTTAAATACTGTTGTTTATTATTAGCGGCTTAACTTAAAAGTATTCTGAGCTTTAGTGAGACCTGTTATTTTAGTGAAATAACATTTGCTTACTACATTAAACTATTTTACTTAATTTTTACTTTACCTGATATGTATGTAGATATTGCAATAATTTAAGTAGTAGGTAGGTTTACAAAGTTTGCTCAGTTATATAACTCATATAGCATATCATTACATAAATTTCCCTGCTAATAGATTAAAACATGCTATAGTATTTAAGAGATTATATAGTTTTGTACATACAGTTTATACATTCTTTTCACGACGTTTTGTATCTCAACTCAGAATAAATTCATTCATAAGTAGTAGGTAAGAGAAGTTTAAACTTCCTCAATGATTATTTCTCGTACTATCTTATAAGTTTTGTAACGTATATGAGCATAAGCAATAAATTTGTACAAAATTTTCCCGTAAATGATATTTCCATATTACATGGTATTTTTATAGTTAATTTAATGAATTTTGTAGTATTAAAACTACTAAAATAGTTTTAATGTCTTATACGGCAAGCGTAAATAATATATAGTATTAACATTCTTTTACTCAGAATCTTTTTTTCATACTGTAGAATTTAAAACTGCCATTTCCTGAATTATTGCAATTTTTAAATACAAATGTTCTTTCGATCCTGGGACAACGCGATGTTAGGAGACAACTGTAAAAGTTGCAGAATAGGATGTAACTCTATATTTTGGTTTTGAAGTCACGTGATAAATAGATGGAGATAAAGTGTGTAATATGTTTAAGGTAGTATACAGTTGAGTTACATGAAATGGCAACGCAGATAGAAGTTATGTCTCATGACACAGAACAAACGACCGATAAAACCACATTAGATGAGAGCAGGTGGTTCGTGTGGCTTGATAGCTTTCGGTTGTAACAAGTTAGTGTCGTCATTAACTGTAGAGGTTTAAATACAAATGAAAGAATTATAGGTAGGGTCACAATAGGGTACAATATTTTTACCTTAACCACTAGTTTTTCGTGAGTGCGTTTTACATACCAGAATTTTTTGACAATGGAGGTCTAGATGGCTGTCAATTTCATCTAGGTATCTGGTTTAAACAAATATTATATTGTATTCTAAAAATAATTCTGAAGATCCAGCCGTTTATTTCATTACTTAGCTGAGATAATTTCTGTTAACGTGCAAAAGTTCCAACCCTATAATTGAGCCATGTTCTCTTAAGAGGTAAATTGAGATGATCAGGTGACTCTGACGGGCTCATAGTACAATGTATGAACCGCTCACAAAGAAATCTGAGCAGGAGCAAATATCTGAGCAGCCTCACGCAGGAGGAGCCCCTCTCATGCGGAGGGAGTATGTCGGGCAGCGGGAAGGGAATCTTCTTATCTCTCTTTGTGGATCATGTCTCGCTTTTGCTTACATTCTAGCTACTTACATATTCTATAACTAAGTATAAGTGTCGCAGTTCAAGCGTAAAATATTGATTAAACAGATTTAGGTAGCCATAGATGTATCCAGGGAACTTTCGTTATATTTTGAGGTCAGCAACGTAGTTGCAGTAGCCAGTTTAGATATTTGTCGTTCGGTCATGATTTAATCAATTTGAAGGTGAACGAGTGATCCGGATTAGAGTGTTAAGAAGACCTATTCGCCTCGATGTTTTGTACAATTGTTTCCTGTTTACAGAATAAATTTGATATTTTATTTCGAAATTTTATATTATTTTTAAGAATCGTCAAAACTTATAATACTGTAGTTAGGTTCATTTTAAAACACTTACCTATACAATTTTTTAAGAGTCTTAATTTTTACTTTGTTCTAAGCAGCACTACATCAGGACCTTCAATAAAGCGAGCAATGTGTCATAAGTAAGCTATTTTTGCTGCGAAGTTTTAACGTTGGCAATAAGTGTGCTCAATAAACTGTGCCTTAAACCCAGGTGACTCTTATTGGCTGGCAAAGTTAGCGTTCTCCCCTCTTAGTGGTACTATTAATCTTACCACACAAGATCCCGAAAGAAATATGGTTAATCAGTTTGTAATTTTAAAGAACCAGTCTGATTTCAGATTAAAGTTTTATTGATGTACTGTTTTTAACAGGTTACAGTTACAGGTTATAATCCACCACCACTTAACCAGGTTTTATTGTACCACTTCTTTTTTCAACAAAACAAGATACAAGTGTGAAGTTAGCCTGCAAGAATGACGTCATCTGTATGTCACAAATATTTCTTGTCAAATTTGCCTGGGTTAAAATTCTAAACTAAAGTGAAATCTATACTAACTGAACTAACCTAAACTAAGAACATTAATATTAATGGATTTTGTGATGGTAGAGGTTAGTGTGTAATTGGCCAGCAAGAATGACGTAATCTATATCACAAAAGTAATTAGTCAAATGTCTATGTAAAGTAAGCTAATCTAACTATTAACATTAATTTTAATGGGATTTATGATAGAGCGGTCTAGTAAAAAGATAGGCAAAAACAATGACGTCACCTATATTACGAAAGTAACTAGTGTACAATGAAGTTCTGGGTGCATAGAAAATTATCGTCTTTATTTCCGTACACAGTGTATTTGTACGAATTTCAGTTAAAAATTCACTAATAGAGTTTAAATAATTTTAAAATTCGTATTTTGAAATAACAATATGAATATATCAGTTTTAGTTTTTTTTTACGCTCAGATGTTGTACTAAGTATATATATTTATCTACATGTTTGTCTTGGCTCTAATTGATTACATTATTAAGTATTCCGCCAGCACGTGAAAGTAAACAATATAGAATATAATCTCAAGAAACAAATAATTCAATAATTTTTAATACTTGATTTTTGTCGATGTATTTAGGTATTTTACAAATAATAGTCTATAACATTTATTTTTAAAATTAATTGTTACCTAACTATTTCTATATGGAATCACCCTTGTTAATTATTTATTTCTTCAAAGGTACAATATTATGATGTACTGGTCTAATTACTTAATTACTGATTGTCATAAAGAAAAGCACAGATTTTGTACAGTGTATAATAGGTTTGACAACAAAACACAACCATTATCAACTTCTGTCACAATCAGTACTGCCAATACCATGGTGAACATGCGAAATACTGTGTTTCTTACCTATTGAAAGTTATAATAGCAAAGTAACTTACAATAGGATATATAATGCATTTCCTGAAATCTGTATTCAGTTCTTCTGCATAGTGAGAAAGTTTTCGGAAATATTTATATTTTATTGAATTCACCATATTATTATTTAATATAAAATTGACACACAAAAACTAGATAATCTATTTATATATTTCTACAAAGATATTGCTTCTTTTAATCATATACAAACACAATTTCAAAAAAATAAAAATTCTTTTCATATCTTTATATTGTACTAATTAGTAGGGATATTAAATTTTCTTGAAAAAGATAAAATCTAAAATTAAAATTGATTGAAAAATATAGGCCTAACTATTATGCTGAATACTGTAGCAAATTATATAGTATATCATAACTACAACTTTTCTCAAAACGTAAAAATTTCAAACTGTTTGGTTGTTATTATAGTAAAGTAACACTATATATTTATTACGAGAGGTAGGTGATAAGCACTGTGAGAAAATGGTTATGTCATATGACAAGCGTAATGAAAACGTAATGACATACATGCTCTTATCTACAGCCGTGAACCACATTATCTGCAACCTGCGGTTAGCGAAGTAATAGCAACTGAAGTGTAATATTCTTGAGGTGTTAAACCACTTACTGAATATAACAGGTCTTACAATGTCGTTTACGTTGTAATATACATTTTTCTAACTAAACGGAAAGTTATAGTTAATTATAGTTATTAGTGTTTTACACATAACACAACCTCATACCGCCGCCCGGAAACGCCTTACTCACCAAGAAAATTTTAAGATAGAAACAAATACTACAAGAAACTCGACCTAACCATTAAACAGCTGACCGCTTTCAATCCTTACCCGCCCCGCACCGCGATCAAGATGCGGCCAAGATAACGGTACCGAACCAGTAGGCTACTAATTACTTAATTTGCATATTGCCTCTTGAAAGCCTAATTTCTGAAGGGAAATGCAGTAAAATCCAACTATTACCTTAAATGTACAATCGGTACAATCTTCCGCTTAAAATTATATCTAAATTTTCATATTTTTTGTGTGATAAAAATATGTTCCAAATATATACTTTAATATTATACTGTAGGATGTAATCCAAACTGAACAACTTTGATCGAACACGATTGCAATAAATAGAATAGCCCTAATGTACACGACATGAAACAGGTTTCCCAACGTAACACAAACAATATCAGCCCCTCACGTCCAGTGCCGCCAATAGTGAGCCAGAAGTATAGAGTATTGTGATTCGTATTTATTTAAAGTTATAATGGAAATTCAACTAACAACTGGCTATTATATTATATTTATTTTCAACAAATTATAGTATTTATGTTATAGGATTTTATCAATTTTCGAGTGTTTATTCTGCATTGTAAAGAGTATAATTGTTATTATAATATTATAACTAGTTGAACGCAATGTGAAATTTGATTACTTCTGTGTAACATATTGATTTAGAGTGATATTCCACTGTAGATATTGGAAAATATTATTATCCGCATTATTGCGTAGGTGAAAATCGCCAATGTTTTATAAATAAAGATGTTAAGATTATTTGATACGCGGACATAATTAAAAGCTGTTGGAAGGAGAATTCTTTAGACGTAGAAGATTCTATATAAGTTATTATAGATAGAATAACTGAAAAAATCAATTAAATATTATGTATACTGCTATATTCCATTTGGTTAAATCCGAAACATAAGCATATATGTTAAAAAGTCCCGAAAAATAATCATTTAAAATTGATTTATTAATATATAGTTATTTGCTTAGGCTATATATATGCTTGGTTTAACACTTTAACCAATGTGTATGATTTGAATTTCTCTAAACCTAGCCAAATGTTCATTTATTTAACCAAGCAGGAAATATGACAACGACATACTAAGTTTCATTTTGCTAAACACTCTTGTTGATTGGCTTCTGTCTTACTTTTCCTACATAACTGTAAACATATACAATAGCTTTGAAATTATTCAATCCGAGGTTCGTGTTCACTATGTTTTGTCTCAATAACTAATTATCGTATTTAACAACGAAAACTGCTATTTTGTTGTATATTTATAAAAAATATAATATTTATGTTTATTCGAATAGAAAAATATTGTTGAACAGAATCATATCAATACACCTATACATGTTTTACAAATTGCATGGAAGAATGTGTTAAAATGTAATAAGAACACACTGTAGATAATAAATAACTTCCTGGAATTTTTAATAATTTTTTAATTTCCTTCTCCTTACGAGATATATTGAAACGTACTTAAATACAAACATTTAATACGTTTTCTTTCCCTAAATATCCATCTGATTAAAGTCATATCAGTATACTCCCTGCAATATCTAAACATTTAAAAAGAAACGTTCACTAACAGTCCTTATGTGTTGTTCACAGATTGATAATTATGATTATATGGAAGATTCTGTATTTTCTCAATGCTTCAATCAGTGTTTCGTCCTTACTAAATTCCTTACCACATTCCTTCTAAAAATTACAGTAGATATAACAGTTATCATAGACAAGCTACAAGCTACAATTTAAACTTATTTAATTTTTCCCACGTTTTTGACCGCAAATTTCACCTTCTTTTGCTAATAAAATTAAAAAAAGTCTGGTTTCTCTGATAGTTGTTTCAAGTGGCTAACGGTATACATCAGATAATAACAGAAATTTGAAAGTGGGGTCTTTTGTTGGCGAAGTTAGGTCCTTTTTGCTATAAGCTCGGCTAGAGGGACGGTTGGTTGTTCTTATATTTGCTCTTGTGGCAACTGCGTGTAAGATGAGTGAATGGATAAATAGATTTCATAAAAAATAAGACAAATATTGTAATTGTCTCTTTTTATCAAAGATATTTTCTCTAAGTTTAATGTTTTAAATGAATTTTAAATTTAAAATGTAAATTGTTTTATTAAATCCAATATTTAATTTGTTCCTCAATTTAATTCATTTAAAATCCCAGTTTTAATCTCGTTATAAGGGCGATTATATATATATATATATATATATATATATATATATATATATTTACATTAAATCGTATAAATGGCAATAGCCTTATTTAATTTCAATAAACATTGAATCGCAAAAAGTACTTGCTCCGCCGGGAGTCGAACCCGGATCTCTCACTTGCCGGGTGAATGTGCTACCGGGTTCGACTCCCGGCGGAGCAAGTACTTTTTTGCGATTCAATGTTTATTGAAATTGAAATTATATATATATATATATATATATATATATATATATATATATATATTTATTTATTTATTTATTTATCTATTTATTTATTTATATATAAATATATGTATATATTTGTTCTAAAAGGTTAGATAATGGAAAAGACGACGTTTACGTCATATTACCGCCTCTATAAATAAAACAATTTTATGCTATTTTATTCCATCAGAAAAGGAGGCTTGTGTCCCACAATATGGATGTTAGTTGGAAGGATTTCTAGTATATTAATTATTAAATAGTTTCAATTGCTATACGTAAATATTGCAATATGACAAAGCAGTAATATTTTTTGTAAATTTAAATTTGTTTATATATGTATTATTAAAGCATAACACTCTTCTTATTTCACAATTTTTTTATGTCACAAATCACAGCTAAGTCCGTATATTCCTGTCTACTGTTTACCCAGAGAAGATACCAGGATATTAGGTTCTGCCATCAGAGATCCAAAAAACCAACGTATGGGTACCTTAATCAGTACTAACTTCTGTTTATGTCGATTATCTTGTTCTTTATGTTTCATATAAGAAGCTTCAAGACGATTTTATCGCAGAAAGAATATGTAACAAACAGAGAACATAAAAAAATAAGAGAGTATGAAAATAAATTAACCAAACTAACAATGCAGTTTTCCAGCCTGTTAAAGAAAGGTAAAACCTCAGTGTTTTCTATCTCTCTAAAGAGTCTCCACACACGAGTACACAGCAGTGCGTGTGGCCCGGAGAGCTGAGTATTATGATAATGTTGTGTGTACACCTTCTCCTGAATCTGCATACTGATGATCGTATCTATTAAGGAAGTGTAAAGTGCTAGCTTTTGCACATTCTTAATCTTTCCTAATAACGTAAGACATTTATTCATCTTGTGATAAAATACGCTACATGATTTCAATGTTATATCTTGGCATAGGTAAAAAAAGGAAAAGTTGTTGTTTACGACTATAAATTATTAATAAAAGTAAACCATTATCAATATTCAGTTTTAACCTATATATTTTTCCTCAATTATACATACTTTTGCATGCATGTAGTAGGATATTTTAAAGTAAGATAACTTTTCCTAATTTCCATTATTTTTCTGGTTGGTTTAGTTTTTATATAATTTTGTAATAAGTATGGTATAAAACATAGCTAAAATGTATGTAAGCAAATTAAATAATACGGCAGGTTTTACTTAATAGGTCATAAAAGGTCACCTGCAAAGCAAAATGGTCATAAAATCTGAATCCACAGCAACAAGATGGGTTATTAAAAAAATTACAGACTGAACACATATATTTCTTTCGGGATCTTGGGCAAAAGATTAATAGCACCAATAAGTGGAAAGAACGCCAACTTTGCCAGCCAATAAGAGTCACCTGGGTTTATGGCACAGTTTATTGAGCACACTTACTGCCAACGTTAAAACTTTGTAGCCGAAAATAGCTTACTTATGACACATTGCTCGCTTTATTGAAGGTTCGGATGTAGTGCTGTTTAGAAAAAGTAAGGCTCTAAAATTTGTATAGTTCAATAATCAGTGGACTTACCTATTAGTTCTGGAAATTGGAACTTTAGTAGATTTATTCTAAATAGGAACAATAACATGAAATTCTAAGTAAACCCGTGATCTTTAGGACCACTTGGGGGCTACGATTAGATACGTTGATATTTGCTTAATACTTTAGTTGCATGTTGTTATTATTATCATTAGTTAGTTATCATTATATTTACCTTATATAAGAATTTATTATCTTTAATTACTAACACCGAATATCGCAGATGAAGAATTTATAAGTAGACAGTAGCTCTTTTGTGATGTAAGTAAATGAATGAATCGTCTACACATTAAAACAATTAGGTTTGGAAAGCTATAATCTATTAAAATTCTCATGTAGCCAACAAAACTATAAAACAATTTATAAAATAAATAGTAAATAAAGTATAAAATCTAAAATTTTACTATAAAATTCAGAGTTTAACTAATTTAAACAACCGCAAACACATGAGAAAATGCAATATAATCTATTAAAAATAATATTAAATTTAGTCTTGTACATGTTTCATTATCCCCAGCATTATTTACTATATTTGTTATAGAATTGTATAACGAGATATTGTATCTTATTTTTTAGTTGTGGGGCCAAAATGAATTAAAATTTGTTTGATGATTTTAAAACTGTAAAGTGGATATACATATCACTACCAATTATCATATTGTTAATGATTTTAATTTAGTTATTATCTTGGTATTATAGATGATTTTGATAGTTTCTAAGGCTTTTTAATTTATAATTCCACAAAGTATAAATATTTTAAACTTAATTTTCTATTTTATATTAAGTTTTGAGTTACTAATATAATTTCTCGAGAAATGTATTTTATATTAATTATGTAATATAATAATCATTGTACAGTATATATACAAGGTGTTTGAAAACTCTGGGTACGGCTAAATATTTTACAAACCATAGCAGATAACATCTATAAACTTTGCAAAATGTCATATGGCTATGTAAACTATTTTTCCTTGCTATTACCATGACATGCCAACCATGGGGGGACGGCCCACAGAGGAAAACTTGGATATCTTAAATTAAAGCATGGGTCGAGTGATACCTCATTTGAAAGAGCTCACTTAGTCTACTTTCAACACTTAGTCTACTTCAACCCTAGTTGAATGCCGCAAACCGCATCTCAAAAGGTTTATCCAATCAGAAATGGCGGGTTGTTTTAGGTACACATTGTGAAGTACATTATGCGCTGCCATTTCTGACTGGATCGTCGTATTCTGATGCGGTAGGCGGCGTTTTACTCTACTAACCAATGGTTTCACTGATTAGTATTTATAAAAAATAACAAAAAAATGTATGTCAAAAATTAAGTGGTAAGTTAGCTATTTCACCAAAAAAGAACAATGGTAGAACTTAAGTATTGATATTATCCACTTTAACATTTTTAAATGTTTAAACTAATTTATTTAAGAGGAACTTCGATGTTTAATATTGTAAAATTTTCCATTAATGGATGCTGTCACTTTCTAATGTTAGACAAAATGACTTGGGTTTTCCCCCCTTATCATTTCAGGTTGTTATCAACAACAGAAAAAGTCATACATCTATTAATTCCTGTTACGGGAAATCACATTGTCAGTACTGAGTTCTTTCAGATTTTTAGTGAGTGCGCGTACAGTGTTAGTTGTTTCTAGTTTAAAATTGTTGAATTTCAAGTTAGTACCGAAAGATAAATGGAATTATCAGACATTGACATAATTAATATACTCATTATGAGGGGATATGTTGACCTCAAGCGCTCTTACCAACCGTAGCAGATTTATTTCATGAAAGATTTCCGAACAGACCACCTATTTCAAAAAATGGTGTTTTCACCACCGTCCACCGTTTCGAAGAAAATGCAACTGTAAAAGATCTTCGTCGCAGTGGCAGACCTAAAACAGCGACTAATGAGGACATGGCTACTGACGTACTTGTAACAGTCATTGAAGAGCCACATTCGACTACCAGAAATCTTGCTACTGAGTATAACATTAGTACATATTCTGTATGGAAAATTTTAAGTTCTGACAATTACCACCCTTACAAAATACATCTTGTACATGAACTATCCGAGGACAATTTTGATAGACGTATCGAATACTGCGATACAATGATGCAAAATTTATCAAACCAACCTTATGACATAAACGACTTGAGACAAAGAATATTACATGAAGCGGCAGAAATACCTCATGAAATACTACGCAATGTAATGGATGGCTACTTCAACCGGATAGCTCACTGTCAAACTGCAATAGGAGAACAATTTGAACATTCATTGTAAATAAAAGGTTAGTTGCAAATTAATAATAAGTAAGTACTTTGTTCTTAGATTGTATTTTCACCTAGTGAATAAAATAGCATTGCTAGTGTGTAACTATGTTAATTCAGAAACATAAAGACGACGAATTCACTTTTGTTTTATTTATTGTGTTATAAATTTATGACATAATTTGAAAATTAAAAAATTCAGTGAAAATACATCGGTTAGTAGAGTGAAACGCCGCCTACCGCATTAGAATACGACGATCCGGTCAGAAATGGCAGCGCATAATGTACTTCAAAATGTGTACCTAAAACAACCCACCATTTCTGATTGGATAAACCTTTTGAGATGCGGTTTGCAGCACTCAACTCTGATAAGTGAGCTCTTTCAAATGAGGTATCACTCAACCCATGCTTTAAATTAAGATTTCCATGTTTTCCTATGTGGGCCGACCCCCCATGGTTGGCATGTCATGGTAATAGCAAGGAAAAATAGTTTAAATAGCCATATGACACTGTGCAAAGTTTATAGATGTTATCTGCGATGTTTTTTTTTCAAATTTTCAGCCGTACCCAGACTTTTTAAACACCTTGTACATACACTACTGCATGTCCACACGTACATTAATCGTAGATTTATGTTTGTATTTCCAAAGACATAATAGATTTGAAGCTAATTTTCTATTGTCACAAATTTCTCGATTATGAATAATAGATATTTAATGAAAAGATTATGATGTATTTTATATGGAATTAATATTGTAACAGTAAGTATAGCTACAATAATACTAGTAACACTTATAATGGGAGATGCAATAAGTTACTTATTTACACATTAAATAAATATAGGATATATGATATAGGCTTAGAAATTAAGAAATACGTTTAAGTTTTATTATAAATTAACAAATAATTAAACTAATTGTGAGTCTACTACAAGTTACTTATTCGATAAATAGTTGATTATTTCATCGTATATTTACAGACGAAATTATTGAAATGTGTTCACTTTAAGGAAATATGTTATTGATTTGGAACTTTATGCAAATAAGCTTTGAGGCTTTGATACGAACTTTAGCTAGTACATTGTGTATGAGAGATATACAGTAATACACTTGGAAAGCCACTTGTCTATTTCAGCTTTCCTATTTGATGCTGCTGCAGGATAATCTTGTTTGTTGTAATATGGGGTATTATTTATCACAGTAACACAATTATCTTTCGGATTTTTTTAAACTATAGTGTTCACATATTTTCGTAACCGTAGTAGTTTATTTCATTATAGTAGTTTTCTGACCTTTCTCCTGATATGAACTAAAGTAGAAAATTATCGATCTTATCTTCCCCACCTGCGTGGAAAGTTATAAAGTGCTCTCCTTTACTTAAATGTGTCGTCAGCCCCAAAGTACTACCATACGACCAAGCATTGGTTTGACGTATGTACAGTGAACCTATAAATGCAAACTATCTGTCTATAATTTCTGTATTCTGCTAAACATTTATATGCAATTATTAAAACTAATTGTTTTTAAAGCTCAAAAGAAAAAAAATATTTCGTATTACAAGTACATCAGTACGTTTGAAGTGACATTCATCAAAAATAAAAAAAACTTATTATAAATGTTTTATGTTGATTATAAGTTATACAATTTTTTTAGATTAAAGTGATGCATGCAATATGTGTAACTAAATAATAAGTTCATAGAGGGCTTTTCCGAAAAAATCACTACATTGATGAATACTAATGATTGTCTTTCAAAATTATAGTTTTTAGACAGTTAAGTTTTAGATTTTAGACCTATTGTATAGGCTAATCAAAATTAAGCTAAATTGTACAAATATTTTATAAAAATGAGGCAGATTATTGAAATATTAAGATA
This sequence comes from Homalodisca vitripennis, assembly GCF_021130785.1. Classification (NCBI taxonomy): domain Eukaryota; kingdom Metazoa; phylum Arthropoda; class Insecta; order Hemiptera; family Cicadellidae; genus Homalodisca; species Homalodisca vitripennis. Next base: position 47,968,710 of record NC_060213.1, read on the forward strand.
GTTGGTCAACGATTGTTATATTTTAAAAATAAATGAAAAAATAAGAAAAAATATATTTGCTGAACTTTCGTGAAAAAAAAACTTTTTGGAGGGAGTAAAACCTACTTCGGCTAATGAGGCTTACTTTTAAACAAAAGTATTATGACAAACTTATGCGTAAAAGCTTCGAAAACAATTCATATCAAAGTAGCCGAAAATAACATTGGTAAGATACGGAGAAATGCTTCACTTAATAGTTTAATCCCACTATAAAGCATTGGTGTTAACACATTAGCATCACGATTATTTATCTAGGACCGCTTTTAGTAGAAGATATGAGTAGTCTTTCTGCTTTGTCAAAAGTTTTATCCGTACCCAATCATCGAAGTTCGTCTACATTCAACTGCATAGCAATAAGAAAGAAAGTAGTAGAGGATTGGTTTGTAATTGATGAATTCATGTAACATCCCATTAAAGGCAATACACTACAAAACAATAGACTGTTTTTAAAAACCTTTCTATACAGTAACCTACAATACTAAAAGAAACGGTAATTTCTTAAAATGTGTCTAGCGTACCCCAGGCTTGGCAGCATTCAAGAAACTGTAGACGGAGCGTTACTAGTGGTCAGCAAGTCAGTACGTGAGAGAAATAGTTTAGCTTCTAACTTTTCAAACATTTCTATTGTTTAATGCTAAGACTGTATTAAGATTTGAAATGTAATGTCTGCTTCAAATTTTAATATTACTTTACCACACTCTGCAACTGTATTTGTGATAAGTAACTGCAAAGTGTACCTTGTATTACTAAATCGTAATATCATTTTACTTTATCTAGATTTTAAATTGAAGTTTATTGACTAAATATCATAATAAATATATCCACTTAATAAAACCAGGGACTGTTGAGATACAGAATATCAACCTATAACATATGTTCTAGTTATGACGCTCACAGTAAGCCTAGTGGTGGAATTTAGATCGGCGCTCATAGTCGATTACTCAGCCAATGGATTATAGTTTCATATACGGATTTTTTTAAACTCGTTATTGATGATTATGATGAGATTAAAAGGATAAAACCATTTCGTATATAGTAATATAAAGAATAATCATAAGATATACCAACTTCATTCCCATATTTGGACTTTCCTCAGGTTGGTATAATAAATAACGTACTTAGGAAATAATATTTCATAAATAATCAAGTAAATAATATTTGCTTTGATGTGGTCAAGACTATCATAATGAGCACGCTGACTTTCTAACCCAGGAAATGTAAAATTATTATATTTTCGATTGGTTATATTTGTGTGTGTATTTTTAATTCTTGACAAATATAAATATGAAAAATCGCAACAAGAACGTAAGTTGCGCGTATTTTTTATTCATATTTTTGTAACTAAAAGCGAAGTAATCTGCATGTTTAAAGTTTTTTAGGAAAGTAGTACAAAATTATATTCTATTTTTAGATATTTACAGTAAATATGCTATAAAACGATAATAGAAATGATTTTCGGAACTGAATTTTAGAAATAATATTACTTCTGTTCTAATACGCATAATTTTGGAGCTCTTGCAGACTTAAATAATAATATGTATGTTATCCTTAGAACATTGCTTTTATATAGTAGGTATTTAAATAATTATGTTTCTTTGGGCTATTTAGGTAGCTTTCCAAACAACTTCAGCTAACTCTAAATGGTGATTTAACTTCACCGAAATATTAATAAACGAAAGAATATCAGCTATCTCATCTATTTTGCAGATACTTGACGTAGGTTCATAGTATTTATGATAAAGAAAAATCCCTTTAGGAATAAAAAACACCATATTATTTAATAACAAAATACTTGTGAATATTTCAAAAACTTTAATAATTAACAGTAAAAAGTAATACAGGCATCGTTTCATATCTAAAACGGCAATATACAATACAGCTACCTCATTAAAATATAGGGTTTTTACCAACAAATATTGTATTAATACAATTAGGAATTTATACGTAATGACCACGGTATGCTCGTAACCTTTGGAAACGTAAACATTTAAAAATTTTGACAGGTTTAAAAGAGAAATCTTAACATTCAGATGTTTCTGATGACTTACTACAATTACATCTGCTCAGAATAAACCCTTGAAGATTTAAACAGAATTGCTCTTGATTTTTCAATACCACAATTGAATTAGACAAAGAGACAGGTTTGACAGTGTTAGCCTTTTGACTAAAATAGTAGTTGAGAAATGTGAATACATGGTATTCCTCTAATCGTGCTACCTTGATATTACAAATGGAATAATAATGGCAGTGACAGCTTCTATAATCCTGCAGTTTTTCAAAGGATAATTCTCAGAATCATTACAATGAAATGCATTTATGATGCAGCAGACCTTCCTAGTAGCATAATAAAGACCAAAAGGCAATAATATTATTAATGGTCAAATTGGATACAACCTATCGACTGACTCACTCAGGATTTATTTGTAGTGTTTGTGTGGTAACTTAATATTGTTGATTGTTCAAGAAAACTTTGATTCTAATGTATTATCTATTAGTTTACAAAATAGATATATACTTTTAAATTTGCATGACATATTCTGGAGTATTTAAATAAATTATATAATTTATAATTAGTTTTTTATCAGTTATTACAAGCACATGATCAACTAATCTATTGATTAATGTATGCAACCGAGAGTACCCTAATCTCCATTAGTTCTGTGTATTCTCATTTTGTCTGTTGCTTCTAGTTAAGATACTGGAAAGAGAAAATGAAAAATTCCTACATTCGGTTACATAACCACTAAAAATGTGATACATTTAAACTTTTACGGATTATTAAATATGTAAATTTTTTTAATAGGTTCTCTTATTTCATAGAATCTATAATTATTTAAAATTCGATTGCACTTTTATGATCTGCAAGACTATAATGCATCTAATACTACTAAAAAGATCTATACGGCGTTATTACTTTAGAATAACTAATGATAGTGAAGTGAAATCCTAACCAATTATGTATATAAGTCGTCTTTGGGTTTTTTACAATTTAAATATAATTATAAGGCTGTGAAAAAAGTAGTACACATTTTACTTCTACAACAACTGCAACTGTTCTATTCTTTGAAATCTTTATATACGTCCCCTTTTCAATATCTACTTAAACTGGTACGGTTGACGTTTAATAGTTTATGTAGGAAGTTTTTCTGTCAGTTAAATAACTCCCCACGGAAATAACAGTGAAATATACAATTATAAATAGATATTGCATAATAAACATCTATTTAAATTGAAAGAGGTTAAAAATTCAACAAATGCTATGAATTAGCAAACTTTACAAGTTATCTTTTCGTCATCAAAGTAATGGAATTAACACATACGGAATTACCAAGTATGGACAGCAAGACAGACATATATAAATTTTTTCAAGTGCATTGATTTATACGCTCACAGTTGTAGAATAAAAACTTTTTATACACTACTAAAATCCTGCCATACTATAAGTGGAAATCACGTTTATACTTACGATGTTTTTTTATGAAAAGTGTATCTGGATTAATATTAATTACCATTTTATTTGATTTAAATTAAAAAACCATTAATTTCAATACATAAACTTTGTCATTAAATTGGTCATAAAAATGTCACTGCTATAATTATATCCCAACGGCCGCACCTGAATCCCCAAAATGACACTTCTCGTAATGAATTACCTAACTTGTACTTTAAACTGTGACCAATTATTAAATATAAGTAATATATAAATAACCTCATTTATGACATCAATACTTATATTTCTGCTTAGCTGTATGACAAAAAATATATACAATATTTTAAAAAATTGTAATAAAAGCAACACATTATCCCTTATTTATTAAGAAGTTTATTATTAACAAATAAGTTTAACTAGATTATAGTAAACTCTCTCTATTATATTATTATTTCTTGAACGGATAAAATATTACTAAAAACTGATTGTTAATTAGCGAAATAGAAAGAAATTCGATAGACACCTATGGCTATACTGCGTTGTTCATAGCTAGATAGCATTATTGCCCAAAGTAGTTGGTTTTTTAAAATGGCTAGTCTTACCTCACATACTACACTATTAAATTAAGGACAGGATATTGCACAATAATAAATAAGTCTTAGTCCTTAGAGTTGATAATCATAATTTATTAGGTTTAAAACTAATATATTTATACCTTTAATTAAAAATTATATACCCTTTAAAACAGAGCATTAAACATACATACTGCTATTCTGAGTTCGAAACCTTTGTCAGTAATTTTACTAATAAAATTACCTTTAACTGGACCTTGGTTTCACAAAATTTGATGCCTAGCCTGATATTTTACCTTTATGCTACCATTAGAGGAAGGTTGAACATCAAGAACCCGCCTAAAACAATCCAAAACTCTTAATTAGCCTAAGCAAAGACTTTATTTATTAAAATAAAAGCTGCTCCAACAGAAGCTCTTGCAACTTCATTGCTTGCTCAAATCACCCAAAACAAGTACGTAAAAACTACATTTATTTTACTATTCACTGTACAGTAAGTTAATATTTATAGTATTTATTAAGTTACCGGCTTAGTACATGTAATTAAAAGCAATTTTTTAGTTTAACCAACAAAAACTAAACCAACAAAACTGTTTTATATTTGTTCTTTTACAAATAATGCCAAGGAACACTACCCATATTTTAAAAATATTTTGGTAAGTCATTATAGTCTTAAAACGTGTTCATAAAAGAATCATGATTAAGAACTCAGAACATTTAAATTAACACTTATTAATTACACCGTAAGCTGATAAGCCTGCATTCCATTTAATTAACCATACGAGCAATGCACTTACGGATGGGAATTAATTTTGGGTAACCACAACTCCCGATCGACCAAGAACCACAACTCCCAACACTGACATGAACATAAGCGTCTACTAACCAATAGTTCATATGGAATGCCAATAGAGTTTTAGAATTTCTTGCTATTTTGAATAAATATATACAGCGTTATATTAGAAAAAAACCATAGAATTTGTGTAATATCTGTCAGGATATAAAATATAACAGTAATGATTAAACAGGAAACTTCCATACAAAAACTCAGAAAGAGGAAAACTAATCTAAAACTAAGGAAATTTATAATAATAATGTGACGGCTTTTTTTATTTTAATGCTTTACAGTTATAATTTATTAAAATGAAGGAAACCGTTAAATGAAAACAAACATTTGTATATTGAAATACGTGTCAAACGTATAATTTTATATATTTAATATAGCTTACCTTTTGCTAATATATATATATATATATATATATATATATATATATATATATATATATATATATATATTATATCACAAAACATGTATAACAAAACCCAGCTTCAGAAATAAGTTAACAATATCTCCTACGGTTATGTTATTACACTTTGTTCTAGCAGCATAATGGGAATCACACTCTCTTAAATGAAGTTATGACAAAGGACAGAGGGGACTACATCCAAACAAGTTATAACTAGAAATGCTAACAATTAACACTAATGATCAGATTTATTCTCAAAACGGAGAAGGACTCTCCAATATAAACATGTACATAATTGGATATTTTAAAGGCCTAAAAATAAAAAGTGCTACGCCACGCCACGTCTTGCACAACAGCGTTTACTTAAGTTCCATACAATTTTCACACCACTCGGCAAAACAAAAGGGAGATTAGCTCAGCCTACTGAGTGACAGGCTTCGCCAATATATCATTTTAATATTGTAGCTAAATTAAATCCATGGAAGGACATTTAACACCAACCAATTTGTCTCCGTTTATGCAAAAATGATGTTCTATGCTAAATTTTAGGTCCAAAAATGAATTCTTTCTCGCTATATCTTGCCACAATGATACATTCACAATTTTGTTCATAAATTTGAGTTTCATAGTAGTGTTTAAACTATACAAATGTACACACACGTTCACCGTAACATGTTTTTGGGGTTTTTTGTTGATTATGTTACATATGTTAACTAATATAAATAACACATTCTATACACTCATTAAGTGTATACTAATTTGTTAATACATTTATTTATTCTACTACTTTACATGTACTACTATACACGTGTAAGAATAACATACAGCTGTACTTGTTTTGTTTCCTCATTTTGTTTATTCTATGTTTTTGTTGTTAACATCATGGTTAGGCAAACAACTTATGTATACATATTCAAGATAGCTCAGAACAATAATTACTTAGAGTAATATAGCCTATATTGAAATGAGTGTTCCTCAAATAAAAATAAAGCGTTATAAAAAGTTTATAGTCCAAATGTCGTTCGTTTTCGAGATTTTGTACCGACATAAATCCAGACACAAATAAATGCACCTCATGAGACAATGAGAATTACAGCTATATTACAATATTTTTGTAGTCAGGGTATCTGTGATGTCGAAACGTTGCGGGGGCTTACTTTTGAGTATATTCGTTCTTCGTCGTGGAAAATCTGTAATCCCCTCAAATTCCAGGGGTCACGTCTGGAACAGCATTAGATTTCATATGCTCCATGTAAGAGGAAGGTGAACTGTAGCTAAACTAAACATTCGCACAAAAATTAAGTGATATGGCATTGTTGGTTATATTAATGATAGACGATTTATGTGTTTCTGGCATTATTGCAGACATCAAATCTAAATAAAATGGTTCTATAAAAATCTATTACTAACGATGGACATTCAAGTAGGACACTGAAAGACATCTATTCCACGGTGGAATAAAGGATCTGCAGTAGTTTCAAACTGTGCTATTGTTCTAAACGGGAGGTAATACTAATAATTTAAAATTACTTTGCTATCTACATACATTACATTTAATACACATAGTAAATAAGAACAAATAATTCAGTGGAATGTCTAAGTTAAAAGGCATTACAAAGATTTAATTACAGTGCTCTCTAACGTTTACTACCCATTCTAGCTCACTAGATAAGTCGCAAATTTCAAGTATATTAATAACATATTCATACTGTAAACATTGGTAATAAATATTTTGAATTTGGTTTCGAAGCATATTTTATAAAATTGTTAATTTCTATTAGACTACAATACTTAATAAACGTACACCACTTGTATTACATACACACAAATGTTGTTTATAACTTTAAACAACTAAGAAAGCTGAGTTAAGAATACTTTTGGCAATGTTTGATAAATAATACAAACCGTTTAACTCAATATTAAATAATGTAAATAACGAATAAAAACTTTAATTTATTTTGAAAATTGATGTTTTCATACTAATACTGCAATCTAAAACTTCGGATAATCAAAAACCATTTATACAATCACTAGCGCTCATAAGCGGATATAAAAATAGGAATCAAGTTTCAGGTTTTTATTTGTAAGCTAACAGGGCCTAAATAATTTAAACCAACTATTTAAAGACAATCAATTTATTAAATTATACCCATTACTTGCGGGTGGTATATTATGAGAGAGTTATGAGTTATATCAAATAAATACTCTTTCAGTGCATAGTTAGGCTATACTATGTATTCAAAGTTCCATGTATAATATATTCTTACTAAATACTTTTGTACGTAATATTTATTACAGTAATTTCTAGATTATTCAATGTTACATACTAACTATTGTGGGTTTTCAGTAAAACTATTTTTCTTTAAGGAAAATTATTCTTTTTATCAAACAAAGGTTGTTTTATTTCTAGGGTAATTTTTATGTCAATAAGATTTTCAATAATTTTATGAATCTAACTTTTTTATGAGATTGTTTTGTTATAATAAATAAATAATTTTTATTTGACCAATTTAATACATTGTTACATACATACTACCAAATATCGGGTTAAAATATTCAGTTTTTACCCTATTCAGCAACATTATTTTTAATAACGGGCTTTCAAGAAAATATTATTCATCGAGTTCATCCAATTAGGGCAATTACTACATACGGATTGTAATATAAATGCCATTGTGTTAGTTTTGTTTTGCTTTTTCTTAAACTATCCAGCCTACTATGTTGAATTTATTCATCTATTATAAAAAATTTAAATAGTTAAACAAAAAGTGTAAGTGTTTATTTTCCTTATTATTTCAAGTTGTATATAAACTTATACAGTTTAAAACATTTTCATGAAATGTAACAGATAAAACATTGGATTATAAAATTTTCATATGCTTTCTTTATAATTTAGAGATTTCAAAACAGTTTTATAATTTTTGTTTCGATCCACTTTCAAGTCGTTTATTATGATAAGTAGCATACTCACACTACAAATAGTAATCTTTCAGCGCATCTCTAGAAGTTATGTTTTCCGATAGTCGTAGAATAATTAATTTCTACTTATATATAAATTTAGACCAAGTTAATAAAACTTTTTTTCTACAACTATCAATAATTAAAGAATATAACATGTATTGCTATAACATGTGTTAGCTCTCAGTATTAAATCAAATCATGCCTTCGTTAAACGTTATGGAAACTGCAATGCGCCAACTTTCTGCTCATGCCGTTCAAAAGCATAATTCCTAAACATACTGTAGAGTAATGGTGAGTTAATAAACACACACACACGCATACATACATATGTATATATATATTCATCATCGGAACAGTAAGTTAAATTATGCTATTGTATGTAGATATTTTAAATCTTGGTATGTAACTAGATTACAAGACCTAGAAGTAATTATATATGATCTAAGTTTCTTTCATCGATATATTTATATATTTCTTGATGATGACAACAACTCAATCTTAGGTTGGCATCATAAATACATGGTGTCCAGCAACCATTCGAACAAACTTTGCCACATACTTCAGCAGGCCAAAACTAACAAATAATGCAATATAACAGGTGCCCTATTTCACTTCGTTTAGCGTCTGTCTGTCTATATGTGTTTTGGGACAAAAATTACTACTCAAAAACCACTTAGGATACAGAATTCAAACTTAACAGTTATGTTAACCTAGTGTTGGTCCTTTTCAGTGAAAAAAATAAAACAAATATCTCATTGCATTTCAAAATGGCGGCCGTTCAAAATTTTCAAATTGTATTAGCTTTGAAACGGCTACTTTGACAACAAATTCACCAGGACAACTTCTTTTAGCGTATTTTATTACCAATTCAACAATTGTTGTTTCAAAAAGATTGAATAACAAATAACTGAGTTACAGCACCAAAGGTAAAAACAGGTTAAATCCATGCATTGCAAGTACATACAACAATGTAGTGGATTTTTACGAATAAACTTTTTAAGGTTCTTTATTAAAATAGTGAGCAATATTATAACCTAAAATGTAATATTTATTTTTTAAATTTGTTTTACGGTAAATTAAAAAAAAGTTCTTAACCAATTGTGAATCCTGGTTTTTAAATCTTAAAAAAATTTTAATAGGGCTACGTTATGGTTGGCTATAGGGTTTTCTTACATGGAAATTGTGTGAAACAGCGTAATTAATTCAATGTGTTTGAAAAATGTTATTGAAAATGATATTTTTTATTAAGAAATTAATGATTACATTACTGTAAAACTTTCATAATCGTTTCTCAAAGTGGCGTCCTTGTAAGTTGCAGATTCTGAAGCGTCGTAAGCACGATTCTCTCACCCCTTCAAAAGGATTACTGTCTTGAATAACTGCAGCATCATCAACAACTCTAGCTGCTAGATCCATTTCATTCTGTATGGGAGTGGTATACACTAGTTGCTTCATGTGTTCCCACAAGTAAAAATCAATGGGTGTGAGGTCAGGTGACCGTGGAGGCCAAGGGACGGGACCTCCACGTCCAATCCAACGATCTCCATACAATTCATTCAAATGTCGTCTAGCAATCAGAGAAAAGTGGGCCGGTGCTCCATTGTGTTGGAACCACATTCTTTGTCTAGTTTCAATAGGAACATGTTCCAACAGCTTAGGTAGGATTTCCCTCAAAAAAACTTCATAAGTAGGTCCGTTCAGTCTGTTTGGTATAATGTGTGGCCCAATCAAATATCCGTCTACTATTCCAGCCCAGATATTGACAGAAAATGTGTGCTGAAACTTACGTTACACAATTTCATGAGCGTTCTCTTCAGCCCATAAATGGCTGTTTCGGCTATTAAATATGCCATCTCGAGTAAATGACGCTTCGTCAGTAAAGAGAACATACCTTAAAAAATCGGGTTCATCAACTAATTTGTGAAGGAACCAACGAGAGCGGTCTACCCTGAGAGGAAAATCTGCAGGTTCTAAGGCTTGTACTTTCTGATGTCTGTAAGGACACAATCGTTCTTCATTTAACACTTTCCACACAGAACTTTTGCATACATCCAAATTATGAGCAATAGCGCGAACGCTGGTGGAGGGGTTTTCTTCTACGAATAATAAAACCTCTTCTTCAAAATCAACAGTCCGTACGGATTTTACCCGTTCTACAACGTTATTTTTCAAATCTCCAGTTTCCCTAAGACGAATATGAACGGCACTGAAGACGCTATGAACTGCATGTAGCCTATATGGAAAGCGCTCTCTGCACAATCTGCTAGCTAATCTGGCATTGCCTCCAGCGAGTCTGTACACAAAGTGAATATCAGCATACTCTTCAAGAGTAAAACGGTTCATATCGTACAAGAAACAAAGTAATAAAAGAAATTTAAATTAACAGGAAAAACTAACAGGAATTACAAAGAAGAACAGAACATTCAAACAGTGACAATCACGTTCAAAACATAGACTTGCTCAACTATGCTTTGATAGTTTGTTTATTAGTTTTTCTTCATTTAAAACACCTGATTTGGTTGCTGATTGTTGGTCAGCTGTTTTTATGTAATATTATGCTATTGTTCTTTTAAGAGCATTGTGAATAGTTTGTTTCTTTTTTATTTGTGTGTGTAACACATTGATTGCTGCTGTAGATGGAGCTTATATTGTTCACTGTTAAATTACATTAAAAACATAAAACCAATATTTAATACATTTTGTTGTTTTGTGAGGCCTTTCGATATCCAAGATATCTTCTTCAGACACATCACAAACGTTTTTATGTTTTTAATGTAATTTAACATTGATTACTGTAAATGGAACAAAAATGATAGTAATATATTTTTTAGGTTATAATAATTGTTTAGTATTTTAATAAAGAACCTTAAAAAGTTTATTCGTAAAAATCCACTACATTGTTGTATGTACTTGCAATTCATGGATTTAACCTGTTTTTACGTTTGGTGCTGTAACTCAGTTATTTGTTATTCAATCTTTTAAAAAAAATTGTTGAATTGGTAATAAAATATGCTTAAAAAATTTATCCTCGTGAATTTGTTGTCAAAGTAGCCGTTTCAAAGCTAATACAATTTGAAACTTTTGAACGGCCGCCATTTTGAAATTCAATGAGATATTTGTTTTATTTTTTTTCACTGAAAAGGACCAACACTAGGTTAACATAACTGTTAAGTTTGAATTCTGTATCTTAAGTGGTTTTTGAGTAGTAATTTTTTTCCTAAAAAACACATACGGACAGACAGACGCTAAACGAAGTGAAATAGGGCACCTGTTATATTGGATTATTTGTTAGTTTTGGCCTGCTGAAGAATGTGGCAAAGTTTGTTCGAATGGTTGCTGGACACCCTGTATACCTCATAAATATAGAAAAACTTTAACACTCGTAAAACCTTATATAAGATTTCGTGACAATTTCCCTTTACCTCATCGTATTAACCATAAACATATTATGTACCAGATGTATAACTACTTTCTTTTAAAAATAACAAAGGGCTCCACTATATTACACTGTAACTTATTTTAATAACTAAGATACGGAACTCTATGAAGAAACTAAATTGTCCTTAGCTGTAGAAACATTTAAATCCTACATCGTAAAATAACTATCTACAGTAGAAATTTGTATTTGATATACACTGTCCTTACCGTAGAAACTTAGTATGTAGTAGTACTTTGCGACAAATTACCAACTACAATCCCTGTTATGTTGGTTCACGTGGGTCCCAGGTTATGTCTAATAACATTATGACAGGTTTATTTGCACTCTGTTGTACCGAGTAGAATTTCAGTGTTCTTTCTACTTAGATTAATTTTTACTATAAGTATGGGCACAAACATTCACAGTTAAATGTCTGCAAAAATAATATGTAATACATATTCTAATCAGTTGCATAGATCCATCTCATGATCTACATAGGCTAATATTTGTGATGGAAAATACCAATAACAATGGTAGGGCTGATAATATCTAAACAGACATACGTATTTTAATACTTACAAACTTAAAAATATAAAACTATGCCATAAGTTATTATATTTTAATTTAGGTTAGGTTAGTTGGTAAGACTTTATTACTTTATATCGCGTTTTTCTATATTTCGTTGTATCAGTTTATATGTACGAGGGATGTCCGAGAGTAAAAAGCGTTTAGACATAGCGCGGAAATGAGTGGGGCTACTAATTAAAGATCCAGCCAGTTGTGAAGTACGTTATATGAAATGAGTATTGTCGGTGAACTATCACACAAACAAATTGAAGCTTATCAGCAGATTTGTGATGTGTTTGGTCAAGGAATAATAAGTGAAATCCCAGTGAGGCATTGGTGCATTAATTTAAAAAAATTAAGAACTAGTTTTACGATAATCATCGCAGTGGTAGGCTTAGTTTTGTGACTGATGAATTAGTGGCCAAAATCAACATAAAAAGCCGTTAACGTCGCCATTTCGTGATTAGGGAGGACTCAAAATATTCTACAGATATTTTTTATGAAAGTTTGGTTGGTAAAGTTGGATACCACATGGTGTCCGATGGGTTTTAAACATCGTAACGGAAAATTTAAAAACATAGAATCTTGCACCAGTCACATATTTGGGAATAAAATACAAATTTGGAAACAACCGTTTTATGTTACAGTTAATACATACTAGAAACCAAAAATATGACAAGACAGAGTGTAAAAATTGAGAAACAGAATAAATACATTTAGTTTGTTAAAAGTCCATAAAGTCTATAACATATTTTACAGATTTTCTTTGTGCTCACCTTAAAATATAACATCTTGAATTTATATTTAGTATTTAAAATAAAAACAGTCACATGATATTTTCTTACGCTTTTGTTGTTTTTCAGTAGAATATTATAATTTATAATTGTTAAATCTTTATATATTATGTAGTATTGAATTTAGTATTAAACGTTATAAAATTACTCAATTATATTACATATTTTAAAATTTGAATTAATGTCACATTCGTTATGAAACGTGAAAATTGTCATAATGTTTATGCAATAAATACCTAAGCTTTATAATGCATTTAACTGTGGTAAATTTTATTGTTGATTCTTTTCTAAACTTTATTTATATGAAATACAGTAATTTTGTTATTGAAATTGAAATTATTACGTAAAAATTGTATTTATATGTTTAATGAAGAGTAAAAATATTTTTTATTGGCCTTAATATCATATTCCGATCAGCATTTTCACAGGTTTACGTCTGATATAGGCTATGTACATTCGAGTTTTCAAGTTAAATATTTAAAATTCTAACACAATTTCTCAAATGTTGCCACACTCTTTGCACTAAATATAATATCATTGTTAGTAAGGGATTCAATTTATTCTATTATTAGCACTCAGAGCACTAAGATTATTGTATTATTTTAATTGTGTTATTAATATCTGTTATATTATATTAATATCTGTTATTATATTTGTTCATCAATATCTTACATTTTTTTAATTGAGTTAGCAACATTAATGATAGTAACTTAACATTCACCTGATAAGGTTTTAAACGTAACTATTACTAATTTAAAGGAGCATTTTTAGCACAATGAACTCTGTAATTTATCAGATTCGTCTTATTGTTGAGTTACAGCGTAAAGCTATCAAGCAACTCAGACCACCTGCTCTCGTCTAATGGAGAATTATAGGCCATTTATTTTGTTCCATGTGACGTAACTTGTAACTGTAAGGCCATTCCATATAATTCAACAGTGCGCCATTTCAAGTGACTACTCAGCCCATTTCACCGTCCGGTTACATCCAAAGGCTTTCAGGGTAACAGAGCACCTGGTTACGTGAAATGAGATTTTATTGGCTCTTCGTTTAACTTTGAACTTGGAATAAATGACTCATCCCGAGATCAGATTGTTTGTGACTATCAATACTAAAGTATAGTGTAGGAAATAAAGTTCTTTTCACAATTATATATACAAAACAATTACATAACACAAAATTATACTTTTTACAATTGATTGTTATTATTTATTAAGGCTTTATTAAACTATGATGTTGTCCGTCAGCCCGTCCCTACTATAAATCTCGATATAATTATTCTAGATCTACGCCAACGAAGAGAAAGTTGAGGACTAAACAAAAATTAGACATCCATCGTACAACCAAAATCTTATAAGCGAACGTCATATATCCATTTAGTTAGCGCCAAGAGGCTTATTCGGACAAGAACTGGAAACCAAGGGCCTAAATTTGACCACTAATGGCCGGCCAGCCAGGATGCTTGCAAGGACAGGTTCAAATAGACACGCTCGAAGTTGCTTGATCAATATATGTCTTGACGTTGTAGAACACGGTGCACTGTAGTTATGCTATATTCCTATCTTGAGATTACTTAGCTGAATTGGTTGAGTAATGTCATACACTATATTGTACCGATTACTAAAGTTTTATCAGGATTTATAGAATCTTTTGCAAGTTTTAAATCGTGTAAGGTAAATACGTACTTAAGTGTACTTAAGCGTTTACCTATTTTAAATCTATTTCCTTATTCCTTAATAAACACACGTATACTGATTTGACGGACTATTAACGTGTAATAACATAAATTGCCGCATGATACTGTTTATAATAAGCTGTTTAATTTATGCATTGCGAACATTACACCGAACGGCTTTAACGACTCTACCTCGGGGTCAGTAACAACGTGGTCGATCTAACTTTTCTAATAAACTGTGAACTACGTTTAACATAATAACATACAACTTGCTTGCTCAAAAGCACTTAACTCCATCTCTAGTTTATTAATTATTTTCATCAACTGTAAAAGTAAATTATCATTCACGTAGTTGCTTATAGTGATTTTTGTTGTTAAAATTTGTATTTATAACAATATCGAATTTTAATTAACAGCAAATCTTCGTTACCTGTATCTAGCACATTCATAATAAGTAATGAATAATAATAAACAACTTTATGCGTTTTTACGCATAAAGTAGTGTAATATTATAGAGCATTTTTGTATCACAAATTATACAAAAATAATTTTTATATAAGTGCCGATCTTTTATATAATACTTATGCTGTTAATTTTTATTATTGATTAACATCATCTTTACAAAACAAATATATTTATATGTAAAAGCATTGATATATTGTAGCTACATTGGACGGTTATGTGTTTACACAACTAAAATACGAATAGACAGTGTTTTATATTTTAACAGCACTTCCTGTTTTCTGCATGCCTGAAACATCAAACACCAAAACATGAATTACGTAAAAAAAATGTTTTTTGTATATTGAATTCATCAGCTGATTAACTGATATTTAATTATTTGTTTACCTATTGTTAATTTTTTAACAAAGAGTTAATTGTCACGTTAATAATTTATTTTCATATTACCAAAAAGCATTTTACAAATTTGTGAGATCATAATATATCTATTGAGAAAGAACGTGCTTTCAAATTATAAAATGGTAAAAATTATTGGGTTTTAAACTAATGTAATTTTGAATTAGGGAAACCAGGAATGCCTACTCTCTTCGCCAACCTTTCCACCCTGCATATGCTATAACTCCAGAAGCAAATGGAACAATTTCTTGAACTAAAGGCATTGATTGAGATGTTTCTATCTTTCTTTTCCTGAGCAAACAATTTTAAAAGTCCTTATTGTTTTTTAGCACATATATGTCATGTCGGGCTTTTGCCTCAACGTGTTTATTTGTATTTACCATAAAACTACGCCAAATTTTTATAACGTTCTACCAGTTTATCTTTAAACTAGGTGGTGAAATTCCTTCATGATAAAAATAATATTTAATTATTTGGGCCTATTACTCTCTGCGGAAACACAGGAGCTGTAAATGGCTACGTAATTGTGCAATAGTCATGTAAATTGTATCATTTATTTAAACATTCTATTGATACAAATGTTATGGTTATGAAATACTATATAAAATGTTTTATATATTAACTAAACAATAAATAATATGATTCAATTTGAAAAATAGCTTACAATAATTTAAACGAGAATAAAACGCCAATAAAAGTATTTGAAATACAAAGATGCTCACATGTATCATTATGAAACAAAATTTCACAGAGATAAAGATATTAAATGTTTTTTTTTTCTGGTCGTACTTATATTAATTTTTCTGTAACTTAGTTTATAAGATTTTACTCAATTAATTTAAGTAAGGATTTGAGGTTGTCTTAAAACAGTTTTTCTAATTTTAAAGGGCGAATTTCTACATACATTTTATGGAATCAAAGTTCTGTTTATAAGAAATTTGGACATTTTTCATAGATCATTTTACAAAATGAATGTACCATAGAGTAAATGGTGTTTCAGAAGTAGATAGCGTGGTCTGCTAGTGATCGCTGTAGCGGATACGTGAGGTGGATAGAGATCTTCTGGTTAATAAGTAAAACCGAACTCCCCTAATTGGTTTATTAGTTCACCACTTTACTTTTATTCAAGAAAGTTTGTATTGTTTCAAGGATTTGTTACACGTGGGAAAATGTGAAATCAGTAGTTGGTTTTATTTAATAATAAACTCAATGTTTACGGTTATAACTTATATACATGCTGTTTTAACAGGTGTTGTTTATTATTTAATTACTGATATAGTGTTAGTATCTATGAAAATATGATTATTTTTAATAAAACATTTTTATTATAGAACCAAATTTTCAGTTATAACTTTTTTTAAATATCAAAATACGGAGTTAATCTCACCATGTCACGCCAAGTTTTTTGTCAATATTATTCTATTTAATTAAATTGACTAATAGTAAAAACCTAGCAATAAATAGAACAACGTGTTCTGAGAGAAACTCAGAAGTTTACAGTACAAAAAAAATCAATCGTCTACATGACGCAAATAAGAATATTACTATTGGTTTTTACTAACATAGTAGCTGATTTAGTAAAAAAATCAATGAAAAATTTGCATTATTTTTCTTTTATATTTCTTCTAATATATTGTTTCTATTATATGTGATATCATGGCTCAAATAATAATATTAAAGCAAATAAAATACAGATAATACCTCAAATGAATAATTTTTATAAAGAACACAGAAATTTATAACGTTTTTGTTGATGGATTGCAAACTGTGTCTGGTAATCAACACAAAACTAAGAAAATAATTAAATATAAAAGAAAATATTTAATATTTACTATACTACAAATAAATCAAATAGAGTATTAAAGTTATAGTGCTTTTTTCGAAACCTTTGAGATTTGACTTAATACGTTTTATATTTTGTATCCTATTTTATGCAGATGAACCTTTATTGAGTACTTCGGAAACTATGATAAACAAAATGATTTCGAATAACTTTTCAAAAGCAGTTCAGATTATACAATGAATTCCAAATCAGAAATAATTATTTGTGTTAATGTTGAAATAATACTGTCAATAGTGTTTATGAAATATTTCAAATTATTGAATAAATGGGCAGATTAACCTGATGTATAATGTAATTGAAAAGGCGGTTTCAAATAAAAGCTGCGTGCTTAACCGTAAAGTGTAACTTTGTTAAATTGGATTCTCGACTGTGAGCAGCGACGCGACATCACTTAAGATGACGCTTTTATATTAAATTACAGCTGCAAACCGACAAATTATCTGCACGCTCGGACTCGTTTGCGGTCTTTTACATGTTCGTATGGCTATTGTCTATCATAAAAAATAGCCAAAACATGTCAAGGTAAGAATCGAAATCTCAATATGTTTGGAATACATCCAGGCGTACCAGGACTCAATTTACACCCCGAGATGTAAGAGGTTATTTACCCGTAACTTTTGTTAGGAACATCGTAGAGAAGTTTTATTCATGTCATTTTGTGTTTTTATTCATGTCAAAAGATAGGGGTTGCAATTATAAATTGTAAAGTTACACCCAGTACCACCTTTTGAAAAGAGGGGGGATTTCTTAATATTAAAAAACTCAAAAAATTATTTTAATAGTTATAGTGAAGGTTGCACATCGATATCTCAATCCGGTTGGAATATATCCAGTTGTGTCAGGACTTAAATGACACCCTGTATATTACTGTGAAGGGATGAAGTAGTTCGTCCATGATATAATTTACTTCATTCTGATCAAAAACAAAGTCTTCTGCCTCTGAAGGTCAATGTAATTCTAAATTGTAAAGGTAAATGGTAGTTGATTAATTTCAGAGAATATCAATTCTGCGTATACAAACTTTATATTAGGTATAACCAATAATAGAGTACTTATTTCTAAAATTTAACTAATCGTTTGTGCACAATTACTTACACTTTCACTAGAACATAGTTGGAAACTTCAATTATGGTAATTAGCTATATTAAAAGCTAAATTGTGTACAATATTTTCAAAGAATATAACAATTAGTTTACTAACAAATCCACAAAGAAAGTATCCAACAAATACAGATTTGGAACGTCTTGTATCGATTTATTTATGTTTCGGAAAGTTTTTACTAAACTTTTTTTGTGTTTCAGAAACTTTCTAGTATTTTCTAATTATTTTTAAATGCTGATTGAGAAAAACAAGTTGAATTTGTGAAACATAATTAAATTATGTGAATTTTCATGTTAATTTGTTCTCTCTAAGTAAGCCCCTAAAAATTACTTTTAAATAAATGCGTATATAAATACATGAGGTTGGCTTAAATTATTACATAAGGTTGAAACATTTCAATGATATATAGTAAAGTAATAATAATTGCTCTGTTTATTTTTCCATTTCAATATAATGCTTTCCATTTATTTCTTCCAGTTACATAATAATATAAATAATTTAAGTCGAAATATTCAATTTGAATTTATTACATTAGTTTTGCCTCTTCCATTATAGCGTTTTATCTATATATACATCTAAATTTAATATATCATAATTTGTATTTGATTGTATTAAAAAAAATGAGTTCATTCTGTCCTTACAATATTTTTAGCATTACAAATTTAATGAACATTCTTCCTACTTTCAACATTGCTGCGTTGTACACTAATATTCAGATATAATAAGATTGTTGGATCTACTTACTTTGAAACTGTTTAGTGATATTCAAAGCTACTACTGAGAAGAAACTGAGCAGTATTAGACATAAATGAACAGAGTTTGCATGAAAAATGCATCTCTGTGAGGTCCTTACCATGCAAATTTCAGTGGTAGCTGCTTATTACAATACCAAATATCATGCCGCCACTCTTTGAGTTCCAAATCTGATATAAAACCTCATTAAAATAAATTTGATTATGTAGTAACTGCACTCTTAGTACCAAGTGATAAAAGCAGTTGTTCAAATTGGGGATATTGTTATTTATTATTAAATATTTTGAATAATTTGATGTGATAAATATTCCAGTAAATCTAAAATATAAATTTTGTTATTACTAATTTTTTTTACCTCTAAAACTTTTATACTTTACTTCGTTTAAAACCATGTATGACCTAGTACATTTTTCAATCAAATAACACATTAGCCTTACAGAAAGCAGCACATGTGCGATTAATATGCAAATGTAAGTTTTTTTTTTACTCCATTATTTTACAATCGTAAATTAACACTTGATTTTTTTTTATTGGTTTTGGTATGTCTAGTTTACAAGGGTATCCAGTGCTTATATCATCAGAGCTAATAAATAAGTATCTAACAACCTTAACAATCCATTTTTCATTACAAAACTACATACAACTGTTTTCATTATACTTAAGGGAGTATACTTTTATTAATTAGCATTACATGAAGGAATTTTAGATAGGATATGCCATTAAGTTTAAATAGGTAGGAATACACCTCGTTACAGACTTCGCTTAATTTACGTACAGAATTAAAAATACATCTCATTTCAGTCTTTATATGTCCTGAAGACATAGAGTGAGTCAAAGAATTATATACAGAAAACTTACATCCTCCAGCATATGAAAGAAAAATAACTGTGACACAATTGGTCAAATTTGTCGGTACCACTTTTCGTGGTATTTTAGAATAGTATTGGCATTTATGTAGCGAAAAAAAAAATATTAGGTTGAATAAGCGGTGTTTTTAATCATTAATATATATTTATGTTACAAAAGATTTTTGGAATACATAAAATTAGAATGTCAGTATAGATTATCAGCTTTTATCTTTTGCCTATTTCTATTTATACCTACTTTAATTTATGTTGTTGTTTCCAAAAAGAGTATAAAATAGTTGACGTATCACATTGTAAAGTGTTATATCACGTCTGTGTCCTTTATTGTAAGAAATATAGGTAAATATTTAAAATTATTACCAGATACAGATGAAGATTTATTACTAGGTTATGAGGATGGTAATTGATAATTATTGTTCAGAATATAATAAGTATCAACAATCCAAGGTCAAGGAATGTTATCCAGGGAATTGAATTTAAGTGTTATTGCCATGTATAAGAATTATGTATTTGCTGCCATAAAAATTCCCGGTCTTTAATGTGACATCGTTTCCTTACTTTGAAAATATGAGATTTTTTGTATGACATCTTGACCATTGATGGTATGCACAATTCATACAAATTAATTTAATTCATTTTTAATTTCAGGCCTTTCTTAATACAGACTTCTAGGCGGCTGACACAACTCAGATGATTTAAATTAATATAAATGCCTCTTTAAATTATGAGGTTAGATCTTTGTGATGCAGATTTAAAAATGTTTCCATTATTATTTTCTAGAAGAAAACTAGATGTTTAGGACTTTTTAGTGATATCTTGGTCAATAAATTTAGCGTAATCGAGTAAAAAACTTTCTCTTACCACACTGATCTTAGGTCCTTAGAAATAATCCAGAGACTTACAATATTTTCGTTGCATTGGAATCCCAAAAACTGCTTCATGAACTGATGATTTCAGGTTCTTGGAATGACTTCTAGACTGCAGGTACTTGTCCATTAAGAGTTGTTTCCGTGTAAAGATTGACGTTTTAGAATTTCATCCCTCTTTCATGAATAATTTAGAATTGTAGACATCTAATTGCTTATTTCGTTTACAATTTTAAGCAGTCAGTATGTAGTAGAGGCATTTCATGGTTGTTTATTTTTGTAATAATGTTGTGTGGAGATTAGTAAAGATGATCACTTTTGACATTTTGATACCAGTAAATTGGTCAAACTTAAAATGTTTAGGGAAGTTTTGTTTAATATTTAATTGCCATAGTTACTCCTTTCAATAATAGTAATATTAAAATATAATTATAGTAATATGTATAACACATTTATTGCAGCTTTATACAAATAATATTGAGTAGGTACACCCCAGGTGAGTTGCACACTGTGATGTATATGCCGCAGTTAACATGTTAAACAATTGTTAATCTTTAATAATGGCTGCTTTAATCTGGCCCAAATCAATCCACTCTGACCTTCAGAGGCAATAAGTAGGCATATTTAGGTTTCAACATGCGATACTTCTCTGAGTTAATGGTGTGACTGAAACTAGTGCAGGTGTGTGAGAACTGTTGTTACCGTTCTTATTTCCTAGAAGACAAGAGAGCAGATCCACTCCCACCGAATATCGCGATTCTCCTTACTGCATCTCCCCTTTTAGCCACTTTAGGTCAGACTCTAAAAAGTCATCTGTGGTAAAATTTTGAACAGCTGCCAGCTCAGCAATAATCTAACCTTTCTCCTCTATCAGTGCACATCTGTAGGGTATGTGGATTACATAAGCATCATGGCACTGTAGTTTTTAGTAGCATAACTTAATGACGAAGTGTCCTAACCTTGGTTTTACCCGATATCAACTACCTGCATCATATTCGGTTGTTTACGGGAGTGGCATAAAAATAAATTTTTCCCAAAATAGCAATTAGCGATATTTTTTATATCGTATTTCTATACCCCAAATATTATCGCTTGTTAAAATGATAATAAATTATGAATATAGAAATATTTAATCTTTTTAAACTTCTTTTGTTTAATTTTTTAACGTTAAGTTGTTTGTGTTTTCGATAATATATTTCGACAAATACATTTAAATTACATTTTAGTTCACTTTGTGATTACCAAAAAGACAAAGGATGTTTCCAGAGCGTACAGTTTAATAGTATTAGATTCCAGAACACATTTTACTGCAGAGTGTTTGCCTAAAGTAGAAAACAAACTCAGTTATGTTTAGGAAGGAAAGTGTAACTGTAAACTGGAATAAAAAACTTGAACTAGTTATAGGAAACAAACCCGTTTTTTTAACTTTACGTAAATATCACTAAAAGTAATAATTTTATGCTTACATGAAATCTACCATTTATTGAACGTTCACCTTAACACAAAATACAGCAAAAATAGGTATAGTCTTATTTAGGAATCGTTAAGTAAAATATAAAACACAAAGTATACCTGTTATAATTTACACTCAAGTTGCCCTTCAGTAGTTTAGAAGTGGCATTACAGTAGTCTCGGGAATTAACGATCGAAATTATGACACATTAGGACTATCCAAAGATTGATTGATCCCAAAAGAATTAGGCTTTTTCATTGTATTAAGAGGAATCCTTGTAATTAATTTCATCCTCTATGACCGTGGTCTATCACAATGTATCATATAGATACCACTAACATTTAGATGGACTTACACACTTTATGGACGATTTACCGAGCACGAAACTTTGTTTAAATACGTTACAAGTATCTCCCAAGCCAGTGAGCCTAGAGATGTCTTGTACAAAACCTACAAACAACAACAATACAAACAATGATATCGTTTATTACAAATTCCACCTTTTTTTACTCCAGTGCTTCCTACTTTAACGAAACGGTTTGTTAGAAACTAAGCAGTCCGGTATCCAAACATTTTACAAGTATTTAAGAGGACATATCCATTAAAATTTAACCCTTTGTTGACTGATTATAGTCTGACTAAGCTAGCTTTCACACAGTGTCAGAATGAGTAGCCCTGACATATCCTCTTACAAGGTAAAACATAGATGAGAATCTATAGATACGAGTAAAATTGAGCGTGACGTAGGAGACATAGTTACTTTAAGTTCTTGGAAGATAGTAAAGCTTATTTTGGCAGAATATAGATAATACTATAGTATCGTAGTTACAATGGTTGAAAGAGACCGTCATAAACACTGGTAATGGCGTGGTGGTTTGAGAATATTTACATAGCAATAATACCCTTTCTTTCTTTCACACCTCTTCATATTGTATCATATTCTAAAACGTTTCATCTCACTTTAAGTATCTATATATTGTAGTAACGTTGTTATTGAGATAACTTAATTATAATAATTTAACTTTCTTTTAAAATGTAATTTATGTATTCCCTTATCGTTATTGCTGCATTGATTTCACAAAGACGACAACAGTTACTTTTAAAATGGCGAATTTTTGGTTTTAATCATAAATTAAATCTGTGATTATGTTAGTTAATAATTCTTATATTTAAATTAGTCGAACTGTAATCATGTAATTCTAGAATACGAATTTAACAGTATGTAAGGACTGATACTAAGCTATACATATACGTTGATTGTTTAAATATATTCTATGCATTGCAGAAATTTGTGTTAACAAATACGTATATGTTTTTTCTATATCTCCTATGACGTAATTTTATTTATTGTTAAATTGTTACATCATGTGCAAAATATTCAATTCTTCGTCTTTTTTCAATGATATAAAGCTGCTAAAATATTGTTTAAACTAAATGCCATTAAAATAATGTGCTTTTTGTTACTTTATTTGTTCTGTTTTGACAAGGAGCTAAGAAACATTGCATTGATCTTAGTCCTAATAGGTATTTTGCATTACCTCCCTGGGTGGAAATATATTCAAGAAAGGTGAGGTTAGAAGGAAGAGCTCTTGTCGAGATTTACGTGTCTCTATCTACTATCTTTCAATCATGTCACCTTGGTAGGAGACACTCTAGATAAACGGGCAGGGATAGTACGCTCTTATTTATATAATAAAAGAGCTCCATCCAGTCGAAAATTCATTCTCCGCGGTAGACTACACTTACCCTTGAAAACCAACGACTTTACATTCGCGGTTACTGATGTGCAACCCCTGGGCCTTAATAGGGTTACCCAAGTTTAGATGACCCAATGGATTGCTGCCCCCTTTGTAGGTTATGCAAGAAGGTAGAAACTAAGTAAAATAGCTACCTTCTCCAGTAATGCATTCGGTTACAAAAATTCTAAAGGTATAGTCTAAGGCTCGATGTTGGAGTACTTCTGAAAATTAGTTCACTACGATATATACTTTTTGGCAACATTTTGTAGAATATTATTGATATCTCTTTCGATGAAGAATTTTGAATTCAGATTGCAAGTAATATCTTTTTCAGAATCTTCAATGCATAAGTATTTATATTTTACTTAGTATAGCCAAAGAAAAAAAGAATAATGGCTAGGAAATAAGACAATACGCATAAAGAAAAAAGTAACGGAAAAACAAATCATTAAAAACACACCGGTAGCGAAAAAAGTATATCCATCTGTTTCATTAGTTTCCTGTACGTGTTCCATTTTAAATGATCATTCTTTTCGTAAAGTATAACTTTAGACATAAACAAATAATTCAAACAGCCCAGTTAGTTATTTAGTTAATTATTTTTTAGGTATACTACTTTTGATTAGAAATTTATTTACATCCAATTTATAAACATAAAAGTACATTAAATGCGAACTCTCTGCACAAAGAAATGCAAAATTTTGTATTAAATTCATTTTTCAATCTAGGAATCCATAAGAAACTAAAATATTTTGGCATTATTAGAAACCAGTTATTTATTAAGATTCACTTAAATTATAACATTTTTGAAGCAATAACCCTTTATATTTTTACACATAGTTTTTTATTGCCCTTTGAATTATAGTCTCTAAGTGTAATATTTGTATAGATTTTGACAAAACCATGTTTATTGTTATTGAAATAATATTTAGTTCTATAAATTGGTTTGGGATATTTAGTTAGTAAAAGACAAAATTAGACTGTAAATTTCACTATTAACTCATATGAGCAGGTTAAAAAAATTTCCAATCCGTGTACGTATTTAAACGTATAATCTACTCATACAAATTATAAAGAATGAGTTATTGATCTTAGTTTCATATTCATATTCTTTCAGGACTACTACCATAGCTACCGCAATTCAAGCAATACTAAAATTATAATTTTTACATTTTAAAGATACATATATATTACCTAATTTTGCTTCCTAAGAATGGGCTATTTGACGGAATGGGTACCTACTTGTTATCTTTAATTACAGTAAAAAAAAAACATTATTGTTGACTATAGTTATATTCATTGATATGAAATTGAGCCGTTGCTCCTAATTCGAATACAAAAGTTCTTCCCAAGTGCACACTTGATTAACTAACCTACAATTAAGTTTGCTCCTCCCAGATCATAATTTTTCTAATTCAATGTTTATTGAAATTTAATTCGGCTGTTGTCATTTATACAAATGTAATGAATAGAAATAAAAGTTGTTTAAAATGTATTTGGTCATACAGATCATACCTTTTTAGTTTGGTTATTTGTGGCAAAAACGTATAAACATAAAATAATTTAATGGAAAGGAATAAGGGCTCTTTAGTGTAGTGGAAGCGCAAGAGACAGTTCCTGATTCGAGTCCCTGTGGAGCAAAAACGTTTTGTAATCAAATTATTATGGAAATTAAATTTTGCTATTATAATTTGTACTAATTAAAGTAAATAGTTATCTATATCGTTATCCGTTAAAGTTTATATATTACGTGCTATTTTAAACTTATCCAGCTAATGGAAGCAGATATTAAAATATGTATGTGAAAAATAGAAGATTTTGAATCAGAAAATGACTAATTTGGCTATTTTATTGGATAATAAATCATTTCATTGATACCTTGGTAATGTAGATACTATGCAGTCCGGTGTTTTATTTCTGAAAAAGTTTTTTGTATATTAATTAATATTTATTCACTGTACACATTTATTCTAACCTATATTTATCCTAATTAATTACGTTAATCCCGAATCGTAACCTACCTTCTACACTACTTCAGTCTATTACACTTGGATCAGTAATTAGTTATTATCTATTTTTTCATACATCCACAGTTTTCATTGAAATAAAAATCTACGTCGATATCCTCAATTCATAATTTTGTTTCTATTATAATCTGTTACATAGCTTATTACAAATGAGAATACATTTACTCATAGACCTACCGAGTATTTGCGGAACACCGTGTTTATATCCGATAACATACACATGTTGGATACAATTGCACTCTATAAAAATTTTAGTGAAATTTTTCATTTCAAGCAATGAACATATAATTTTAATCCAAATGCATCACAAGTTGCTAAATGCTAAAGATGTACGTCCATATATCTCATCGGGTAATTGCGTAGTGACGATTTACAACCGGCTCAGCCAATAAAAGTATGAAGGAAAAAAACTATTTAGATGTAAATTCAACTTTTCCATTACGACAGTGTTATACCTGCTTCCGCATTGAAGATATTGTTCGTTTAAGGCCTGAAAATATCATCAGTATAACTTGGTATGGATATAAGAAAACAATGTTAAGATTATCAGCATTTAAGATAAGTACATTAAGTGTTAATACCTGCTGCATTGCGGATCCTGCAGTGGATAGTTAAGACATCTTAAGAACAACGCCTAAGTGTTTTCTATCTATTAAATGGCGTCGTAATATAAAGATTGTTTGTAGGTAAATGAATTGCAAAATGGATGATATACCCAAATACTTTTAGTACTTATATCGTTTAATTAAGTACCATTGTCTTAACTGCACGGACTATTTAGGTAAAATTGTACGGCACTTACATTCTCGAATTAGATGCACGGTGAAGCAGGGTATTCAATATTTCGGCTGTACCGTTTAATCAACATACAACTTATCAAAACATAATCAAAATCTGTTTTTTGTATCATCTTAGGAATACCACGCATAACTGACTCACGTATCCCCATTCATGGTATTTTTTATCATATTTAGCAAGTGTTCTTAAAATGTATAATCTGGGGGCCATTCTTTAAAAGAATTATATTAACGGTAATGGAAAAATTGGTAGCATTAAAATATGTGTCACTATCAATACAGGTTAATCAATTTAAATTTAAATTTATAATTTGAAGAATTTAAATGTATTTTACCTAATACTCGTCATGAAGAAAAGTGTTAATTTGTAGGTGAGAAAACATTTCAGCAGACAAATGAGAAAATATACTGTCTTTAGATGAGGTAAAAAATATATGGATCGAAATCGTATTGTATCGAAAACTCTTACTTCTGTGTGTTTTTTTAATTTTAAATATGTTAAGCATAAAAAAACGTATTTCTCTAATTTGCGTTATGTATATCAATATGGTCTTAATTAGTTTGCCAAGAAATATGGCACACTACACACAATGTACTCTCTTTCATCTAAATTTTAAATGGAAAAAATATTAGTTTCGAAATATTAATTACACTAATGTTTTGCATTTACTAATTGATATTTTTTTTAAAGAGGAATTATTTTGCACCTGAAGTTGGAGTGTAACTGCTAGTTTATGATATTGTACTCCATAAATAATACAATGTATAAATCATATCAAAATATGATCAGCCGTATTTATTATTAAATGCAGTACCTTCCATACATTTGTAACTAAAACTATGGGTGTTAAAGAGTCTAGGCTTTAATATTGTCCTTATGGAGATAACATAATAGGCCAGTTCTATACAATTGAAGATTATTGAAGCAAATAAAGAGAGTGTATACAATGATTTATAAGGTTTCACAATGCTTCTAAATTGCTTATTATTAATTATATCTTAAAAACATATCTAGGATGTGTTTAAAATAGAAAACCCAAATGAAACTTCAGGAGATTGCAGTTTTTGCCAGCCAGAAGCTAAACCATTCCCCGCACGTCACGACTTGCTGGCAACTAGTAGTGCTACGTTAACAGTTTCTTAAATACTGCCAAGACAGAAGACAAGAGAAGCATTTGAAGAAAGTACCGCTTTCCTACAGTGTTTAAGGGTATTGATTCATTGCTACTATAGAACTGTAATTTTGTAACGCAATCTGAACTCATCAACTAATAGCCAATGCACAACTAGTTCGTCACTTATTTTTACTCAGGAGGAGAATGTAATTACCTCAAGTTATAAGCTTCACGCATAATTAAATTAAAATAGGTGTTGAACACGTACCCTTCCACTCAGCTCTTAAATAATGCAAATTCCTTCACAATTTAATTTAATGAGTATGAAAATTACATTACTTATACTTGTTTTAACACACATAAACAGACATACAAGCACATAAACTGACGGGCGGACAGGAAGTCAGGCAGGCGGACAGACAGCACACATTCAAACACCACACGCACACAAGCATTGCTCAACGCCTGCACCGGCCGAGCAACAAAATGATAAACTTTAGGGTCCAATGGACCGAATAAGGTGCAGGGTAGTTCGTAGTAGTGTATTCCATGAGATAATACCCAAACATTAGTTAATTAATTGAAATGACATACGCAATCCAATTCAAGAATTAAGGGCCAGGTTATGTTATGTGGTTTGTCTCTTTGTTTTCAACAAAAAGGCGAATTTTCAAAATTTCCAGCGAGAATAAAAATGGGAATTACCATTATCTTTGTTATAGTAATAAAAATATACATGTTGTATATTCATATTTTGCTTACATTCTATTCGTGCATACATAAATACGCTTTGTATATGGAGAAAGCGTACCATATTTATTACGTTCCTTTAATGTATAAATGGAACGGTTATATTGTCATGTTATGAAGTATTTGTTAGGCATCATGTATTATTAAAGAGGTGATGACAGTCTATTATAATAATGTTTGTAGTTTCTGGCATAAAAATACTTATGGATTCCTCTCCATTACAATATGGTCTCCAAACCTAATAAAAAAATGTTTCTTTCATGCTGTAATTACATACTTATTTAACTGACATCCTGAATTCGGAACAGAGGTGCGAAATCCAGGACATCTCTGGAACCATTAAAAGTCCATATACAAGCTTGTAAATACACAGTAACACATATGGTATCCTCGTGAATAGATCTGGGTTTGGCTCTAATGATCACGGTATTTCTTGTTTTAAACTAATCCTACATGAATTTTTACAAGTAATTGGCTTTATTTTGTTGGTTAATAAAGGTGTTTTTATTCATTTTTATCAAATTTTATACTATTCACAATATTATCACACA
Organism: Homalodisca vitripennis; assembly: GCF_021130785.1. Classification (NCBI taxonomy): domain Eukaryota; kingdom Metazoa; phylum Arthropoda; class Insecta; order Hemiptera; family Cicadellidae; genus Homalodisca; species Homalodisca vitripennis. The sequence goes on from NC_060213.1 coordinate 47,998,132, forward strand.
AACACACACACACACACACACACACACACACACACACTCACACACACACACACACACACACGTGTAACTATTGAATTGTGTTTTACAGAAGTATTTTCTTAGAAGATTTTTACAACCATTTGGATAGACGTATCATATCTGTTAACCAACTTTAAAGAATTGGAAGCGGTTTTTTCCATTAACGTTTAAAATATAATATAGTAATAGGCAGATATAAATTTAAGATAGACTGACGTTGTTGTTAAAAATCAACAGTTAAAAAATCTCACACACACAATAAAAACAAGTGATGACTCAATATAAAGTGGTAACTAATGTATTTTCAACAAATACAAATAATTATAATTTTGATACATCATGAGATATTATTGTATTTAGTATGAATATTTTTGATATTTATATTATAAAATATCCAACTACATTGTCCCAGTTACTGTAGAACATTGTCTTTCAATTAAATGCTTGTAAAATTTCATGGCCTGCATGTCTCCAAAGATCTTACATTTTAGTCCTCGAACAAAAGTTTGGAGGCTCCGGGTTTATTGTATAGTAAAACATTTCAGGTCGATAATTTTTATGACCACAATAGGAAATTATAAGCGTCTACACAAGTATCTAGGTAACCAAATTGTATTTTTATGATTTTTTTAATTTTAAAAAGCAAATACCTAGTAAACAGTTTAAGAAAATTGTATTTTTTCCAATAGATAAGCAAATATTAAAGTTTGATATATTTTGATGTCTTTCGTGGATTAATTCTTTATAGTTTTGTTTCAAATTATACATTGGCGTTTAAAAACCCACCTACAGTTATTATTATTAGTACATTTATGTCATCGTAAGTACAAGTAAAATGTACATATCGAGACAATGACGTCATTAGACAAGGCTTAGTGTTTGTATTGGCCGTCGTAGCCCACCTGTGCCCAGCGGTTAGTTCAGTAATAACAAGAGAAGTGGTGCACATCCCTAGGGTTTACCATAACAACACTTGGGCAATATTTTGCTAGAGCCTTGGCTATAAACTAACATCCTCTCAAATATATGATTACAAATTAAGATTGATTTACTGAAATCCACTTAAACCTTATATAAATATTTTTTATTTTGTACTTATAATCCATGTTCTTGATTCTTAACGTTTATAGTTTACTGATATAGGCTCCCGCGTGGGAGAAAAATTTAATTATTTTTATAAATTTATAAAAAGAGATTTATTAAGTTGTTATCCATTTATTAACACTGAAATAATCTTTAGCGTCTAGTAACTTTAGTTGAACTTTGATAAAAAACTAATTTCTCTCGTGTATCATAGAAAGACGTTAAATTGAAAGAATCATGGCCAGTTGCTTATCTGCCTATGAGCGAACTCAAATCGCAAAGTTTCATTAAATGTAGAATCTTATAGGTTTGGTTTGGAAATGTTAGTTTAGATTAAAAAGAAATTGTATATCATGTAAAGTCAATCACCCATTGCCATTCAAATTGGACAAAACCAAGACCTCTATTAGAAGTATAAGGAAGTGGACGCGGTGACATGGTCAGAATATTGCAAGAAAATATTTACCACTGGCTTTTTAGAAAAGAATGGACACTCCAGACGGCTCTAGAATGTATTTAGGGTTTAGTTTTGTTAATTTTTTTCATTAATTTTAATTTTTATCTGTGTAATTCTCATTGAGACAAGAATTTAAATCTGAGGATTGTGAGGTGGATTATTGCTGGCGTGGTTCTAATATTGGCCACAACTATTTAAAGATATATTATAAAGTAAAAATCTATATATCGCTTGTCCTCATGGGTCACTAGTCTGTGCGAGGATTTTATCAATGATATAATGTAGTATCTTATCAATCTTATACCTGTACTTCTACATTATATCAATACTGCAATAAAATATATAAACTATGAAAAAACTTAATACTTTTCTCTCATGTTGTAACGCAATTCGGTAAACTATAGTTGTAACGTTCAAGAACATACTGTATAGGTAATAATTTAAAACTGCAATAAATTTGTATATAGTTTTATTTATATTTCTATTTACTAGTGTGATAATATTCTTATATTATATGTACGCAATATCAATAAGATGTTTCTGATAAGAAAGATAAGAAAAGTTCGCTCACACACAGAACCTTTACCTGTAAAATAAAATAAGGATGTCTTTATAAAACACAAAGAAGAACATATTCAATAGGCGTAGCGAGTTTAGGGCTATGAGTCCTCTCTTACATCTAACAATAAACCTGAAATGTTTCTAACTAGATTAGGCATCGGAGCTTCCAATATCGGGTACTACGTCATACTGATCATATGGAGACCATTATACTGATCATATTACTATCAAGATACATCAATTTCATTCATGTAATAATTTGATGCATACTCAGGGTATCAGAACTCTGGATTGGAATGGAATGCACAGTGGACTTATACAAAATTACCAGAACGACCAACAAACGAAGGACACTTTCGTTTTGATATTACTGTTGCATTGCATGCGACAAGCATCAGTTCGCAAACTCGAAGTCTAAAATTATGCATGTAATGTAATCAATACGAATGAGTAACTTTTATAATATACTCTCAATTTGTGGTTTAATTTCTCTTTGCATTTATTAAATTACTGCACGTTAAATGTGGACATTTTCTATGTATTACCTGAACTAAACTTAAACTCATTATAAAAGGATTTCGAATTTGTTTCAACCCAACATTGCCTCATAATTCTTTGCTGTTTAGAAAATATAAACATAGACATTATAAATATATTCCTTGAAAACCGTTCACATCCAACGCTTGTATTCTTTTTTTGGTCTTAGATATTCTTAGTGCTATATGTGATTACCTTGTTGCCTTGATAAAGAAAATATACGTACATATCGAGGATCTATATTGGTGAAAGTGTGCCTACTTTTGGCTTATTTAATCTTCTTTTGTCTAAGATACATACAGTGCCATAGAATAGTTTACCATGTTTTCTAGAAAAATAAAATATATTTATACATGTAAGACTAAGATGCCTACTGTGGTTAAAAATTGTATTTGAATTTACTTTTACTGTAATGTATTTAGTTGTAAAATTCATTTGGAGGTATTGGAAATCTACTTCAGTCCCCAAATAATGGACTATTGTTGGCACTTCCAATCTTCTATTGTTCTAAGATATTCCAGTGCTGTGGTTGAGTTTGCCTTAATGTCCCAATGAAGGAACTTGCATACATACTTTAGACTGAGAAGCCTACTACGATTAAAAATCATTTACTAACCATGTAAAGGTAAAATCCTTGCTAATTTCATGCAAAATTTAAAAATAACCATAGTTAATAAAGTTTGCGTTATCAAAGTCTTGCTGTTTTTCGGACGTACAGTTCTGGGACATAAAGAAGTACTTTTTGACGTACGTTAGTGTTCAATCCGTCTTTTTTTAATTACTGTATACATACAATATTTAAATATCATGGAAACCAACCAGTTTTGACTAACTTTAATGCATTCACACATAGATATAAATGTTATAACAATGATTTATTACTATTTACAAAAGGAAACAAAAAAGAATATTCATTGCATTAGACAATTTTTATTCATCATTGGCGCAACCTAGAAAAAGGTATTTTTCTGTTTTCTTTCGACTTTTTCTGTTATCTGCATTGACCCATTTATCAGGCAATTTGTATATTTATATTTTATAAAATACATTATTACCTAATATTTCAGCCTATTTGATGGGCTGCAACTAAAACATAAAATTAAGTTTGAAAGTGTCCACAGATGTTAAATATGTCAATGAAATTTGTATTGAGAAGCATAATCACTATCAATATGTTTTCAAATTACAAAGTATTCTGGAAAAAATATCCAATATTTGTCTTCCTAAAATCTTCCTTCCACTTCAAACATGTATTTAGGAAAAAGTTTTAGCCGAATTGGTCCACATTTCTATAGATTAGGCAATAGCAGCAATTAGCGATTTATTTTTATCTCTATGATAAATAAACATCTTATATTTACAAAAAAGAACAGCGGTATCCATTAAAACAATAAGAAAATATCAGTTAAGGGAACTTAAAACTTGACTTGTGTCACAATATTAGAAAAAAGTTCTAGAGTGTTATAAAAACGTATGAATTAAATATCATAATATTTTAAGAGTTATTGGATGGCAACAGCTCGACAATTTTCCTGTAGTTGAGCAATAAATGTAGGAGTAGTGACTGTTAATGACATAGTTCAATAGTTTGTAATGATCTAAAAATCAGCCTTGTAGACTAGTGAGACGTGTTGTGACCTGTATTCCGTAGTTCAATTTTAATGATTAGTGTTTTGTAAAGTTTTTCATTCAAGTGACATGTTTATAGAGTTAGTGAATATGGCAAACAACATGTAGGTTGTGATTTGAACTAAGGCGTGCCACAACGCTTTGGTAAGATTTGTTTATTTTACTAGTTTGGAAGTTGGAAGTGCTAGGTTAGTTATTTTCCTGAAGAAGAGATCATATAGCAGATCTCGAAACGTAGTGTTCCTGATTTTTTGTTTCACTGAACGATGGTAAATGCCCAAAAGAAATCATGTTTACTTCATTCATCTCTTATGGAACAATAAATCCTACTTTGCCCTCAAAAAAATAAAATGCTGAAAATGGCATTCTAGGTTATAACAATGCTAAATTTATAAGGCATAGTAATTTCGAAGACTCATCACAAATATTTAATAGATTCAATTACACTAATGTAACTTGTACTTAATGATAAACCATAGCGTAAAAGTCAATACTTACTGATTTAACCGACTTGTAAAATTATAGACTATTTATATACTTTGGTTTATTTTAAATTGTTACAAACCTTATTAATTCTAAACCAAATACTTCCATCAGTACAGGGGTAAAATTTTCATGAGATAAATTACTTCCTCATATTAAGTAAGATGAGTCGATTTAATCTTGGATCAAAGTTTTAATCAATTTCAGCATAAGATATTGATTAATGATTAGTATTTTAAGCAGTACAAAAACGTAATTAACTGTACACGACTTACATTATTGTCTATTCTAAGTGAATATATAGTATTATAAAACAAAACAAACTCGTAGAACAAACAAAAACCAAAATATAAAGATGCTATTTTGATTATAGTTTGTCATATTTATTCGGTGTAAATGTCATAAATTATATATCTCTAGTTTTAATAATTTTAAAATTCAATCAATATAAAAAGAACAATTTCAATATCTATCCAATATTTAAATTGTTGGTTAAATTTCACAAAATAACGGTAATGTTTTTGCTAAATTACTAATCATTATTAATTTCTGTGGCATTTGTATATGTTTCTTAAAATAACTCAACAAGAATGAATGTTACTAATATATCCCCTTATATTTTTGAATTTTATAATACTCGAAATGTTTTTTAACGAGTTCTATACAGCACGTAGGTACATGAATACGATAAAACCAAGCACCATAAAACAGTGTGATATTTTATGCATGCATAGCTTTGTATGATGACGATAACACAAATATTCATGATTCACCACCGTTTAAATTCCATCATAAATTGTTAGGTGACGTAAATCTGATTGTAAGTATAAATTTTAGTTTTTGAAAAGGTATGAGACAGTTAAATATAAATAATCTTTTACAAGCTTATAATAAAATACTACAAACAGGACAAAAAACATGGAAGATAATGGTAATTATTGTTTCTAAAAATCATTAACCAACTTTAAAATTTCAGACCTCTACGAATAACAGCTTTAATCAGTGAAATATTGATTCTGCTTAATATTATATATAACTCTATACTATTATTTAAAATGATTCTTTCCACGCTGTTTAGAGATTCTGTAATGAAAACACAGTTCTTTTTACACTGGGTGCTTTAGAATTACAATAAAATTCATGACATAAACTGGGAATACAAATAGTATAAAACACTTACTATTAAAATATTTTCCAGAACTGTACATATAGAGGACAGTACTGCAGTAGTTTTATTAGCAATACAACACTAATAATAATATTATTATAACTGTTATCAGGCAGGTAAATTAAATTCAAATTTTTTCCACCAAACAATTATAATTCTGAGATGAGTCCCGTAAGGATTAAATTAACCATCTGGTAAGTAAACTATTTCACACATAATATTTTTACTTAATTACCGTAGCAAATTACTTTTTTCCAAATTTTTATTTATATGTTTATTTTGAGGCTTTGTTAGTGACTTCCTTGACGTATATTTTATATAGATACTATAGGGACGAGCTATTTTCGTCTGTCCTCGTGGTAGCAAGATTTTCTAACACCCATCGACAAAATTCTAATCGTAAAGCACTGTCACCTGGCTGAACATTTTGAACTATTTGTACGTGATATGGATACAATTTCTTTTAATGTTATCCAGACTGTACTACGAGATATGTTTAATCTATTTGAAAGTCGGCGAATGCTAAGTTTAGAACTGCGTTGTATTATGTCAACGATATTATCTTGTTCGCGTACAAGCTGTATTACATAACGTTCTCTTGAACAATTATCAGTTGGAAAAGCTCCATTTGTTTTTAAGTTATTGAAAACCGATGCAAATGTTACAGGAGTAGGTGTTCTTCCGTACGGAAATCGTCTTTTATATTCACGTTTAGCTGCTCTACTATTTCCATTGGCATACCCATAGACGAAAACAATATCTACGTACTCTTGATTTGTAAATGGCATCTTGGCAATTAATACAAGTACACTGCACAAACCAAAGATAATATACGAGTTACTGCAACAGCTGAATTGTTGCATTGTTGCACAGCTATATAATAATAACTATCGATTTTCAATAAATTAAACACGTTAAAATTTACGATGTATTTTTAAAATTTGTGACCCAACCTGCAATGCACTATACCGTAAATGTTTTGTACTTATTTATTTGATCGAAAAAAAACATCTATACATTTTTTGCTTTTACAAAGTACGTTCATTTAATAAACATATAATTCCATTGTTTTGTATAATAATTATTTGAGTTGTATTAAAATTCTACACGGCCTGTTGAAAAAATATCATAAATATTTGAAAACTGAAGCAAATGGAACATATTTATTCATAATTATTCTACAATCAAATATTTTTTCTAATTTATTTAATATTTTTCAACCAAAACATTTGAGAATACATTCAATAAATGCAATATACTCAGATATTTTTGCTATAAATATAGGGCAGAGTTTTGCTTTTATTTCCCCTAAATACAAAATCTTTAAATTGCATTTTCGATTTACACAAAAATACCACACAAAAGTGTCGCAGGTTAACATGGCAAAAATATCAGAAAGCACCGTTTCTTCCTAGATCTGTTTGATATCTTATTAGCACATTATGTGAAACCATAATAAAGTCTCACAATTGTAACTTTACTTAAGTAATATAATGTATTAATTAATGCAAGCGCCTCTCGTAACACACTTTTATTTGGTAGGTCAGTGAATGTTATATTATATTTATTACTAATGCTTGTGCATGAGTAACATTTATAATATTTTAAATTTATAACATTATGATAAAACAACGTAGAAATGTTGCCAAGACATAAATGCCTCTTTATGATCAACAGGGGTGAAAGCAAGTGAAATAATTTAAGGTTTAAAAAATAATTATTATACGAATTAAATCTAGTCGTTTCTATTATTATTTTAAGCACATCCCTTCTTAAGTACAATGATTTATTAGTTATAAAGCATTTGAAATAAATTTTTATTCATTTTAATACTACTATATATATTTTGAGTAAATTTTTAGTTATAAATAAATTAATCGTATATCCTGTTGTGACTTAAGTTGCTGCTACAAGTTTAAATATATAAGGAAACTCAATTTCGTTTCTTGACCGTTGTATTGGCGGCACTGGATGTGACAACGAATTATATTGTTTGTGTTTTGTTGGCAAAAATGCCCTATACCGTGTAAGCTGTGTGTAATTTTTATATCAACCGAAACCCTCTAGTATTTTGTACAGCATATTAGTATTATTTGTTTCGATCACGTACCTGACAATTAAAAAAAACTAAATTGAAGATGTAAATGAACGGTATGGACCTATAAGTTTAATTTGAGAACAGTTGAATATAGACTTCCCATGTAAAAAGGGTAAATATATTGATAAATAGTATTTATTGAAGTTCATTTTGATTATTAGGGCTATAAACACATAAACAATGCAAACGTTACCTTATGATCATACAGACAAAAGAAAAAAAAACACTTTCATTAATTCCTTTGGGTATTGACATTTTGCAGTAGAAACAATTATTTTATGTATAATACAATATAAATAAAACCTTTTAACACTTATTGTAAACTTTTATTTTTGTTACTATGTACATTTCGAAATCTGTGATTTCATCTTCAGGTACTAAGATTAAGTTATGAAAATAAATAATTAAAAGACATAAGACTAAAAAACAGCGTTGACCTAGTAAACAAAATTAATGATATAGATATACCCAACAACAGTAAGTTTGTATCCCTCGATATAACAAATTTATACACAAAATGTTCCGATCCAAGAAACAATGCTTATAATTAAAAAATAATTTAACAGAACAGAACATTCTAAATACACAAGAAATTGAAGAAATACTTGAACTCACAGAAGTAACTCTAAGACAAAATTACTTTACATTTAACAACAATTACTACGTACAACATGAAGGATTACTAATGGGATCACCAACTATCCGGATTATTGGCTGATATATTCCTTGACAACATAGAAGAACAAATTCATACTAAGCGATAAAAAACAATCACCTAACACAAATAATTTATTATTACAGATATGTTGATGATTATAATTATGTCTATTCAAAGGAAATTAAAGACAAATGGACATGTTCAAAAATTACTTAAACCAAATTCATCATAATCTAAATTTTTCCAATGAAATTGAAGAAAACAATGCAATAAACTACCTTGATTTGACTATAACCAACATCAACAGAAAGCACAATTTCAAAAATTTACAGAAAACCGACTTACACAGATTTAGTTATTCCTTCTCTGGCTGCATTCAGATCAATGATCGACAGATTACACAAAATTCTTATGTACACTGAAGACTTTTATAAAGAATTAAACATTATTAAATACATAGCCCCAAAAATAATGGATATAAACCAAGCATAATTAATATATTAACGAAGAATTACAGAAAGAAAGAAAATAAGAAGAAAGAGATATCAATACATTCAATCAGACTACCTTGGTAAACATTGTCACAAAATTAACAAATCATTTTATAAACAAGGATATCAATTGGCTTTCAAAACCTCGAACAACCTTGGAATTCTAATAAAAAACCAAAGCAATTCAACAATAGTGGAGTATACATATTAAATTGCAACGATTGTCAATCCCACTACTATTAGACAAACCGGCCGATCCTTCAAAATTATTATTTAAATTATTATATATTATTAAATTTAGTATTTATTGAAGTTTATTGTGATTATTAAGGCTATAAACATATACACAATGCAAACGTTACCTTATGATCATACAGACAAAATAAAAAAAAAAAAAACACTTTTATTAATTCCTTTGGGTATTGAAATTTTGCAGTCGAAACAATTATTTTATGTATAATAAAATATAAATAAACCTTTTAACACTTTTTGTAAACTTTTATTTTTGTTACTATGTACATTTCGAAGTCTGTGATTTCATCTTCAGGTACTAAGGTTAATTTATGAAAATAAATAATTAAAAGACATAAGACTAAAAAATAGCGTTGACCTAGTAAACAAAATTAATGATATAGATATACCCAAAAACAGTAAGTTTGTATCCTTCGATATAAGAAATATATACACAAATGTTCCGATCCAAGAAACAATGCTTATAATTAAATAATAATTTAACAGAACGGAAACATTCTAAATACACAAGAAATTGAAGAAATACTTGAACTCACAAAAGTAACTCTAAGACAAAAATTACTTTACATTTAACAACAATTACTACATACAACATGAAGGATTACCAATGCGATCACCACTATCCGGGTTATTGGCTGATATTATTCCTTGACATCATAGAAGACAAATTCATACTAAGCGATAAAAACAAACATCTAACACAAATAATTTATTATTACAGATATGTTGATGATTTAATATGTCTATTCAAAGGAAATGAAAAGAAAAATGAACATGTTCAAAAATTACTTAAACCAAATTCATCATAATCTAAATTTTTCCAATGAAATTTAAGAAAATAATGCAATAAACTACCTTGATTTGACTATAACCAAGATCAACAGAAAAGCACAATTTCAAAATTTACAGAAAACTGACATACACAGATTTAGTTATTCCTTCTCTTCGAATCACCCACATCACACCAAAAAAATGGCTGCATTCAAATCAATGATCGACAGATTACACAAAATTCTTATGTACACTGAAGAGTTTTATAAAGCATTAAACATTATTAAATACATAGCCCAAAATGATGGATATAAACCAAGCATAATTGATATATTAACGAAGAACTACAGAAAAGAAAGAAAATAAGAAGAAAGAGATATCCAAATGCATTCAATTAGACTACCTTGGTAAACATTGTCACAAAATTAACAAATCATTTTTATAAACAAGGATATCAATTGGCTTTCAAAACCTCGAACAACAACCTTGGAATTCTAATAAAAAACAAAAGCAATTCGACAAACCAAAATCAAAATTCAACAATAGTGGAGTATACAAATTAAATTGCAACGATTTTCAATCCCCACTATATTGGACAAACCGGCCGATCCTTCAAAATTAGATTTAATGTAACACATAAAAGCATTGAAAACATCTTTCAAATTCAAAATATGCAGATCATTTAAATAACACCCGGCCATACATACACTAACATCGAAAACAATCTTGAAATTTTACACACAAGTAAAAAAAGGCGCTTATTATCTACTTTAGAACATTTTGAAATCTAAAAAAGTTTTAAAATTAATCATAACATATTATTAAATGACAAAGATTTTCTAAAACAAAATGTATTATTCGATAGACTTTTAAACAATATACATTGATCACACATAGAATTTAAATACAGCAATTTAGCCACCAAGGTAGTGAAAAAACACATGACAAATTTTGTTTTAATTATTTATTTTCATAACTTAACCTTAGTACCTGAAGATGAAATCACAGATTTCGAAAATGTACATATTACCAAAAATAAAGTTTACAAAAAAAGTGTTTAAAAGGTTTATTTATATAGTATTATACATATTTATAAAACACTTTTCAAGGCTACATCTCTATCAATTATTTTATTTATTTTATGAAATTATTAGGAACATCTGGAAAAGCGTATTAATGAATATGCACTCTTAAAAACGATATTTTATACCTATAAAGTAAATTATGTTTATAGTTCTTGAACAATACAGTAAAAATAACTATATTTTCAGGTAAAGTTTCAACTAAAAGTAATACACAAGTTGCACTTGTATGTATGATACCAAAACTAAATGTTTTTCGAACTTTTAACGTTTCTAAACCGCTCCTATGAAAGCCTATGTTATGAATTAATAATATTTTACTACAATCAACTGCGTGTAGTTAAAACAAAGTAAACAACGCTCTGAGCTGCGAAACTATCCATGAATAATTAATCATTATACCTATTTCTTATAAATGGGACATGTTACCCTAACAATACTACAATATTTATAACTGATATGTAATGAAGTTTGGTATGGTCACATCAAAGTCAGGTTGTAGTAAACAGATTTTTTACTTTGTTAAGTCAAAAACGGAAATTTGTGAAAGTCAATATTTTACAGAGCTTTTTTATATTACATATTTATATCATTTAGACAACTTTTATTTAATAGATAGGTATATACTATAATTACGTGTATCTAAACCCAAATCATGTACGGCTGTAATAGTTTATTACATATTATCTACGTGTTAACAAAGGGTTTTCACATCTTTTATAAGCTTACTTGACAAAAAAAAAATTGATTTAATTTTTTTATTTATAAATAAGTGTAGATTAGCTTACAAAATCAATACGCAATCAAATCACACAGAGGCAGTAGCTCCAACACAAATAGAGAAATGTTGACTGATAGGATTGCCAACATGTAAGCTAATATAATCATCATATAACTGTTGTTTATTATTACACGTCTGTTTTATAAACAAATACAATAATGTATATTATGGATGAGTACGTGAAAATACTCTTAATCATCATATTATTTTAATAAGTATCCATTATTTATTTTAAATTATGCATTTAGTTTGGAAACGTACTTACTTCCTTACATTACTTAGTTACTTTGGAGCTTTTAATCTTCTTAAGGGCCCTTGCTTTAATTTTTATCTGAAATGGTACTTTATCAGAACTGTTTAATAAAGCTAACAATTTGTCTTACAAACGTTATTTTAACCTTAAAAGTTTTTAACTGTCCCAATAAGTTCACTCAAGAAACTGCGCTGTAAGCCCGGGTGACTTTTATTGGCTGACAGAACTTGGCGTTCTTCCCACATATTAGTACCATACATCTTACTGTTTATGATCCGAAATATAAGAGATTATTTAATTTACTTTTTTTAAATATCAATACCAGGAACTGTTGTAAAAGATATTAATGACATTCGAAGAAAATAGTGCAGCTGTGTAGACTTGATGGTGGGTTACGCAATCACAACTAAATTTAAAAAAGAGTAGTTATGTGATGGAGATATTAGATAATACAATTGTAACGGAGTTTTCAAATAGAACAGCTGTGTTAGAGTTTTATTGCGCAATTGTTGGCTAATATAAAATATTGCAAACATGTCGCTGAAGGTGTATTAAAAACTCCTAAACTAATGCAGTTATGTGAGTATAATATTGTGTTACATGTATAATATTGTGTTACATAAATTAACTCTTAAACTGTGCAACTATGTTTCTGATTATGGGTTACATCATCGTAACATAATTTAAAATACTATATCTGTATGGCGCTAATAATATGCGATACTCAATTATAAAATAACTTGAGGGTATAAAAACTGGTAGCTAGGCAAATTTCTTGCATGTTCTCCAATGCCTTAAAAATATTTCAAAATGTTAGATTTTCAAAATATCTAACCAAAATATGGTAATAGTCTATACTTTATTCACATAGCTTAATATAAGACTATAACTTACTTAAAATACTGGAAGGATACTTGAGAATATGTCTAAAATTCATCTAATTATCGAAAAAAAAATTAATGGTGTAATCCATAAACATTGAGGTCAACAACGAAGGTCGACACCGGCTGCTATTTACACCTCCCCATCCCGACGATTGTATTCCTGTTCTCATTGTTTCAGGTGACGCGCCGCGATACTACAGAAAATGTTGACAATTAATTCATCACCAGTGTTCCACCTTCGTTACTTCGGATGTGATAGGTTGTTTGTGTTCTGACTCCTTTGCAGTAATATCACCTCGGTTATTCTCTTCCGTCTCGACTTAATGCCGTTCGTCTATCAGGTATTATTTAAACCCTTCAGTGGTAGCTCATAATTATTCGTAATTATTTTATTGTGTTTTTTACATTGGAAGGAGGGGTTGAGTTTAAATCTACAAACTTAGTGTTGTACTTTTTTGTAACAGACAATCATTACGAATTTCTATAAAGCCATCACTAGAAACTGAGTGCCTACTATTTAAATTTACCGTGACAAGGACATGGGTTTGAATCTTAAAATGGGTTTTATCATTTTTGCACGCTAACAAAAATCATCTAATATTAGCCCGAAGTAACGTGGTGAATAGATACGCTTAAAGTTTTATTTAATTTAGAATTGCTACGATACTTTTAATAAATTCATAAAGGTTTAATTACAGACATCTCGATCTAGAATTTCTCGAAAGTGAAAATGCTACGTCTAGCCGGAAAATATTGTACCCTATTTGTACCCTATATGTATTACCTGCATTTATTTTTAAGCCCCATTAGTTAATTACACCAGTAACTAGTTATAGCCGAGGGATATCAAGCCACTTAAACCACCTACTCTCATTCAATGGAGTTTTATCTGTCGTTTTTTCTGTTTCATGTGATATACTACTAACAAAGCCTCATACTCTGCCGGGTATTTATATAACAAAAATACTTTGTTTCTGAAGGGTTTCCCTCGATTTGAAACAAAATTTATGTTCCTTTGATAAGAATTTGGCGTTGTAGTATTAACTTTAAAACAATCTCAAAAGTATGTTCTCGAAATATTTCTAATATTTAACATTTGTGAGCTGTAGTCAATATTTCACTTCCCAGAATGATATTGAGAAAAAATATTCCGTGTGCACTTTAAATGACTTGATGGGCCATAGTGTACTCTTAGCGTAACAATACTGTGTGTGGAAAATGTATTGAATAGTATATCGTGGAATAATATTTAAAATATGTAATTAATAAAAATATTATATATGCAAAACCGTGATATTATCATAGGTAAGTTTATGCTCCGATTATGAGTACAAGTTTCATGTCCAGGAACGTGAATTTAAAGTTACTGAAAATGAAAGAAAAACTATTAAATTTATTAATTATCCTGTAGCTAATAAAGGTCCTACATGGACGGATTTAAATCTTACTATGTTCTGTCTATATGCGGCATAGGACGTCCTAAAATTAAAACTTTGTACATGGGTCGTGAATAATATGTTTTTACTAGTTAATAATAAAAATGAAAAAGAGTTACATCCGATTCGAAAGACCATTAAACTATTAGATTAGGCTATATACAAATCTGATATATTGGAGGGAAGAGCCCAGATTGATTGTAAGGAAAGACATTTATAACAATATTAAAAATCTGTATTGCGTTCATAATATAAGGAAAATTGTATACAATAGTCAATATACAAGACGTATACATGGATTAAAATATAATTTAACTGTATAAATTATTTCAATACACGTCATTCCACTTATTTTCAGCTCTGCTGATTACAATTCAAACCGAGCAAAAAATTTAACCACTCAGCTTGAAATTTAATTGAGCAAATTATAAATAGGTAGGTGTGGCAATCTTCCTTAAATTTCGGTATGGAATACCTTTCCTTGAAGGTCAAACACAATATTGTAATTTAGATTTTGAATTTGGTGGAGATTTTATATAGAGCAAACCCGAATCACTGATGTTATTTTAGTTCAGAATCAGCTCACGGAGCGGTACATCCAACTCAAATCTTCAGGGTCTCCAGAAGTCGACAGATGTCCATGGGTAGACAAAGAAACCTCTCTTTGAGTACAACTTTTTTAAAAGGACGAAGGAGACAGCTTCAGTACATTAATGAACCACGGACCGCCCCGAGAAGAGCTTCCACGTTACACTACTAACAGGATATAAAGTGGCAATCGAGACAACTCCCGTACATTGATGACTCACGGACCGCCCCGAGAAGAGCTTCCACGTTACACTACTAACAGGATATAAAGTGGCAATCGAGACAACTCCCGTACATTGATGAGTCACGGATCCGCCCCGAGAAGAGCTTCCACGTTACACTACTAACAGGATATAAAGTGGCAATCGAGACAACTCCCGTGCATTGATGAGTCACGGACCGCCCCGAGAAGAGCTTCCACGTTACACTACTAACAGGATATAAAGTGGCAATCGAGACAACTCCCGTGCATTGATGAGTTACGGACCGCCCCGAGAAGAGCTTCCACGTTACACTAATAACAGGATATAAAGTGGTAATCGAGACAACTCCCGTACATTGATGAGTCACAGATCAACCCCGAAAAGAGCTTCCACCTTACACTACTAACAGGATATAAAGTGGCAATCGAGACAACTCCCGTACATTGATGAGTCACGGATCACCCCGAGAAGAGCTTCCACGTTAGCACTACTAACAGGATATAAAGTGGCAATCGAGACAACTCCCGTACATTGATGAGTCACGGACCACCCCGAGAAGAGCTTCCACATGACACTACTAACAGGATATAAAGTGGCAATCGAGACAACACCTGTACATTGATTAGCCATTGACCACCCTGAAAAGAGCTTCCACATTACACTACTAACGGAGTATAACAGAGGGAATCGAGCTAACTCCAGTACTTTTATAAGCCACTGACCACCTCAAGAAGAGTTTCCACGTTAGTAACGAATTAAGAGTCCATAGAGTCAGCTTTCGCACATAGATGAACCAAAAATTACCCCGAGAAGAGCTTTTACGTTACGCTACAAACGGGATATAAAGGGGCAAGCGAGACAACTCCAGTACATAGATGAGTCACGGAACGCCCCGAGAAGAGCTTCCAAATTGCACTACTAACGGGATATAAAGTGGCAATCGTGACAACTCCCGTACATTGATTAGCCACTGACCACCCTGAAAAGAGCTTCCACATTACACTACAAACGGAGTATAACAGAGGGAATCGAGCTAACTCCAGTACATTTATAAGCCACTGACCACCTCAAGAAGAGTTTCCACGTTAGTAACGGATTAAGAGTCCATAGAGTCAGCTTTCGCGCACATAGATGAACCAAACATTACCCCCGAGAAGAGCTTTTACGTTACGCTACAAAACGGGATATAAAGGGGCAAGCGAGACAACTCCAGTACATAGATGAGTCACGGACCGCCCCGAGAAGAGCTTCCAAATTGCACTACTAACGGGATATAAAGTGGCAATCGTGACAACTCCCGTACATTGATTAGCCACTGACCACCCTGAAAAGAGCTTCCACATTACACTACAACGGAGTATAACAGAGGGAATCGAGCTAACTCCAGTACATTTATAAGCCACTGACCACCTCAAGAAGAGTTTCCACGTTAGTAACGGATTAAGAGTCCATAGAGTCAGCTTTCGCACATAGATGAACCAAACATTACCCCGAGAAGAGCTTTTACGTTACGCTTCAAACGGGATATAAAGGGGCAAGCGAGACAACTCCAGTACATAGATGAGTCACGGACCGCCCCGAGAAGAGCTTCCAAATTACACTACTAACGGGGTATAAAGTGGCAATCGTGACAACTCCCGTACATTGATTAGCCACTGACCACCCTGAAAAGAGCTTCCACATTACAATGAATTACATTGGATTCAACCCAATGCATGTAACCCAAAACTTTGTTAGACAAAACGTAAATACGTTATTTAGATGCATTATGTTTAGCCATATTGCTTTCATTACGATCAAATGGATACATAACAATTCTAAAACACGTATAAAAACTAAAAATAATGTTTAAACTCTTTAAGTCCACTTCTGAACTCCAACATTACTAAAAATTACTTAATAACTCAACAAGAGCACAGATTACTGATTCTAGTCTCTGGAAGAATCGAGCTTGTATTTTATTGAGTAGGGTTTTAAACTCACAAATTGTAACATGAGTATATGTCGTATTTTATTTTATTACTGCAATAAATATTAACATTTGTAGCTATTATAATCGAATCTTAGACTCCAGCTGACAGTAAATATTGCAATCAGACCCGAAAAACTGAAGAAAACAGACAGGGATCCTTCAATATAAATGCTAATACCAATGTCCGGTCTGCTGTTCTATTACAGCTTTGTTTTCGTGTAATGGAAACATGTAACAGTTGCGGATTGGTCATTAGTTTGAGTAATATATTTATAACATATAAAAGTAATGATTCTTTACTTTTAACTCGCGTATTATATTTATTAATGATTGCATTTGAGTAGCTCACTTTAATAGTATCAAATTTTACATTGTGTCAATAAAAATATTTATTAGTGAATTTGTATATACATAATTCTAGTATGCTTTGATCGAATTCCATTCCTATTTCACTATTTAAAAATTATTTATTATTTATAAAAGCAACAGCAAATCCTGAAACATAAATATCCTGACTAATATTTTAATTCCAAAGTATTTTAATTCTATCAAAGTTATGTTTGTCGAAAACCTGGTTAAAGTAAAGAAAACTTTAAATAATAATTATTTTTAAATTTATATTTCTATAAAGATTAAAAACATTTGTATATAATCATTTGAAAATAATAGCCTAAATCATAATAATTAGAATCCGTGTTAGGTCATAAAAATTTAAAAGTTATTAACGACAATCATAGAAACACCCCATGGTAGCCACTTTAAGTATCAAAAGAATCACATATTTATATACATTTCCTGATTTTGTGTGCATTCATTGACAAGTTTTTCAAATAAACATTTTAGTTTATTGTGAATTTGAGCCATATATACTCAGAATGTAGAGCTATTTAGCAGACTATTTTAAGAGGTCGATGCTTACCCCATGGCTTTATAGAAGTTAATTATGGAACTTTTTACAGATTGCATAACTTTGTTCTTCCGTGTAATATTAAATACTAGATAAGGAACACGCTGCTCAATACTATAAGACTAGAACAATAAAATTGTTTATAGTTATATTATATATATAGTTATAATTTTATATATATATATATAATTATATTGATTATATATATATATATATACATATATATATATATATATATACATATATATATATGATTATATTGCCATTGTAATTGGATTATAAATAGTACACGCAGACCGAATAACCAAAGTTGTAATGTTATAATACCAGACTTTTTATTTAAGCATCGGTTCAGGGAATACACCCTCATGAAAACCAAGCAGGTTACTGAGAAAAAATCTGTTGTATCAATATTAAATTTTAATAGATAATAGATTTATACCACCAGCTTATAAATTAATGATTTCCTTACACTAAAGTCCTAAAGACAATAATTTGTACGTCCAAGTATACCAAAATGAGACTGTTCATTGTAATATATATATATTTATAATAATATATATATATATATATATATATATATATATATATATATATATTATATACTTATGATAAAAAGTTTTGTCCGAGGCATATTTGTTGTTGTACAGTAAGACTAACCATAAATTATTATTTTTAAGCTTAAGGTTTTTCTAATAGTGTGACCGTTTTGTGCTTTAAACATTCCAGCATTGCTATGTAAACGGTTATATAATTAAAAGTTCTATGCACCTAAATTGCATAAATCAAAGAACAACTAAATACATAATCTGCGATCTCTTTGCCTAAATTTTCAGAGAGGTAACTTCCAAGGCAAGATAGCAAAATCATATTAAGTTGTTGTCCCTAACAGAGCATTGAAACCAAACTGTCCTCTGAAACATTTGTTGCCACAATTTTAGGCCTAGATATTATACTGTAAGTTTAACTGATCACCTGTGGGAAGACCTCCACTTATCACAAATTCCCTATACTTCTGCATGAAATTATAGCTTTCCATTACTAAGTTGGTATATGTTATACTGGTAAATTTTAAAAGATCTTTACTTTTAACGGAAGATAATTTTTAATCTAATTCTTTATTTAGTTTTTGTTTTATTACACAAGAATAATCTTAAATAATTGGTTTCATTCCTAGTTGTGATGTGTGCTTCATATATTTTTAATATTTTATTATGGTTAATAATACCTAACCTACGAACCTTACAAGATGAATATCTACATTACCGTCTAAAATCGTCCTGTATTTAATAATTCATATTATAATTCCACTTATACAATGAAGAAAAATGGCAAACAACAAAGCCAACTCAATGAAAGCCAAGAAAAATGTCACTCTTACGCAGAAAAAGCGCATCTGACTCGATCTATAACCTAAGTGCCACTTTCCTTGATCGGAGTATATAGAAATAAGTATTATAGGTATGATGGCACTAATAATGTCACCGACTTCTGGTTACGCTAGGACTGGGAGTTGGTTTACATTGTAGAGGAGATTGTTGGAAAGCAGCAAAAAGGCAATCCTCAAAAACACCATTTCTGAGTATTTTATATTATTATAACATATAAAATTTTAAATACATTTATGATTGGAAATATATATAAATATAATCGTATTTGGAGTAAAAAGTTATTTATCGTATTTTACAATAAATCATATTTATAATAATCATTATCAACAATTGTACAGAACAGAGATATTTACTGTGAAACGTTGTTGAAATATAATGAGTTTAGGGAATAATAATCCCCGAGCTGCGTTTGTCTTCTCGCCTGTCGACGACGTTATAAAACTATTTGGTCAGTCTTGTTTACAGAACTGTTTGGTTTAGTAGTTAAGAAATTAACTGATTCAGGAGGAATGACATTATATATTTTAATGTAAATACTTCTTTATAGTTCATTAAATATATTATAGTTAAAAAATTCATTTTCAGAAATATATTATTTAATGTGTAAATAATATATTATTTACTGTATTATTAAAAGTTTAAGGCCTTAGAGAAGAATTTGAAAGTACATTAGATATAATTGATTTTGGTGTCTTCATAAGTAAAAATGAATTGACTTCTTTCAAAATTGTAATAAACTTTGGTACTATATAACAATTTATGTGTCTTATTAAAATTAGAATTTTCTAATTTTCTGAATTAGAATGCACTTTGCGTGCTGCAGATAATGTTAGTTGAGTCGTTAGTTTTGTTCCAGTTTGATTTTCGTTGACAATTTCCAGGTTAAGTGTTAGAGAGGGCTTCTTAGCCCTAACTTCGCCTGGTAAAATAAGACATTCTTTACTTTTTTACTTTTACTTTTTACTTTTTACATTTTTTGTATTACTCAGTTTATACGTCATTCGTATTATTCTTTATGTTTTGGAAAAATATGATGATTTTTTTTGAAGCTACGAATCCAGATATTTTGAAAGAAATGGGAAACTTTACGTGGCACTCCTTCTAAAAGTTTTCAATCAATCTCTGACTGAAGTGAGACAGACAGAATAATCAGATAAAAGAAACGTGCAAGATTCAGTAATTCTTTGTTGAAGTACATTGCAAACCAACGATATCTACGGCAACGATTTTAATCACAATGAGCAATATAAAACTAATATCTTAAACAGTAACTTTATTATTAAAACGGTCAGCTTCCATTATATGCCCCAAAAAAACATAAACAAAAAACAAAAAAAAACAAAACACAGACAAAAACAAAGACGAAACATAGACAAATGTAGGATCTCCTGTAACTGCACTATAGAATTTAGTTATTATCATGACCTTGTATAGGTTTCATTCTGAATACTGATAGACATAGCAAAAATAAGGCATTACTATACTTCTCCACAGAGGATTTACGTCATATTTACAGTTCATTTGATGAGGAAACCCCTCATTGCACTTAGTCCTAAACGGACCTTCGTACCACTTCATGATTGAAAGCATATTTAGAATGGGTTAACGTTGTTGGTAGGAGCTGCCTTATGCTGAGATCTCATGAGGAGTGATAACGGGCTCTATCTGTGTCTTGTCACTATCAAAGAAGGGGAAGGTAGCTCTATTCCGCTTTCAGTCAAAGCAAGCATGAGAAGCCACAATCATTCACATTTACGATTAAAACGCACTAAAAGTTAAAGAACATTCACACTAAACAGTCCTCCTATATAATAAAATAGACATATCGATTAACTCATGTTAACTCGTTATTCCGGAATTTTCGATTTGTGATGTGATGCTTCTTGATATCCATTTTATTTCCCAGATGTAAGTGACATATAGAAATGAATCACCTTGGAGACATATTCAAAAAAATTGCATTGCGTAGCTCAACGTACTATCATTGTATTTGCATACTCAATTGTTTTACTAAAAAGGTAAATCTAAAGTAGAACATTATACTTGTGTAAACGTTTTAATAACTAAAACTACTGTATATCAGTGAAAGGTATATACAAATATTCAGGCCTAAGTTTTTTAGTTCAAGTTGTTTTTTTTTCAGATACTATTACATGAAAGCTCAAAATCAAGCATTAATAAACTTTAATTGTTCAACAGAAATGACGTTTATACAATTGGCCACCCTGTCATAATATTAATACTTTCATAGTAATATTATATTTAATATTTTAACTCTAGTTATTTGAAATTTTCCAATAAAAGTTCTGTTTTATTATTTGAAGTTTTATTCAATGAAATGTAAATAATGTAGTTTAAAGACAAAAGCTAAAGTAAAGATATTTACTGTAAACACTGTCCAACTAGAATGAGCTTTGGGAGTTATAATCCCTTGTGCAGCTTTTGTCTTCTTGCCCATTGACATTTTGTTATAAAACTCTCTGAACAACTTTACTTAAAAACCCATTTGGTAATATTTAGCAATTCTGCAGACGAAATTAAAAGACACATACGTTTATTTAATTTCTCTCTATATGTTGCACGTAAAATAAAAAATTTTAACTTTTCAATTATCTTAGTATTTGAACATTTTTGTGGATCAACTGATTAAAACATAATATTTATACAAATGAAATAAATATATACATTAATAACTTCCGATCATACTGCAGTTTTTTATTGAACAACACGTGTAAAATAAATGTATAATAGAGGTATATAATAGTAGAATGAAAAATAACGACTAATTTAAATCTGTAACTAAAGGATGACGACAATAAAGATTGATGATCGGAAATCCATTAATGTTACAAGCTAGGCTGGACGGTCTATTACAATTCCCTATATGAGGACTAGCTAAAGACTATTTTTTCTACTGGACTATTGAAAGAAAAAGACTATATTTAAGTGCACAGTTGCGGTACCTACAGTGTATAAGCACTATAACTGATTTTTATTTTTTAAAAGTATTATGAGAGACATGGTTTTATAATAAATGCCTCATAGAGTATAATTAAATATACTGTCCCTAGGACACCCACTCGATTCAACTGGATTGCATGGCTGGTGTTATATAAATGTTAATTTGTAAATTGTCCTGTGAGTTATGATAATATCTGGTCGTCCTATAATCGACAGCCGACCTCAAGGGGTTAAATACCTGCATTTTTTTACTTTAAATGTATATGGTGTACTGGTACCATGCTCACCAAGCAAGTGTGAGATCCGGGTATGAATCCAGGCGGAGCAAGTACTTTTGATTATTTCACTCTTTATTCAAATAATATTTCAGATCACGAACAATATTCTTTAATTATTATTTCTATATCATATCTTTGCATATTATTCGTATTTTTATCTGTGGATCCTTCTTTTCTGCGCCTAACCTTACCCAGACCTCTTGAGCTTCTCAACTTCTGACGTTACTTTTCATAACATACTAATTTTTCAATATGTGTTCTTGTTCTCATCTTATACTACAGTTACAGTATCTGAGCTTTTTTAGATATTGTCTTACTTTCTTCACAAATGGAACGAAATAAGGACCGTTTGCAGTGTTCTGTTAATTGAAGTTATTGGCATAAATTGCTATTTACCTTCCTTAAATGTAAATAAATTATGAATAAATTATTCAAATAGACTGTTAATAGTTATGTTTCTGTAACATATTTCATGTAATGGTTCCCATCTAAATTTTAGTCGTTTCTATGAAAGTATCATCCTACAGTGTTAAATCAAACAAAGCCATCATATTATTATTCTAAATTTCTCACCTTTAGATTTTTAATCCGGAGATAACATATTAAAATGACCCAGTAGATGTTTACTGTATAGTCTAGTAAATTTTAAAACATTCATGTGACTTTGTCGTTTTGAGTTGAAAGGGAAAACACATTGAGTAATTAATAACTATCCATTGTTAATAATTCGAATACAGACGATCATGTTGATGTCAGCTTAGGGAATTGTGGTGCTTATCCGACCGGGAGCTGCGGTTAGTAAAAATTAATTCTTCATGGTATGTAATAATTACGTGTATATTTAATTAAATGAAAGCTAACTTATAAAAGTAGCATACTGAGCAATGTGTTGTATTTTCAATACGTTTTATTTCAAAACACTACTGTTTTTTAACTACCTCACTATTATTACTGAAGCCCCCCCCACCCCCCCCCCCCCCCACCCCCCCCCCCCCCCACCCCCCCCCCCCCCCACCCCCCCCCCCCCCCACCCCCCCCCCCCCCCACCCCCCCCCCCCATCAACTACATGGGTACAGTACAAACCTCGACAGGAGGCGGCTCCTACTCCCAACCTTACGGGAGGGTTGCATTGATTCCAGTATTCATTAAGTCCAGCTCTGAATTTCCAGCAAAAAATTACAATTAAAAAATAAAGTGCTTGTTTCATAAAGTCCAGTTTCAACAAAGTTCACAGGTCTCTAAAATTAATTTAAAATATAACACCGTTTCATAAAGTCCCAGGTATCACTGAGTTCCAGTTCTGAAATAATATTACAATACAGCAGTCTCAGTAAGTCCAGTGGCATAGAGTCCCAGGAGTTCAGTCTAAAACTAGCAGTTGGACCACCATTGCCGGCGTGCAGCTGTCAAGTAGTTTGCGTCGTTTCACCTGCAGTGGCGGCGTTTCATAACCTCAGATTAATTTATACCTTAATAGATTTGATTTTAAGGTTTGTATCGCTTATATATCACTTTTAAAATAGTGCTTGATGGTTAGTTATAACTGAAAATTAATTTGTAGCGTTTACCATTGAGAAATATTTGTGTACAACAATATACGAGTATTGTGTAATTTGTAACCGCATCTCTCATAGTCAACAAACTTCAGATAATACTGTACCGATTATCTGAAAGTGTAAAACTAGAAAAATTAAATATTATTAAATGTTGTGACTCTGATAGTTTGTAACCCGAATAAACAACACACCGCAACACGAAAACATACTTTGGTGATTACGAATACAATGTCTGAATGTTCACGGTGTCCGTTTCGATGTAAAATGATCTTCACATCTTAACGACCCACAGTGATGCAATGTTAGGTTACTAATTGTATTATCCGTAAGTATATTTGGACTTTTATTTATACATTTTAATTTTGGAAATAATCTAGTCGAATCAATTGCAAATCAGTGGGCTTATTATTATATCGATATCCATTTGTTGACCTTAACTTTTACCAGTGATTTATTGCATCTGATGACATAAATTACTCAATTTCTTGTATATTTATATATTTAATTGAAGCATATGTACCACTTTAAATATAAACATTCAAGCTTTTGAAATTCAACAGCAGTAGGAATTGTTTACAAGCGTTTATATCTTTAGATTTCGAAATTCTGTAAACGGAAAATGTAAAAAAAATACAATACTGTAGTCCTAAATAACGAGCGAGTAGGACTGCTGGGTTGGATAATAATATTTTAGAAGTTTAAAGAAATGTGTGACCACCAGTTTTTTAGTAAAATTTTTAGAGACAGAAAAAAAAAATGGATATTCCATAGCCAAAATTAAAAACTTTAAAATAAAAATATGGACGCGGTTTTATAAATAGTAGACTATACATGAAAGATACAAGTTACTAAATGGCTATCTCCGTACATCATAAATTAATAAATAATTACTCTCTGGAGCTTCATTCGTATAAATACTGTAAAGTTATTACAGTTTTATTGATAAGCACTTTTTTAATTTTGGTATTATTACTAAATTTCCTATATTTTCAAATACTGCCTGCAGTTACCTATTGAAGGGAGTGACTAAAACTTTCTAACAGTTAATTTACGAGTAGTTTAGTAGTATTATAAGTTGAACTTTTTCAAGTTTGGACATTATACACGAGATTGTATTCAAATATTTTAAGCTATTCACTATTTCCAATACTGTATTTTTGGTGAAAGAAATTTCACTATATTATCATATTATGATCCTGATAAATTATAATACTATATAATCCAATAAATCTCTCGTATACAGCCATCTCCCATTTTTAACCCAACCCTGCCTTCAAAGGAGTGGAATAATTTTTAATTGTTAGACCCGCCATTGTTTTACAAATAGCAATAATAGGCATACTATGTGGCGTCTATATCAAACTTACCTCTTTTTGTAATAATCTCATAATTTCATAACTAAACGGTCGGCACTCAGTATTTGATTATCAATACATACAGCATTACATATCATACCTATGAAATATAAGTGTTAATAGAAAAATTATTTTTTTTTTTGTTTTCAATATAAGTCGTTAACTGATGGCCAAAGAAAAGATGTTCAGAAAAATGTCCTTCCCATACTTTTGAGAAATATAAGTAAGCAAACGAATGTGACGGACATCGACGTTCATCCTTTTTATCACGTGAGGTGTAAAATAGTAAATTAGTCATATAGTTTCCACTGTTTTTAAACTGAAAACAATTAAAATCTTTTCTTTCTAAAATCACTCCTTGATTAAATTACTAAAAATTTTTCAATCCTTAAAATGATTATACAAACACAAACTTTTTCTCTAAACCGATTTCGTGTTAAAATTAACAATACATTCCATCTAATTTAAAATTTACAATATGGACGCCCCCATTATTATCTGATCTTGACAAAATTGAGGCATTAAAGAATTATATTATATAGAAAAGGAACCTTTAAGAATTTTATGGTTATTAAAATCAATTTAGTCCCCCAGTTTATTACTTTTAACGTTTTACAAAATGATTCCACACGTTTAGAACAAAATGTGTAGATTTTATAAGGCTTTTAACTAGTTGAAAATTGAATTTTGACATACAGTTAGACTTAACAACCCTACTAAACCCGAATTAAATCTTGACATTATAAAATATTATTTTACTATTATCTTTAAAAAATGTTATGCAACAAGTAGGCCTATTTTGGTGATTAGAAAATCAGTGAAGTACATGGTGTATTTTAAGTTTTAAAACAGTATAAATGTAGCTATGCATTTGCATTAATTTTGTTTATTCATATTCCAAAATAATGTTAATTTCAAAATTCGATCCTGACTACAAGCTTAGGAAAGCTTAATCATTGTCCTCCTTTTTATTTCACTTCATAAATGTTTAGATTTCGCCCTTAAATATCATAAAAATAAATATAATCTTAACCCATTTTTAATGTTATTTATTTTAAAATTGTATTAACACACAAAATATGTGTGCAACATGTAACTGGTATGCAAAGCTATTCAAATCCAATGATTAATAAATTGTGATTTAATATTACTACTTAAGTAGGTACTGAGGCATCAGTATTTAGGTAGATACTGGCATCATATTTAGATGTTTTTGCAAGCAAAACTCTTCACTTTTACACCTTACCAATCTGATTCAGGTGCAGAATCTACCCTTCTACAGGGATCCAATTAATTTTATCTTACCACTCAAGATAACACTCAGGCAAGAATATCTCTGAAGACAATGCATAGTGATACAAAATCATTAGTATACCAAACTCCCGACAATCTCACCTCACCACACAAGGTCAGGAACTTCATTGGCTACAACCCATGTCCAGTATCACATATCTTACCTGTAAGCTCGAAAATGAATAGCAGCACTCCACACACAACTAAGAAATATATCACAAGGAATTGTCCACTGGAAAAAACATAATCTAGTAGAATCCCACTGACCACAGAGTAAAATTTAGTTTTATTGGATAATCATATCAAGTGATGTAACTCACTTTTACTACTCACTAATTAAACTAGTAAATTCTATCTTCAGGAGTAAGGGATTCCAATAAATATGCAAGACTAGTTTTTAATAAATTTGTTTTTTAATCCCCCCATACAAAAATAAAAAATTTTACTAAATAAAATCACCAGTTATTAAAAATATTATTACCCCCTGTATAAATTTTTTTAATTGATCGCATTTTAGATTAATCAGCAATATCGTAATTTAAATAATTACAACAAAAAAGATTTAATCAGTTGAAAAAGACAAATTAGTTTGAAAAAATTTATATGAAAATCATTATGGAATAGAAAAAAATAATAAAATACAAAAATAAAATTTTTAAAAAATTTTATGTTTAACTAAATAGTAATAATATATAATAGAATGGTTTGATATATTGCTTAAGAATTTATTCTATATTCAAATATCAATGGTATTTTCTATGTAATTACTGTTGGATGTTTAGACATGTGTTGGCAACCATCGTTAAAATTAACTGTAAATATTCTAGTTTTGCTATTTAAAAAAATTTTTTGCGTAAAAAGATCAGGGGAAATTTCTACAGCTACTGTAACACAAAAAGGGAGGTACATAAGAAAAAAAGCGTGTACAAAATTTTAATACAAGAACCTGTATTGTTAAATTAAAACTGTAACTTGGTTGTATATCAAGAGATTCCTGTTCACTTTTTAGAACTTTATTATCTATATTAAGTACACTATTGTCCCACTAGGCTTTTTCCAGTTGTCTAACAAAATGAAACCCTTATATGCACATTGAAAGTGCATTTTACAATGTGAAATTTCTTCCTTGTCTGTAAGCCAAAGATACAAATAAAAGGTAGTGCTACAGTCCCAATACTTCCCTTATGACACTGTTCATATACAATTATTCAATTGTAATATGAATTTTAAAAATCCATAGAATTTTAAGCCAGTAAGCACTATTAAACTTATTACTTGTATAAAAATATAATTTCTTTGCTATTAGTGATGTTGCTCACTTTTAAACATTTCATGTTGTTACCTGAACTGCTGTTTTTTTTTCAGGTATGTTTTTTAAAAAATAAACCATGAATGCATAACTAATAGAAGGCCATTTATTAATGATAATTATTCCCTTAAATGGGCCTGCCTATACTAATGATATACCGTAATTTATGTAAAATTTGCTCACAGTTAAAGTCCAATTAACTTATTAGGACTGGTTGTTTACCACTGAAAATTTTAATACGTTCGTAAAACTTTTCTTAAAAAAATTTAAACACAAACAAACGTCCTAAAATTTTTATAAACTTTTTAAAAGTTATACTATGAATTTAAACCTGCTCACTTCAATATTTAATTTAGTCACAGAACAGTTTTCAAATAGTTTTTACAAAAATAAACAAATGAACTCAACTGCAAATGCAATTTTGGGGAAAACGTTTGATGAATTATAGTTTTTTTAATACTAGTCTAACAAAAGATACCATATGTTAATATTGCTCAACATCTACTGTAGAATATCTCTCTTGGACCATTTTAATATAACACATACAGTTTTTTACATAGAATAAAGTCAACATTCACAGTGTCTTTAAAAGGGTAAAAACTATTGACTTCTTTTACTATTATAAACCTTAATTTAATTAAACCCCCAATTGTATTGAACTGTTTTCTCTGACAACAGTTTCAGATTAGTGTTCAAGAAATAAATAATAAATGTAAAACACCTGTTAAAGCATTTATGAATAACAGTTTTTTCTTACATGTCTAGCACTTAATTTTGGTGGAATATGTGGTACTGGCTCATAATTTCACAGTTTTTTCATTAGGGTTTTTTTAAAACCCCATTTTCAATGATGTTTATTACACAGTTATAACCACTTTGAGATTAAGAATATTTACTTTTAAAATAAAGTTTATAACATAAAATGATACTTGCTTTAACTTCAAGTATGTCACTTAATGCCAAAAACCTAGTTTCAGTTAGGATTACAAATTTTAAATTGTTGATTGCACCTTTTAAACCAACTGAAAACCCACATACTATATTTTACTTGTTCCCTTCTTTATCTGGGCCAATATTTTAACAATAAACCTATATGCTGACATTCATAGCTCTGTTTCATCCTCTTTCCACTACTTCCACGGGAAAATAACCCCAACATGCATATCCTTTTTCAAATGTAAGACACTAAACCCCTTTAACTAAAGATAAAGAAGCAACCAGTTTTATTTAAGCATTATTATTTAGTGTCACCCCACGAGTTTTCCCTTTTTTTTAACAATTTGCGAATAAATATTAAAATGCACTTAAATTGGTGTACCCCATTATATTATTTTATTTATCTTATGTTACCAAAAGGAAAATTTTGTGGGTTTTGCTCCCCCATTTACAATTCCATTCCTCCTTTGACCCCTTTCCCTTTTACACCTTTTAGTTTTGTAATCTGAATTTTTTCCCAACCCTTTTTTAGGCTTTTATAAGGGTTTTAAAAAAAGATTTAACTTTTACCTTTATTAAAAATTTAAAATTTTGCCCGGGGAAATTATTTTTGCTCCCCTTCAAAAAAATTTTTTTAATACCCCCTGGTCAGTTTTTAGGAGTGTTTACAAAAAAAAAATTTTTTAATTTTCACTTTTAAAAAGGGTTTAAAGATTTTTCAATTATAATTCTTAAATTTAAAAAGGGCCCAAAAATTTTAAAAAATGTGATTTTTTGCTCAATTTTCAATTTTATTCCTCCTTCGATCATTTTTCCCTGTTACACCATTCAGAAGTATTGAATTATTTAATAAATAGTAGGGAAATTCATAAGGTAAACATGTTTTGAAATTTTTACCCTTTTAATTTAAACCCCAAAAATTATGCCCTGAAGTTATTTCTCTCACTTAGAATTCATTTAATACACCTGGTCCCGTTTCAGGTAGTATTTACAAATAAATTTAATTGCACGTCAAAACGTTGAAGCATTATACAATACTAATTTTTTAATTCAAAGGACCCGAAACCAAGTAAAATATGTGATATTGCTCACATTTACAATTCCATTCCTCTCTTTGACCATTTTCCATGTACACCCATTCAGTAGATAATCTGAATTATACTAAATTATTCAGGATCTTTATAAGGTAAACTATGATTAACCTTTTTACCTTTATAAAACTAAAATTATTGCCATGAAGTTATACAGCTCACCTCAGAAATTTCATTTAATATACCACTGGTCAGTTTTTCAGGTAGTGTTTACAAATAAATATTAATTTGCACTTCAAAACGTTGAAAGCATTATACAATACTTAATTCTCCTTAATTGAAAGGACCCAAAAGTAAAATATGTGATATTTCTCACATTTACAATTACCATTCCCACTCTACGATCATTTACATGTACACCATTCAAGTAAATCTGAATAAAATAACATTAGTAGGAACTGTCATAAGGGTAAACTATGTTTGAACTATCTACCTTTATCAACTAAAATTATGCCATGAGGTGATACTGCTCACTTCAGAAATTCATTGTACCACAGGGGTCAGTTTCAGGTGTGTTATATACAAATAAATATTAATTGCACTTTCAAACGTTGAAGCATTATTACAAAAATTAATTATCTTAATTGTCAGGAACCCAAAGTACAATATTAAGATAATGCTCACATTTTCAATTCGCATTCTGTCTTTGGACCCATTTCGCATGTTACACCCCTGAGAAGAAATCAGATTTAAAACTTTATCAGGATATTTTATAAGATAAAAACTATGATTGACCTTTTACCTTTTATAAAACTAAAATTATGCCATAAAGTTCTACTACTCACTTCTAAAACTTCATCTGATACCCCTTGTCAGTTTCAGGTAGGGGTTATAATTACAAATAAATATTAAAACCCCTTCAAACGTTGAAAGCATTATTTAATATCAATTTATCATTGTTAGGACCAACAGTAGAATAAGTGATTTGCTCACATTTACAATTCCATTCCTCTCTTTGACCCATTTACATGTAACACCATTCAGAAGTAATCTGAATTTCAACATTATCAGGATCTTTATAAGATAAAATATGATTGAACTTTTACCTTTATAAAACTAATTTATGCCAATGAAGTTATTACTGCACACTTCAGAAAATCCATTATAATACCACTGGTCAGTTTCAGGTAGTATTTAACAAATAAATATTAATTGCACTTCAACACGTTGAAAGCATTATACCAATACTAATTATCTTAATTGTCGGAAACCAAAGTTCAATATAATATTATGCTCACATTTTCAATTCCATTGCTGTCTTTTGACATTTCCATGTACACACTGAAAAGAAATCACGAATTTACAACATTTCATCAGGATATTTTATAAGATAAACTATGATTGACCTTTTACCTTTATAAACTAAAATTTATGCCTTTAATGTTATACTACTCACTTCAAAAACTCATTGATACCCCTGTAGTTTCGTAGGGGTTATTAATTACAAATAAAATATTAAAACCACTGCAAACGTTGAGCATTATATATATAAAATTATATCAATTGTTAGGAACCCAAAGTAAAATAATGTGAGATATTGGTCTCACATTTACAATTCATTCCATCTTTAGACCATTTACCATGTGCACCAATCATAGTGAGTATCTGAATATATAACATTAGTAGAAATTTTATAAAGGTAAAACAATGTTTGAAGACTATTTACCTTCATTAATACTAAAATTATGCCATGAAGTTATACTGCTCACTTCAGAAATTCATTAATACCACAGGTCAGTTTCAGGTAGTGTTTCAAATAACTATTAATTGCACTTCAACTTTGAAGCAGTATACAAATACTTCTTTCTCTTAATTGTCAGGAACCCAAAGTACAATATAAGATTTTGCTCAACATTTACAATTTCCTTCCTGTCTTTGGACCATTTCCATATACACCACTGAAAAAATCAGAATTTACAAATTATCAGGTTATTTATAAGATAAAACTATGTTTGACCTTTTACCTTTTTTAAACTAAAGTCAAGCCATAAAGTTATACTACTCACTTCAACAAACTACATCTGAAACCCCCTGTCAGTTTCAGGGTAGGGGTTAAAATTACAAATCAAAATATTAAAATCCTCTTCAACACATGAAACATTATATAATATTCAATTATATCAAATTGTATAAACCCAAAGATAGAATACTGTGAATTTGGCCTCACATTATACAATTTCCAATGCCCTCTCTTTGATCCATTTACATGTGCACTACAATGTCAGTAGTAATCTGAATTATACTAAATTATTCAGGTATCTTTATAAGGTTAAACTAAGTTTGATCTTTTACCTTTATAAAACCTAAAAAATTATGCCCATAAAGTTTTACTACTCACGTTCAAAACTTCGCATCTGAAACCCCTGTCAGTTTCAGGTAGGATTATAATTACGAATAAATATTAAAAAAAACCACCTTCAATACTTGAAACATTATATAATATCAATTGATAACCATTGTTTCAGGACCCAAAGTAGAATATGTGGATTTTAACTCCCACATTTACTATTCATTCCTCTCTTTGACCATTTTCATGTGCACCATTCAGAAGTGTTAATCTGAATATATAACATTATCTATGACTATATATTTTCATAAGGTTAAACAATGTTAAGACTTTTTACCTTCATAATCTAAAGTCATCCATGAAGTGGATACTGCTTACTTCAGAAATTCATCTTAATACCACGGGGATCAGTTTTTCAGGTAGTATTTACAATTAAATAAATATATAATTGCACTCAAAACGTTGAAGCATTATTCAATACTAATTATCTTAATTAAAAGGACCCAAAGTAAAATATGTGATATTGCTCACCATTTACAATTCCATTCCTCTCTTTGACCATTTCCCATTTACACCCATTCAGAAAGTAATTCTGAATATATAAACATTATAGGACCTTTATAAGGTAAACTATGTTATGAACTTTTACCCTTTATCAAAAACTAAAAGTTAATGCATCGAAGTTATACTGCTCACTTCAGAAATTCATTAATGATACACCGTGTCATTTTAAGGAAACGGTACAATTAAACATAAATTATAAATCCTTTTCAAACTTTAAGGCATTATATAATAAACAATTCTACCATATTGTTTAGACCCAAAGTAAAATATGTGATTTTTTCTGACATTTTCAATTCATTCCTCTCTGTTGACCCATTTCCATGTACACCATTCTGAAGTAAATCTGAATATATAACATTAGTTAGGAACTTTATACAGGTAACAAATGTTTAAGAACTGTTTTACCTTACATAACAAAGCCATGCCTTATGAAGTGATTAATGCTCACTTCAGAAATACTTTTGATACCCACTGTCAGTTTTCAGGTAGTGTTACAATAACAAATAATATTACATGCACTTTCAAACGTAGAAGCATTATACAATATTTAATGATATCTAATTGTCCAGGACCCAAAGTACAATATGTGATTTTGCTCACATTTTACAATTTCATCTCCTCTCTTTGACCATTTTCCATGTGCAACCATTCAGAAGTACATATGACTATATAACATTTAGTAGGAACCTTTAATAAGCTATTGTTAACAATTTTTACCTTCATAAAACTTATGTTAATGCCATGTAATGATTAATGGCTCACTTCAGAAATTCACTTGATAACTGGTCAGTTTCAGGTAGTGAGTACAAATAATTTATTAATTGCACTTCAAACGTTTGAAGCATTTACAATACTAATATCTTAATTGGAATGGACACAAAGACATATGTGATTTTGCTCACATTTACCAATTCCATTCCTCCTCTTTTGACCAGTTCATGTGCACATTCAGAAGTAATCTGAATATTATAACATTCGTAGTAGGACTTTAAAGGTATTGTGTAAGACTTTTTTACTTCTATAAACTAAAAGTAATGCCATGAAGTGGATTACCTGCTCACTCAGAAATTCACTTGATACCACTGGTCAGTTTTCTGGGTAGTGTTTACTAATTAATATAAGTGCACTTCAACGTTGAAAGCATATACCAATATTAACTATATTAATTTGTCAGGGACCCAAAGTACACTATGTGATTTTATCACATACAATTCTTCCTGTCTTTGACCATTTCCATGTACACTCTCAGAAGTTAATCAGAATTTACAACATTTATTAAAACTATATATTTTCATAAAGATAAACTATATTGACATCTTAACTTTATAAGTAAATTATTGGGCATTGGAAGTTATACTGCTCACTTCAGAAACTTCATTTATACCCCTTGTCATTTAAGGTAGGGGTACAATTAAAATAAATATTAAATCCTCTTCAAACGTTGAAGCATTCATATAATATCAATTATATCAATAGTAGGAACCAAAGTAGATATGTGATTTTGCTCAACATTTACAATTCCTCATTCCTCTCTTTGTCCATTTCCATATACACCATTCAGAAGTAAATCGAAATATAACATTGTAGACCTTTTAAAGGTAATGTAAGACTTTTTACCTTCATAATCTAAAATCATGGCCATTGAAGTGATACCTGCTCACATCAGAAATTAATTTACTACCACTGAGTCAGATTTACAGGTAGTATTTACAAAATAAATCATTAATTGCACGTCAAAACGTTGAAGCATTATAACACTATACTAATTAACTTAATTGAAAGGACCCAAAGTAAAATATGAGATTTTGCTCACATTTACAATTCCATTCCTCGTCTTTGAACCATTTCCATGTACACCATTAAGAATGATAATCAGAATTTACACATTATCCAGGATCTTTTATTAAAGAGAAACTTATTTTAAGACTATTTACCTTTATAAATTAAAATTATGTCTTAAAGTTATACTGATCACTTCAGAACTTCATTCTGATACCCCCTGTCAGTTTCGGTGGGGTTATAATTAACAATTAATATTAAAAGCCCCTCCAAAAGTTTGATGCATTATATAATATCAATTGTTAGGACCCAAAGTATAGAATATGTGATTTTGCTCACATTTACAAATTCCATCCTCTCTTTGGCCATTCTCAGTACATTATCAGTACTAATCGCTTAATATACAAATTTGAGAAAATACATTTATAAGAGTAAACAATGATTAAGATTTTTACCTATAAATCTGGTCAGTTTCAGGTAGTGTGTGTTTACAAATATAATATTAAATGCACATTAAAATTAGAAGCCTTGTACAAATTAATAATTTTAATTTTTTAGACCCAACGTTGCATTATGTGATTTTGGGTCACATTAACAATTCCACTTCCACTCATGCCATTTCCATGTAACATATATAGTAGTTATCTGAATATACAATATTAGCAGGCCTTTATAAGGTAAACTATTGTTAGACTTTTTACCTTCATCAAACTAAAGTCATGCCATGAAGTGTATACTGCTCACTTCTGTAATTCCATTTGATCCAATGTTTCAGTTTTCATTGTGTGAGTACAAATTATTTAAATGGACTCTAAAAGTTTAAGCCATTTAAAAACTGACGTCATTTGACCTAGACCAAAAACCAAGACATGTTTTTTGGTTTCCCATTTAAGTTTTATTATTTAATTGGCCTTAATATTGTCTAATAAAATATACATTTTTTAATTGATGTAGTAATATTTTCAAAAACTAAAACCTTCTCTGTTTCGTATTGATTGTGATTTTTTGTGTAAGAAATAAATGTTATTTTCTTTATTTCTCTATACTATATATTTAATATGTAATACTGCTTAAATCTATGTTCTATTGACTTTATGATTTAGAGGTTAAAATGGACTTTGCAACTGTTTACAGCAGTGCGTTGATTATCTGAAACAATTGGTGCATGATGGTTTTCGTTTTATCAATTTAAATAGGAAAACTGTACAAAAACAATTATAAAAATTCAAACAAATAATAAAAATGTACAAAATTAACCTAAAAAAAAGTTAAACATCTTTTTTTGCTTAGGTGTTTTTTTGCCATGTTTATTGTGCTGAGCTCTATGTGGCCTTGAGTTCCTGCTGGCCCACCACTCCCTACCCAGTTCACCTGTAACAAATATCAATCCTGTTGGTGGTCGTAATACGTATTCATTCAGAATAATTAGCTATGGTTTTATTTTTCTATTTTAAAACTAAACTCTAGACTGATGCATATCAAAGTTGTGGCTACTTAATAATTTTTATTCCAATCGCCTTTGTGTATTTTTTTTAAATATGATCAGCTCTTGATATCGGCCCATCTTAAATTATCTGGGTTTCTAAAATGTTCTTAATGTAAAAATGGAAAACAGCAGGAAACTTTAACTTATGGCTGTCCCACCATTTCATATATTTCTTTCCTGAATGTAATAAAAAAAACACGGAAATTTTATTTGTATTGACAATTTTACTGTTCTACAAATAGGGTATATAACATATGCTCTATCATAAAAATAAAAGCATTACAGCAAAATTTATTGCACAACGATGTTGGCATGAAGGAGTATTCACAAAAACAGGAATGACAATAAAAATCTTTGTGAAAACAGCTAAAAGGTTAACATTCCTATACAACTCAGTTTGTCATCGGATAGTTGTATAAGTTAGATGTCTAGACTGATGTAAACATTACCTGGGCAGAAACCCCTTGCAGATGCAGAAGAACAATATTTAACATAACCCTTTGAATACATTTACTGTATTGCTCTATGAGGTTCCTTAGCTGTAATGACAACCTTCTTAGTCACATTATAAAAGTTAGTTTAAATAGCTTTTTCCTTTCGTTTTTTTAATATTAAATATTGAATATTGAAATACCAATATGACAAGTTTTCATGTATGGAATTATTCTGTTTTATTGATTAATATTTTATAATTATTTATAGATTTTTCATTAATTCTTTTCACAAAGTAAGCATAAAAATAAGAGTAAATTAGAAATACTCAGTAAATAAATGAAGGAAGGAATAGCTGATACAGCAAGAAGAAGCTCGCTTGCTTCAGGGTCACTGATTGATGACTCTCTGAAGATCTCCTTTCACATGGAGGGAAACAGATGAGCTGTTTCAGGAAGTAAGTAAGGAATCAGGAAGGCAGCATCCGGCAAGATCCTGGGCAAAGAATTATATAAATTTCGACTCACAATAATTCTCGCCTGTTCACCACCACTGTTCTCTAATCTACAAATAATCAAATTAATGTTAACAACTGCAAGAGGGAGGTGGCACCCAGGGCAATTGCCGCCTTTGTCGAATAATCTAAAAGTATTATTATGATTAAACAGATAAGCAACTTGGGAACTCATTCTATCTTCTTCATATTATTTCTTCGGATCCCTATTTAAACGTTATTGTCCCTGCAAACCTATTCGGCAAAATTTCCTGATGCAAAAATTAAAAGTAGAGATTCAATACTCTTTTACCAATACATTCACACATTTTCCATGTTGTTCTTTTATCTTTTATAGTCTACATATCTCTTAATTTTCGGCGCCTTAAAAAGTTCGTCACGATGTTAGCTCACTCGCGACATCCGCTAGTGTCACTTTTCAGTAAATTCAGCAGAACTTTCATGATTTTAATTGGACACATTGTTATTTGCAGATGAATTAAGTAGTTTTTTGCTGAGACACAGTGGGTCAAACATATCACTAAGATAATTTTTAGAAGATTTCTATTGAAGAAAAATATAAATAAACATAATAAACAGGAAGTTGTTTTGATATAAATAATTAGTCCTGCTTGAAGAATGTTCAACACTCCAATATAATATTTTACTTCATAATCACTGGTATAGCAAAAAATAAATACAATTTTATTATTTACATAATATAAAAATGACTAAATATTTATTTCCTATTAATGGAGTACAATATGGTCTGTATCGGGTTTATTTTTTTTTTCGTTCCCACGAGAATCTGCATGTACGCGAATCGCGGAAGTTCAACTATCTAATGGAATTCCGGGTCCATGAGGGGTTTTAGAAATGTTGGAACGCCCGTGCACCCCCCAGTATTTAAATGAAGAGCACTTTTAGATCGCTATGATTATCGATCTTTCCTCCTAGGTATTTATATGTAATATTTTATGAAATATTGGACTCTATTTAGGTATGTTTTTTATTAAATTTCTTAAACAAAGGCAATATCGGTTCAATTAATCTTAAACTCTTTAGTTTACAAGGTGTAGATTGTACAAAATTCTAATATAGTGTGTACTCCATTAATAAATTCGAGATACTTGAGGATGGTGTATCTAAATAGTTAAACTTAGTTAAATGTTACTGGACCTAAGAAATAATTTTTAAGGTGGTTACTGAATCTCTACAAAAAATATGTTTGTTTAAAATAATGTTTACATCTTGGCGCTATGCTTATGTTAAAATGTATAGTCCAAATCCTTGTAGACATCCACCATTAGATGTGAAAGATATACCTTAAAACTATTTCTATTTTTTCAGGGCAAACATGACAAAAAATGATAGCACTTCAAAACGTTAGGCGCAGTAATTATGCACCAAGTTATATTGTTTTAACCGTAATCCTTAGGGTAAATCAAGCTTATCAAGACACCCTTTTTACACCTCTTTGTGGTTGTTGGTTTGTTGTTTTGGAATGCAATTGGAAAAGTAATTTCTCACGGTTGTCCTTTACAAATTAAAAGTGGTATATAGCTGTTGAGAAATATAAATAAAAATTTATCTGAAATACTTTCTCCAAAACCCAATAAACATAGGCTACGAAAATAACTAAAAGCGTTATTCGAGGGCCGCCAGTCTGTAACCTTTAAATATTAGTGTACCCACACATTTGCTTAAGCAGTAAATAAATTTGGTTTCAAAAAGCTATTGTAAAATTCCCTACCCGAATAGTTTGAAGTAGGTAGATTTTGCGACAAAATGATTAAGTATTAATAATGCTACATGATCTATGTGCGATAACTCCTAAAAATCATTCTTACGAAAATTTTTCAAACACTTAATGTATATTTAATAATAGTTTATCAGATTACACAATATTTTGATGTTATTTGAAAATACAAGTTAAGTTATGGTATATCGAAAATGTTAAATACGTTCTAAACTAACTGTTAGCGTCCACAAATGTTCTATTTGAAGGCAAATTACAAATTTTATATTAAAAAAAAATACTATTTGGATTCAAGTTGTAAACGGTGTTTCCATTGCATTATAAAAATTGCGTTAAATATCTCGTAAGAAATAAATAGGTAGACCTTTTTACCAATTACCCTAACAGGAACACCTTTATTTATTTTGATATCGTTACTTCAATGTATGTTTCCAATATCAAAAAATTGCTGTCTGTTCCATGTTCATAATTTTTATTCTTGATTTACAAATAGGCAACATAATATGCTTAATGTACAAGTCAACATATTGGCAGATTGGTCAAGAAAGGCCGACCTAACGGGTGTTAGTAACAGGCACCAGGCGTTCCGTTAGTTCATAAATTAAGTTTTATACACCTGAAAGAAGATGGTAGTGAATAAAATGCTTGAGATGTGCTGATAACTTTTTGAAAACATTATTTACAATGCGTAAATGGACTGAAAATTGTATCATCCTTTCAAATCAATCATTCATACATAACCAAATTTAACAAGTTTAATACATCTTTGAATTCATTGCAACCTTAATACACTGCAAGTTCTTTTTGAATTACTTAGGTACTATCATGGCTTTTTATTAAAGCTGATGAAAATTTGCTAGGATTTTTATAAACATACATTTTTGTAGTATGTTCCATAAAATAACCCAATCCATTCCATTTAAACATAATCCAATAAAAAACTTTATAATCTTATTTATTAATTTCTGTGGTTTGGATTGCTTTGTATTATTACTGAGAACAGGGTATTTTTAATTTGTAGTATTAGGTGTTGACTTATCATTATCTTTTTCTAAAGTTTTGAAAATGTGAAGTATTTATTTTTAAAAGTTACAGGGAAAAGAACTGTTATAAAAATGCAATTTCCTAAAATGTATCTATTTGAACATTTTAAATTAGTACTAAATTAATTAATTAAAGCAATACTTTTCTAATAAGGGTTATTTTTTTTGGACGAGGCCTTTCGAAAAAACCAAAGGTTTAATGAAAAATAAAACGGTGGTCATAAAATAATTGTTTATACCGGCTTGAAATGTTTCTAACATTCTTGTTTAAGCATATTTACACTATACGGTATTTCTAAAGATTAATTTTAATTTAATACTAATGTATATTATTTATTTGTTGCTCGTTTATGAAACTTGGTTTTGAAAGACCTGTCGCTCCTCCAAAAAATAAACCTTATTGGAAATTATTGTTTTATTAAATTTTGGTACTATTTTAAACTTATTTCCTTAATGGCTCCAAGACTAGAATCTTCAATCTATTAGACACATTTTTAAAACTATAGTCCTTTTCTAACTTTAAATATTAAATAACGAAAGAGTAAGGTCTGACCCACATATTAAAATTTAATGTTATTGTACTGAAAGTTTGTTTTACAAAATCTGGTTAAGTATTATAAATTGTGCTAGTACTAAGTTTTATTGGCGCTTGACATATTAAATTTACTTTTACATTTATTAATTATAATACATTATCTTACTTACACTAAGATAAATGGAATAATTTTACTTACCTTGAGATGGGACCGGACGCTTGTATCAGTTCAAAGAATCCTTGAATCTCACTGACCCCCCACTGGGGAATTTAGTAGAACGGTTTTCATCTCGGTCGGGTAGGTCGCCAGACCACAGGCAGGTTGAAGACAACAGCGATTAACCAAAAACAAGCCTCACCCAACCGTGGGTGTGTTAACCGCGCTACATAACTGAACCCAAACTATCACAAACACAGTCGCGTCCGGGCTCTACGACCTACAGAGTAGCGACTGGAGCTGACTGACTGTTGACTGGTGATGACGCAACAAAGCTAATGCAGCGCTGTCCCTCACTAAACTGGCGCGTGCCCTACTGGCGTTTGAAAGATATCTCCATGTCTCTCTCATCCCTTTAACTTCCGAGATAAGATAAAGTCTTGTCTCTCCAGTCAATCTGTGGGTTTAAATGAAACTCCCCAAATGTTGGTTAATACTTTGTAATTAATTTTCCTTCTATAAAGAATGGCTATTTTGCGTACTTTTATATGACTATATTCCCTTGTTTGACAAGGAATTTCTAAGTAAGCATCAATTTTTCGTAAACTATTATCTATTATACTTCTGTAAAAAATTACATTTTATACCTTTATTGCTGAATTATGTCTACAAAGTATTTATTTAATGTCTGATTAT
Source organism: Homalodisca vitripennis (assembly GCF_021130785.1). Classification (NCBI taxonomy): domain Eukaryota; kingdom Metazoa; phylum Arthropoda; class Insecta; order Hemiptera; family Cicadellidae; genus Homalodisca; species Homalodisca vitripennis. Next base: position 48,039,846 of record NC_060213.1, read on the forward strand.
TTGCCTGTGGGTAAAACACTATTGTGTGTGGTTATTGCATATGAAATCTGATTCATCAACATATCGACTACACAAATTGTTGATTCACAGGCCCCCCATATTTACAGCATTTAAAAATAACCACACCGTTCATAGCTTAATTAATTATGTCTTGATATCATCAAAGGTCAATTTAAAGAATATCAGGCTTTCCCTACAAACTCATTTAATCTGTTTTATTGACAATGTAATATACTTGAGTTAAATTCTTAGGAGTTGTATACTAACGTGCCCTTTCGTCGTCTGGTGTTCATTTGTTAGTATATGTCCACATTGATGTAAGGAATTATTTTATTAAAAAGAATTAAATGTGTCACTAAACAAGAGCAATGCTGCATCTTATGACTTCGGATCAAAAGTTATAGATACCCCGATCTGAGGGATGAGTGAGACCGTGATTCTATGATAAAAAAACTACTGGGATATGATTCTACATATAAGTACTTTTTATAGAGGATATATTTACTAAAAGGAATTTATAATAACATACGTATTTTTGAGACATAAAAATTAGGAATTTTTGTGTTTTTTACTGCTGCTGAGCCGTTGACGGCTCCACTGCATGCCATTGTGCAAAAAACGTAACAGACGCTCTGTGTGATTAACAATATTATGGACATTTAAAACATGAACTTCAAGTTAAATATTATTTACAAAGCTCGGCATTTCTTTAGTTTGGTTGTCCAATTCTGGGTTTCTTACACAAAAGTTGTGCCAAAAACAACTTATAGCGATCGGTAATTAAATATCGAAATAAGTAACGATCGTAATAAGTAGGCAATGCATTACCTATACTACTAACTCGCCGTCTCTCTCCTCAAATCACGGGGGAACGATTGCGACAGAGGTTGGCTGTTAGGTAACCTTCTCAACCCCTACGGGCTGCACACATGAATCTTCATTCCCAAAAGAATATTAAGCCGCAAGTTAGTATTTAATAAAATATCAAAACATAATTCAAACAAAAAAAATTTAATTATGATAAATAAATTAGTTCTTTTACGAATTAAATAATTTTTTAATATATATATATAACTATATATTTACACATATAGAATATTGGTTATCAATAGGGGGAGCGGGGTTTTAAAACTTTCAAAACTCCCCCTAGATATGCCTTACGTCTCTTACATACTGTTGCTAGCACGAATAAAATAAATTATAAACACGCATAATTCAATCAACACGTTTGTTACTTATAAAATCAAGAAAGACAAGAAAAGATTAATGTTTTCTCATCAAAACCTGTAGTTTTAATCTCTAAGAACCCGTACATCAGAGCAAATAATGGCGATCAGTTGTGTTTCCCCCGACTCACAAGAAATTCTTAAGTTGGATAGTGAGTACCCAGCTATGGACCGTCCGTAGGCTCAACAGTTGTGCGCTCTAAGCACAGCGGGGACTATCTGGGAAGAGTGACATTTTTGACACCATCGAACTGGCCCGACCATTGATGTATATAAACACACTACCTGGATTGTGCACCCTGGCTGCAGTTCGGCTCTGAAACGATCCGCCAACCTCCGCGGTTTGTCAGCCTAGCCGAAGGAGGAGAAACATGACACTCTAGGTCGAACGTCGCCGCCTGCTCTTCGCTCCACCTGCTGCTCTTTTTATATCAATATTCAGTTTATGAAGCCATTGATTATACTGTACCAGGCTGTGCATTTAAATGCTGTTGTTTATTAATGAACTAAACAATTGCCGCGCTTCGCATGCACACCTTTCGCAGCAACTTCATTGGTTTTGCACCTGTGATGGTAGCTTTGTGATGAGCATTTCTGGTTCGAATGAATTAATATTTCCCAAAGCCTTCTCTTCTTCCCACGATGAAGAAAATACATTAAAAAACAGTATATTTATGGTCATTATAATTGGTTTCACAATTAATTTTGCCTTGTTTTCCCGATAAAGTAAATTAATATAATCTCACAGGTCAGGAAGCCTACTTCTGTCAAAAGTGAACTAATGGGACAAGGTCGCGATTAATAATCGGTAAAATTTATAGTATTAGATAGTAACATTTGCCTTTTAGACCTAACTCTTAGATTTTAAAAACATATACAGTTAAAAGTATATTAACCAATAACAAACACTACGCGTTTGATTTCTTTACAAACTTAAAAAATATTGTTAAAATTTTAAAAAAATCTATGGTCTGGAATTGGTACATTAGTTCAAAACCACAGTTCAGCAAACTTTCATGTTGGCATAGGTTCTCTTGCCGACGACTGCTTCAAAGGGAGTCCTTCGGTATATCAAATTCTAACCATCCTTTTCAGGACATTTTGTAAGGTAGTACGATTACTTACCTAATCGTTTAAATCTAAAGAGGCGTAAAACAGTAATGGATATTTTCCTTATAAATGTAAACGAGTCCATTTAGTCAGAAAATACTAAATTTATTATTTGAAAATGAGAAATTTGTTGTTTTAGCAATTAAATTTTAGTAAGCGTTGCATTTAAAATCGTAAAATATAAAAGAATACAATGTTTAAGATTATTCTAATATTTGTTTTTTTTTTTTGTAATTAAAATCTCTTTCTTATAATAATAATTTATAAGACGCATTGTTCTTCCAAAGACATATTGGTAATATACGGAATAGAGGTATTTTCCATAATATGACAATTTTTGAAGAGCGTTATTTTATGTAAAATATGCAAAATATAAATAACTTCTTCATAGGAAACTGTCAATTATGTCCAAACCTTTTGACAACTCCATTGCCTAAAAGCAGAATGTATTTTAAGAAACAAACCACTTTACTGCTTGAACGTATTTACTAGATAATTTTCTATTATCTTGACGCTAAAGATTATTATAGTTTGAATTTGATATAATTTACTATTAGAAATTTACCTGTTTGATTTAAACCATAACTAGTTGGGATATTAAATGATTCTTCAAGTCGTACATCCATCTTTATATTTTGAAAAAACCCGAAATGTATCAGCTAAACAAATCCTAAAGAATCTTTTTTATTTTTTAAAAATGTTTACTGTTTCTAACACTTTTCAAATAGTGCATCAAAATATAAGTTTTACTATCCCTGAAATCCACATTATACTTTTTCGTACCTTTTTTTTCTAGTCCTAAATTCTTAACACTAGAGCCCCTTTATTAAGTTTTGTTTACTAAATATATCTAAGGGAAAAAATATTTGTCTGTATTATATATTTAACAAGGGCTGCCAGATCTAGGAACCACAGGTTTTTATTTAGATAAAATAAAGTAGGGTTATTGATGTATTTAAATACAGAAGCTATGCACTTCAATATATGTAATGTGTGATTAGCCTTTATTTAATTTCTCATTAGATATTTTTCAAATGCGAGTATAAATAAGACTAAATATTTTTTTAAACTTACAAGGATGGCTTTAAAAAAATCATATAAAAACAAAACCGTTCAATGAAACCATTACTACTTGTTTCTCCTAAAAAACCTTATACCAAAACAAAACTTTTAGACTTGACTTAAAAATATAAGTCTACCACTCAAAAAACATTACCATAGGCCTAATCTAACTTGCTGCTTAAAAATGAAAAATAAGGTTTTAAATAAACCATTATTACTTGTTTATTTTAAAATATATCTTGTAATAATTATTCAGCGAGGGTTCGCACCAATCCGTTTTGCTGTCCATTACTTATATTGTACAACTCGTGATTGTAAAGTTGTGAATAACATTAAGTACGTAATCTATATATGCTAGTGGTAAATTTATTTACCGAGCGTGTCTACCAGCATACTACTGAACAATGTGTCCTAATTGTGAATGGAATCGGATCGTGAGACGCCCCTGACGCCGAGGGTTGGTTTTCACCGTTTAGTGGTGACCTTGGTTAGTCCCACTCTTACTTGCGTCATGTGACCGTTATACATGGCCGTGGATTACATCACGAAAATTGAGATGTTGTGATTCTCAGTTTTCCCTTTCAAAATTTACTTAAACAAATTTACGTAACTGCTGAGGGAGGGGTGATTTGATTGTAATGTAATGTTTAGTTTAGCTCCAATCCAACTTCCACATTGTGCAGCGTTTGAATTCTGACTCTGAGCCTTGACTCCTGGAATCTGGAGTCTACGTTCGACTGAAGGGATACAGCAAGAAACGAAACAGGAGAGTACTTTGAGAATACTAGTTAGTACTTGCCATTATTTCGGGCTCCTTGAACAACACGCGCCGATTACTGGGTACCGATATACGGGGACAGCAGTGTTAGAACCAGCCTAGCCATGCAAGATGTTCAAAAACGCGATCTCGGCTAGCAGAGACATCTATATAATTACAAAAAGAGTCTCGTTTTACCAAGAAAACAATGCACACTAGAATAGGCATTCTCAAGTGTTTCATCAGGTGCAGAATTAAAATGGAGCTAAATTCAAAATTCACATTTCTAACTTTGCTTTAGAGGCTTGCGTGTTTAAAAAGTAATGCGTTTTTATCAGTTCAATATAATTGTAACAATATAGCAATACTGTACACCACCGTGTTGTTGTAACGGACTGAGGTTGCATGCAAAATTTAAACTTTTTTTTATTTACCTGCTGGCCGATACAATGGCAGACAGTCCGCACAGAACAGACATTTTTATATACCCACATTAGGCAAAATATAAACTGTGTTTGGCGTACTGAGTAATGGCTACCCAATCTTGTCCATATATCAAATTAATGTTTTGTTGAAAAATTTTAAAGTTTACAGCAAAAAAATGTTTTCGAGGATAACTTACCACAACCACTCCACGTTAAATTAGAACCACCAAAGTACCCAACAAGAAACCACGTTTAAAGTCATTTAAAATAAAAACAAATTCTGATTTATATTTCTGTAATTGATATTACATCATAAAATGGTGTAGTGCAGTGAGTACAGGAGGTTTATCACACCAACGTCCGACATGGCTGCTGCTTGGGATCGATGACCCGCTGAGCGAATTCACTAGCCGACGCGATAGTCGTATCATATGATTTGTATTCAATGTCTGAATTCCCTTGTAATTTCGATCTGACGGTATCAAATGTTCAAATTATTAACTTTATTAGCAAAGCTCGAGTTGATAGGAGATACGTATTAAAATCATATAGACACAATTGTAAAAGTATATGCCTACTCATTTTATTTGTTTTACATTCAATGGTTGTGTGTGATTGATGTAAAAGATAGAATAGCATTACATAGCAATTATTTTGTTATTACTCCAATAAACGTCCGGTAAGGGGAATCTGCAGGACATTTTTGGTTGTCACAATTTGGGTACAAATTACATATCAGGTTCAGTGACAATTTATTTATTCCATTATAATAATACTAATTCAAAGTGATAAATAATTTTATTTATTAATTTGGGTTATTTAAGTATACCGAGGTGAAATAGTAATTGTGTTTATATTGACACTGCCTAATGAAGTCACGTGCCTTTACCTTATTGATGGCCATGGAATCTCGATTGTAGATGACTGTAGGTCCACGCCTAGTTTTTGACGAGGGTGGCTAGCTGACGTCACTTTTCTGCTGGGTAGGACAAGGTCCAGTCCACGCCAACACCTGCGGAATAACTGGCATAACTTTCAAAACTGACCTGGCCGTGCATTAGTTTTTCTACCTGCACTTATAGTCTTTATTTCTGGTCAGTGATGCTTCTACTACATTCGCACAGCGTATCGGCTAAATCAGTAAATATTAAACAACAGTTTACTCAAAGCTATCACATATGAAGTGGGATTACTAATAAGGGATTATATCTTAAACGAATTCCATATAGCATTATTTTACTTTCTGATTAATTTGGCAATTGTCCTAATGAATCCATAAATATCTACAATAAGTTTGTATTAGTTTATTCCGTTATATTGGACCATCGTTTGTATAAATACTGTATATACCAGTAAGAACACGTTCCTCTTCGTAGTTACACGTTAATTGCAATGGATGGTTTTATTGTTTTATTAACATTGTTAATAGTTAAAATAACCATTTTAGTTCATAATCTAATAATATTCTATTTTTAAATGTTGTTACCAAATTAAGTTAAAAAGATACGAAGAAAAAATATGTGATTATTACCTTAAATAGTGGCTCTTGGCCACTATTTAATCCAAACAGTAAACAAAACATCTGCCTACATAGATATACTAACTTACATAATAGTGACCTTATGCCGCTAACGATACGTTGTAAAGAAATATCACTCAAACAGGAATTCGATAAACGGCTAAAAGATTTGTCTAGTTTCATTCCAGACTTCCAATTGCTATTCATCGCTATATCTCGCTTGCGAAAAAAAGTAACGTTATTTCAAATAGTGATCCCGGAACGACAGGAGATAACATGTTTAATTACTAGCAGTTATAAAGGACCTCGAACGCTCCAAATTCTTACAATTTTATTCTTAAAACCCCTTTTTATTTTATTCCCCCTTTAAAATAAAACCGTTAACCGTTAAAAGTTTTAAAATTTGGTGTTTAGTTAATAAAAAAGCCCCAGTTAACATTGCTTTGTGTTTCTCGAACAAAGGTACATAAAAACTTCTGAGAAGCCTACTTTCTGTCAAAAGTCAAATAAACTATGCGTTTTTATAACTATATAAAAGTTATATAGTACATTCCTTTGATGTCCTGCATGCAGTACTCATCATGCATACTCAAAATCATTTTACTAAAGTGTAACAGTTAAAAGTTAGACTTTTTAAATAAACTTTTAGTTTATTTATCTAAATATTTGTATTACTTGTGCTCAGCATTGGTAGCAAAAACGTTTGAAATAAGAATTGTTGTTATTAGCAAGTTACTCTATGCCTTTCTCACGACTAAATGTAAGGGTAATTTATGATTGTGCTACTATAAAAACAATGTTTACACAGAACAATTGACTAAAGTTAACAGGTTCTTATACTATTATGATAAATGTCTTGTTCCCATTACCTGTTTTTTCTCTTTGCATTCTTACGATATTTAAATCGTTGTTCTCCTAGTCGGAGCGAAAACGTATCCAATATAAAGCAAAGACCTCAATAATTCGTTACAGACATTCTTAAGTTAGAAATGGCGGAACTAACCTGACTTTATTTGATGTAATATAATTTTGTTTCATTTTTTTGCAGCTGTCTTATGTAGTGGTTACTGAAAACTATTTAAGGCAAATATAGAGTTTAGATCTCGAAACATCCATTCAATTGCTGCAGTGTGAGTACGACGATCCCTTGTCAAACCCGTCGTCAAAAGAAACCCTGAGTCGGACAGTGGGTCCCAGGCCGGGACTGGTGATGACCCACTGTCAACCCCTTAAGAAGTAGGAGATAAGAAATGCTTCCGGCAATTATTATGACGTGGACCTACATCCGTTTACCATGGTGCTCAGCGTTCATTTCTGTCAATCTTTATGACTTCCAGCATTTCCGACCAGCCACTTTTCGAATACGAAGCAAATATTGATATTCCCACTAAAAAGCCCACTATAACCGGCCCTATCGACAATAGCCCAAATAGGTTTTTTTATTTGCTTTTGTGCTAATAGCGTGTGACAACCCGCTAAGGTACACAGTAACATTAACAAAATCTTCAGATTTTCCTACCTGTTGAACCCAATAATTTAAAATAACTCTGTACTATACCTGATTTTTACTACACAACAATTTGCAAAACATCTATGTTTTGTGCAGGTGTAGGCCTGTACAGAATATCATAAACCTTTTTCATATATTAGTAAACAATAGAATCATAACGAAGGGCAATAAACCCTAGGTTCAATTACAAAATTACCGTGCGGTAAGTGTAGAACATACTCAACGACATTTTAAGCGATAGCCTACAGTAAGTTTATACGCGTGGGAAAGGAAACGAACTTCCGGGTGTTGGGCGCTCCTGTTGAAGCCTCCTTAGGATATTTGGTAGACTATACATGTTAAAACGTTATCCATTAATATTGGCAACTCAGAGTAACAACTCAAAGGTCATCAGTTACGCAAATTGTGTGCTTTGGGAAAAATATTGCATACACAATTAGTTTCCCATCAAACGCAATCAAATCGGTTACAATTTTAGTCTGAATAGAAAATATGTTTAGCGATGAACTGAACTATATGAAATTATTTATGGCTTTATTTGCTTAACATAGACATTTAATTAAATTCACATAATTTTTTATAATCTTGTTATGTTAATTTGTATTCCTTACCAAACACTCTAAAGCCAGTAAATCCGTATTTGAAGATAACCCATTAACCAGATTAAAAGCAATAGAGTATAGTAAATGAAATCTAAATTTTCATGGTAGGAGGTGGCCGCTAAAGAGTTTTATCTGGTTCAAGAATGTTAATAAGTTAAGTCTAAAAAAAGGAACCCGGGCCAAAGGAATTTGGGTGACAAAGTGCTCAAAACTCTTCTAGCCCGCACTGGTACTAGACAAGAAAACACGTCTCACTAAATCTGCCGATCAAAACATTTAAATGCAATTTTCAAATTTATTCAACGTTATAACAAGGATAAATTAAGAAAGCCTTATATTACTAAGTAAAAAGGTAAACATGATACATTAATAACGATATAGATATTTGCCTGTCTAGGCCCTCTTTCACTCCTTGTAACTTAGCAGAGGTTGTAAAAATAATAACGTGTAATTTGATTTAAAATATTTTTTATAATTAATCCACCCTTTTTCTATTATATTTTGTTTAGTTGAGTACAATGTCAAGGGTAAAATGGAACCGAATCAAATTTGATAGAGAACGTTTCATACTCGTTATCTACCTCTGAGATCTGTGGACTGTGTGAAGTCAGCTGTAGGCTACCCGAAAACTGCTTAGCTCTGTGTTGTTTTTATACTACTACTACCCCATCTAGACAGATTTTATGTACTGTTTTTATAGATGGATATTTTTGTTTATATTTAGATTTTTTTGGTTATGTGTACTTAATTGTAAAAACACTATCCATTGAACGCGTCAGCAAGTAGTTTTGTCATTTTAAAAGTAACCAGATAATTTAAAAATGTTCGTATACACACTAGTCAAAGTTTATAAGAAATTTGTATCTTTGATTCTTTATTTTAATCTACCGATATACAACATTATACATTGAACATAAAGGTACTTTACCCGAGGAATAAATTACAATTATGTTAATACAATTTCATGTAATATTTTATTTAATTCTCGTTTAGAAGTTCATCATTAATGTAAAAAATTAAAACACTTTTTAACTTTATACATAAAATTGGATAAACAGTTCTGATAGATTAAAAAATAGACACTTTCTAGATAACAATCTGATTTCTGGAGTACGATAAACTCAAACAATAGAAATATTCGGCTAGGACTTCCTTTAGCCTGTCAGGCTCACGGCTAGAACCGAGAGGGGGCGAGGGAGGTTTTATTGCACCCTAGTCACAGTTTTGAGATAATGTGTCATTGAATAGGTGCAACATGCTATGGAGGACCTCCCGTATCCAGTTTCTGACACATTATACTGTCTGTAGCTTTCGTCTCCCCCACACACAATTACTAAATAAATTCCTGCAAATCATAATCATTGTTGTACATTTGGTTTCATTGAAACACTGAAGCAATTCACTATTTTGTTTGTGTTGTGGAATTATTCAAAAAAGTTGCATAGTTTGTTCTTTTATGGTGACATAAACAGTTATGGAATATCTGACATGGTTGAGGAAGAAATTCACACGTGTTATCGATCGGTAAATAAACTATTGTAATAATGGATGAACGTCAAAAAATAATAAAATCGACGAAAAAAATATATTTTGTAGTTTGGAGTTTTATCATATTATCCTAATAGTTATAACATGAGTCTAACAGTTTCCAATAGATAGTCCTTTTGGTTTACAGTTTTAGAAAAACTACTCGTATTACAGGAAACAAACCTCAGATCCGTCAGAAGAGGACATGGTATAGGCACATTTGTTATTCTTACATTTTAAATTCTTACCAATGTCCATGTCTGATCACGAAGGCCTTTTATTTAGCAGTTTTGTCAGAAGAAAAAAAAAACTTAAAAAGTATAGTGAAGTGAAAATCATTAGTAAGAATTCAAACTATACTAAAAAAAAGATTAACACAGTATTTTCATTGAAACTGGTGTAGAAAAACAGTTATTTAAATAAAATATGTATATATACTTTTAGTAATCATTCCCAACAATGCTCCCTTAAAAAGAAAAATTATATTTCACAAAATAAAACATGGAATTTTAAACAGTGCCATAATTTATTTTTTGTATTACCAAAGCCGAGGTTTTTTAATTGTGTTCTAGTTAAATTTTATCTTATTATATTAGATATTCGTGACCTTAAGAAATGTCCTGGAAGTCTTGTGTTTTATTGTAGGATTAACTATGAGATTACGTAGGAAGTACATAAAAATGCCACATCAGTATCAATGTTTACAGAAATAATTTCTTATCATTACTGCCATCATACATTAATTACTACAGTTTTGTTCACTTTTAAACACAACTGTTATTGGAAGGGCTGATTTCAATCAAAAGGGAATTTTTAATAGTTTAGCTCTACTTCACCTTCCACTTTGTGTAGCGTTTTGAAATCTGACATTCTGTCACAGCCTTGACTACTGGAATCTGGAGTCCCACGTCCGTATAAAAGGGTTCGACAAAAAAAATCAATACAGCAGAGTAAATTAGAATATGATTTTCGATATCCTTGAATTTGCCAGCTGCAATAGGTTCCTGACATAATTATAGCCTAGGCCAACCAATTAGCCTAGAATATCAAAATGAAGTTTAACATAAGAAATCTTTCTCGAGATAACTTACCACATTATAGTCTCAATTTGAATTATGTTTTATAGCAGTTTTCCAGTAATGAAAGTTCGGTGAGCTTAATTGTGGAACTGCAACGAACTCGAAGAGTTCTCTGAGTATTACTAAATATTGTCACCTACTTTTAAACATTGACTTTCCACTCTGGTAATTTTTTTCATTTTACCATATGAATAAAAATTCTTCCATGTAAAAAAAGTCGTTATTGAGGGACTAGGTTTGTTCTCAAAATTTATTTATTCTGCCATATTTTCATTGTCACAATGTTTGCATATAATACCAATAAAAATATAATAGCTAACGCTAGGCCATATCCCATGGATGACATTCACCATTATCGAACTCAGTGTTATCAGCCAAATTCAATGGTTACCCTCATTCTTGTTTATGTAGAAATGAAGTTTCAATTAAGTCTAATTATGAAAATATTTTTAGAAATGATACACATGATCTTGTCATATGATACATTCACGTTTCTTTTCATTTCATTGGCGTTTCATATTAATGTTTAAATAATAAAAGTCTACTCATCTAGTCACCATTCACCTTAAAAATGGTGTTGGGATGTGTTGGGAATAATTAGTCTACATGTGTTAAATTACGTCATACAAGTTGTTACCCGCGGGTAAAAAAAAAAAATCAAAGTCCGAAGCCAACTTTATCAAAACACGTATGATGTAATATAATGGTCCTCTATAATGTGTTTCAAACGTAAGTAGTCATATGATCAGGTTCATATAATTTCAGTGTTTATGGTTAGGCGATCAGGCGTACAAAATCTTGTATCATGTTTGGTTGGTATAGGAGCATTCATTTCTCGTTCAAATTAATCATATTTCCGATACCACAACTGAATTTTACCTCGTTGCTCTCATCAAGAAATTATTTACACTGGTCTCCGAAAACAGCTTTTGCTTAAAAAAAACCCGCTTATTTCCAGCTATTGTGATCTACTGCCGATCTAATGTATTTTTAGTGCCATAGATGAGTTTTCATCGTTGTCCTGAACGAGGGAAATAATATTTACCTACTTAGGAATGAGAAGCCTACTTCGATCAAAACTCTCTCTGGTTCCGAGCATTTTCAACTGACTTCGAGTCTATTGTAGTTACGGTTCCATAGTTGAATTTGCCTCATTTACCCGATTAACAAAAATGTTGACGAAAAAATATATGCAGTCCTAAGAGACTGAGAACAGGAGTTTAGTGTCAGATAAATTTGATTATGAAATATAAATAAAATAGTGCTTAAATTAAATAAACATATTGGTGTGCTGCCTTAGTAACAATGTTTACACAGAAAGGTTGATTACTTGCCAGGCTCATTCAATTAAAAATTACGAAACTTTAAAGACCGAAGAATTGAAACTTTCGCTATTTTTAAGTCCATTATGGTGGAGCCCAGAAAGTTTTTCCGAAATAAGAATAGGCCCATATTTCGTTCCAGGAACCGTAGGAAATGTCCTATGTAAAAGTTTCAGTACAATCGGTTGAGTAGTTTACGCGTGAAAACAAAACAAAGAAACAAAGGCACTGTCCGCATATATAATATTATTAGGACGTTTAAAATATATAATGGGTAAATTGAGGTTTTGTTTACAAATATATTTTATTGTGGCTTTTGTTATCAATATCACAATGGTTACCCATAAGAACTAATGTAATAGCTATATGCTAAATGTCACCAAATCTCATGGTGTGAAGTTTACCACAATCAAATGAAGTGTTCCTCATATAGTACTGAAGCTTCATGCATAAACAAACGTCTATATGTTAGTTTAGTTTCTGATATATCGTGCGGAAAGACAGTTTTTTTTAAATGAAAGTTGTCCAGCCCCACTAAGTCAATTGTTCATATAACCTCGTGATCGGGGCAAGGTAGTTTATTGAGCTAAAGGGGCCCGACTGGGCCCATATGCTGTTTATTGTTTGGTTGATTATATATAATAAATATATAGCAGGTTTCTTTCTTTACTGCCATTATCAGAGCTAACATTTATATAAAATATATAAGACTTATAATTTTTAATTGCTTTGATCAATAACATTGTAGTAATAGCGTTTAATAGTAAATAATCAACACTGGTTTATGCATAATACGTAACAGACCAGTTATCTTAATTGGTTATGAGAACTAGCTCCTGAATAAAATCTCATAATGAAATCACAGTTGTTGCTTGCAAAATGATTAATTTTAATTTCCTGTTTTACTTAATAAAAGAAAAACATACAACATATTTTAATACAGGAAAGTGTTATATAATTTTAATTTTAGCATTGGAAACAATATGATACGTCAAAAAATATATATTTTATGTGTGTTTGCTAAACTCATTACTTTCAAAACATTTGTTTGAGTGTCCTGGCATTATTGAGAATTTGAGTTTTCATATAGTAAAATAATACAACAATTTTGTTATGAATGTATTGTTTGTTTTTTTTCTTATTTACGGTGATTTAATTGGACATACATAGTACAAGATACAATAAACATTCCAAAATGTATACTTATATTTATTAATTAATGTTAGGTTGAATAAAGTTTAAATAATTAAAATATTGTTTTCTTTTCTATTTATTTTATGATTTGTAATGAAAAACCACATTTTAAAACTATAAGTTTAGATACACAATTGCAAATATACATAAAATAAAGATAAATATTTTAAAGTTTGAATTCAATTTCAAACTAATTCTTTTTTAGGCTGCTTTAACATAACAATGCACATGAATTAATTAAATTTGCGCTGTGAGGCTGGAACGCCCTTCAGAATTGCCCCTGCAACATAGCAAACATGACGGTCGCCGGCGACTTGCTCTGGTACAAGACTGTACTTCTGGACTTTGTGACACTGGACTTACTGACCACTAGCTGTATTTTAATAATATTAAACTCCTGGACTTATTGAAAACTGGACTTTAATGAAACTGCGTTTATATTTTTAAATTAATAGGCTAATTAGAGAACTGGACTTTGTGAAAACTGGACTTTATGAAAACAGCCAGTATTAAAATGGCAAAATTACAAGGTCCTGGACTTAATGAAAACTGGACTTACTGAAGCCTACTCGAATAACTCCATACATCTCCTCTTGTCTGTTCAATCGTCAAAACTATTTAAAAAAACCCTCATTATGGAGACAGAAAAATTGAACTAGATGGAACGGCATCACAAAACTCCCAACAAACTATGTAGTATATAATTATTGATTAAAAATGTTCTTTGTAAGGATGCAAATGACGATAGGTATCTCAGAGCTCAAAATGATATTATTTAGCTGCTTATATAATATAATATATCTGGCAGCCCATTTAATGAAATTAGACATACAAAGTTAACTACTTCTTCATTAGTGGCAATCCATGTGATCATCGGTTAATTTTGTCAAATACCTTATCATGAATACGTTTAATTTTTACCTTTTAGTTTGTATTGAACTGATTAATTATAACGATAATAAAACCTTGTATAAACAATGAGCTGTTTTTATAAATTACACAATACTATATATTTAACAATGTGTATAATAAAAGTTTAGTAATATACACCTCTTTTTTCAGGTGAAGTAAATTTAATTTTTCAATGCAAAAATAAAGAAAAGAAGATAAATAAAAGGGTTAAAACGTATACGAAACTGCTTATATTCCAGTCTAGACGATTATCACAGGATGCTGAACACAGGACATGGACCAAACGGGAAGTATGCATTGTCACATGTCATACAATTACAGGCGGAAGTGGAATAGTAATAATAAAATTAATATTCACCTCTTTCTCCATCCATCACGGCGTGACATTTGAAAGAAAGAAACAGGAAGTAGAACGTTATGGATGATGGCGTAAATTTTAGCCACTTTTCCGGCCCATTGTTTTGGTCCTAGACCTTAATATCATGATATGTGTACGAAGTTTATAGGTAAATGTTTGTTTAATTGTTAAATATCTCTATTTTTTTCTAATTAGTTTTATTATTTGTGGCCAAAGTACCCTAAACACCGACCCGACGGATGATTAATTAGTTTGTCTGCTAATTTATATATATGAAATGCTTTATTTATAATTTTAATTAGTTAAACTATTTTGTAGAAAAGCACGCTCAGATGTATTAGTTATAAAAATCTTTAAAATTATAATTTTCCAGGACTTATTATTACAAAAACATTACACAAGTTTATAACGCAGTATATATTAATTTTGATTCGTATATTTCTTGGAGTTTTACAAATAGAACATTTTTTTAATTATATACATTTTTATAACATTTTAACACTAACACTTTATAATATCTCAACTTTCTATTTTATTGTAAACCATTGGGTGTTGTGTAGGATAAAATAAAAGTCAATGACTATAAAAAGCCGCTGCTTAGCAGGCAGATTATAATGGTAGGGTCTCTACTTCCAAAACATTTTGTGTGAAATTCAAAAGTCCTCAGCATAAAAGAAAATGAGCACCATCAGATACAAAATGAACACAGTTTGCATACATACCAGCTTCTTTGTGATGCCTTTACCATGCTAAGTGGTGTGCTGTTTTACTTATTACACCGTCAAATATGGAACTCACTTGGAGTTCTATTATGAACTCACGCTATAACCTCACTTTATAAGGCAATAAATATGTAATATGCGCTATAAAGTATTACTTTAGAGTTAATTGAAACAGGTAATAATTCTAAATAGAACTCTAAATTGCGAAATATTACGGATAAAACCATTATAATGAACATAAAAAATACGAGTTAATGTTTTAAAAATTTTCAAAAATATATTATAAAAAAATTCATTATGTACATAATAATTGTACAGCTAAATAAATGGAACGGCTTCTTACGTAAACAGTAACCTACATACTTATATTCAATGAAAATTATTATGTCCATAGTTCTGTGGCCACCTCTGAGTCAAATAACTCATATTACATTACCAGTTATTTTTGGAGTTAAAGTATTTTAATTCAATTATAATTTATATAAAAAACTAAACAGTAGTTACGTTCAAATAACTGTAGTGTTGATATGGAAATAGTCTACGAATAAGATGTATAATTATTAAAAAGCAGTAATTAATTATAAGATAAAATATTTTCCTTCCCATTATTATTTACATACTCAACTCACTTCAATAAACGTTTATTATTAACAAAAGTAACTTTTACACTATTGTTAAGAGTCGCTTTACAATAATGAATAAGAAACTAAATATTATATTAATTTTAATTGCTCATGAAAAGTAGTAATAAATGTGTTTAGTTTCTAAATATAGATGATATAGTATTAACATAGTTATTGTAATTTACGGTAACGTTCAAACGATTAACTAATATTTTTCATTTTAATCTCTGTGTTTAGGGTTTGACTTAAGAAACAGTCCAAACTAACGACAGTAATTCGTACACAACTTTTGAGAAAAACCCAAAATTTATATTATTTTTAAAATTAATTAACAACAACAACATTTATAGTATAATAATTTCTTTATAATTTCTAACGAACCAGTTACAAGGTTGAAAAACCACCTAATGATAAACCTAATTATTTTCATTATGGGTTTCCTTCCATTATGAAAAATAAATTGAGATTTAACACCTCTTATTTCATTTAAAAAGAAACCATCTTAAAATCTTGTACTAGTAAGAATAAGGAAGTACTATATACGTTTAATGACGAAAAAAATTAGATACATAAGCACAAAGATAATAAATAAGAATATTTACATCAGCTAAAACTAGGTTTTGAAAAGCTCGACTGAATATAAATATTTCAACTGAAACATTTTTGACTTATTGAACACAGGATCGCTTTGAAAAGATTTTAGAGAGCCCCGTTATAATGGACATAATTATATTTATATATTTTCAGAAGTCACTTTTGTTAAGAAAACCGAGCTTTCAATGATTTTTAAACGCTAACCCGCCTTAGAGCAAATAAAAAAGTTTTAAATACGGTACATTTAATATGTATTTGGTTAGCGGAAAAATTAGAAAAACTCTTTACGTTGTTATTACACCTGGGTATTACACAGCTGATAGCTTAAACAGATGTCCAAAAATCATAAGTAAACTTAAAAACTTTCCTAAGTTTACGATGTTTGTCTATATAATCATTTATTACAAAAAAAATGATTATATACCTTTCCTATAACAAAAAAAAAACATTGTTTTAGTTTCATGCATTAACCCTTATAATCTGTAAGCAACTTTGTATAACATAGGTTCACAATCTGAAAATTCAGGAAAAATAAAAGTTAATGGCTGGCGTAAATTTGTCACCCTGACACAAACGTGGCAAGAGGAAACAAACTTGAGACCAAAATGTAAAAAATGAGCTCAAAAAGCACAGGTTTGTCTGATAAATGACACTTCTTTACGCTTTTAAATTTCCTCAGGGAGCACCTGTCGGTGGAACCTGCATTTATTATTTCCCTTTACAATACTGTGTGTTCCTTTAGCTTGAAGTGCGTTTAAAATAAAAATAACGCATATAAAAAGTTATTAATATATTGTATTCTAATTAATACAGGAATAACTAGAATTAAATTTATTTAATGACTAGTCAGATTATAAAACATGTCATATCAAAGTACAGAATATTATTGATTTAGTAAATAAATATAATCCTATTCCGAACTTACATAACTGGTGTATTCTTACGGCGCAATTATTTAGTATGTCAAGACATATTTAAAAACACATACATCATCTACGGTACGTAATAGTCACAATAATGTCCATTAAATGGCTGATTTGGTTTTGGCTTTGTAGTACATTTATGAGATAACTTATGTTTAACGTAATTTAATTTCGTATTCTGGGGTATGGATATCGATCTGTATAAAAATCTGCAGCAACTTCACTAAGATAAATGTTTTATTATTACTTAGTTAAACTTAGTAATTAAGTTAGTTTAAGATATATTTGTCAAACATTATATTATATACTATTGCTACTACAATTTTCAATACTTTCATTTTTAATTTCTGCTTTAGAGAACCCAGTAATTACTTTTTATTATATTTACGTTATATATATACTCGTATATATATATATATAAAACCATATACGCCATCAGCCATTTACTCTACTAATATTGAATGTGCCTGAGATCCTTTTAACACGAAAATAAAGCTTTCATCATAAACCTTTTTCCATACATAATTAATTTTTTTTGTTTTCTAATACTCACTTCCTTGTAACGTGAGCGGATAAAAGTAAAAATTTTAAACTGGCTACATTACATATTTTATATATATAATTTTTAAATGGTGTAAATATATTTATAAGAATTTTTAATATACAAAAATTTTTTTTTGATATACTAAAATTTTTAATATACATCTTTAGAAGTTGATTTGGGTGTGAAACACCTCAAAACATGTTTCCAGATGAAGTAGAACATGACACTTTTTACATTGGTACACCGTTTCACTTCTTTTTCCCTGTGAGGCACAAACTTTACATTTTCTTGAGGCCTGGCTTTGGTGGTTGGATGTATCTTTTCAATATAATGCCCCCAAAACTTTCCTTGAAGGCGCAGTGGTGATTCTCCACAAGCGGGAAGCCTACCAAAGGGTTACCTGAGCCCAACAGGTTTCATCACAGAAGTGATTGAACACATCTGATTCAGTGCAGTTTTTCTCTTAACTGCCTCGAAATGATAGGATTTATTCCATGATTGCCGGTAAAACGCATTGTACTAACAGTATTTTGGTCCAACACTTCACGCAAAATCACAAGGCCTAGCCGGTGGGTTATCGTCACTTTCATTATCACTGCTGTCAACATTTATAGCATCAGACATTTAATTATTTTCATGTATCATGTAATCTTGTTCACTGTCACTTTCCTCATCACCCAACTTCATCTAAAAACATTAGGAACGTAAGCCGCAAAATCAACCGAATTTACGAATACATCATTCCGGTCGCGAGACGCCATCTTGACTGTTTACAACAAACGAAAGAAAGCTGTTTTGCCAAGATGATTTGAGGCAATATCAGATGATTTTCAGCAACGAAGAAGAAGAAAAACATAGACTAGAATATTGAGAACAAAATATGCAGCAAATGTGAATGCCTCTGCGATCTATCGGCAATATATTCAACTACGTCGATGTCGCGTCTAGCGGACGGGCGCGGCCCGTCTTTAGTCGTTTGAGGCCGCGCGAAGTGAAGGACGGAAAACTGCCCGTCCAATGTCTTGAATGGGTTTAACTAATTCAAAGAAAACAATAAATATTTGTCTAAAACCCTTAAATTGTGTAATTCTAAGGGTAAAATAATAATAGGTATGACTACTTAAAAATTATGTATATACGTAAATTTATTAATACATAACATCGGAGAAAATATATACAGAATTATAAAAATGAATTTAATCTGAAATAGTGTAATTAATTCATGGAATTGCATAAATACATTAATTAATACTATAAATATACTATAAGGTTTATGTAAGTACGGTATGCCCTCAACTATAAGGCATTTAGACTGTAATGAATATATATATAAGATAATTTTTATTCTTTACATCTATTTACACTCTCTTGACTATTACAAAGTATATCCTGCCTATTACCTATAACTCAAACCTTATATAACAAAATTCACCCTCAAAAGCTCGACGTTTAATCTAAATCAACAGTTTCACAGAAGCTAAAACCCAGTCGTCCCACACTTTAAAAAGTAAGCATTTATAGGCGAATAAAAGTACAGGTCATTTATATCCTTAGTAAGATTTTCTATAATAGGCAATAAATGGTTTAGCAACTATTAGCGATTTAAACTTAAGAACATTTTTAATTAAAATATCGTAGTAAGTTACGATACTAAGGAACAGTAACAAATAATAAAATTACTTGCAAATTACTAGGCATATTTTATTGTATTAAATAATTGTTATAAATTTTTACGGTCCAAAATTAAATGTTAGAAATATCAAACTAGTAAATTACCTTCATTTTTTTAATTTATCATGTAATAATGAGTCCTTAAAGCAGAATGTTCAATAATTATTTTATAAATATTATATGTCATGTTATAATTATTATATAAGATGATACCAGACATTCATTTGTGAAACGTATATAAACAGCGTTGTAACAAGAACAAAGAAGATGTTATTTCATTTCAGCTCGTGTAATTAGTCAACGCATTTCTAACATTAACGCTAAGTACCCTTGTTTAGCCTCAATTAAATAAACCCAGTCTACATACAACCATCTATTTATCAAAATCCCGAACGCGTAACGGTCCGGCTCGCCACGCTGACACTATAATGGAGCAGTAAATAATCTTAACCATTAACGTTTTATTCTCTGTTGAACAGATTGTGGCTCATTTAGTGAATAAAAACGGCAAAATTGAATTTCTCAATTGGTTTACACACCTAATTTTTCTGTTATTGTTTAAAAAACTTATAGTACATCAAAATTTTAATCTACTACAACATAAAACAAAATTTTTATTTGTAATGTTTTAACAAAACTTACAACTTTGGGTAAAAATGTTGGTACACTTTGGGTACATATATGTGGTTTTACACTATATGTACATACATATTTAGTCTTAAAACTTCGGTACATTATTTGTTTTTATCTGACTATTTCATCGTTGTTGTCATTAAACTTTTTTAAACCCCAAGCTTAAAAACTCCTTGGACGAAGAGGTTTATCAAACAAAATTCTATAGACAAAGTGTCTAGTCTCCAGATCCTTTCCATAAAAATTTAACACGCGCTTTAATCACTAACGAGGCGATGTCATGATTAAGAAGGATCTGTTGGGTATTTTATAAAAATAAACTTTATTAGTTTAATAATTCAATGGAATCTAAAATTCAGAGGTATAATAAACCCAAAAGTATTTCCATTATATTGTTTCACAATAAACTTTAACAACAACATAATCAGCGTTATTTTACGTTAGGTTTTATTTGTAGTTTAAAATTCCTACTTTAAAACTGTCTTTGTAAAATTTTATGTTTTTTTTAAGTAAGACGCTTGGTAATACTTGTAAAAAAGCTTTAAATCATCTAACTTGCTATTTTATTTACAGGCCGGGATAGCAAGTTGCCTCGATCAGTAGACGTCCAGAATAGAGCCCGATTTTGCCATGACAATCAGTAGTAACTTTACTCAACGGGAATCCGTGCTCTTGTTAATGGTAGATAGGCTTGGCAAGTAGTGAGTGAGTTTCTAGTTATACTTATATAAGCAATCCGGATCCGTTTTGGAAAACGTGATATTTAAATGACTTAGAATCGTGTTGTGCTTTATGATTTTGCACTTTCAAGGAGAATACAGGTAACAGAACTCTAAACATTTGTTTCCTTCTTTGGACAACTATCATCGACGACTACTATATGTAATTTAATTTTACACTTCTTTGCAAATTATGCAAAAATAGTTTCGTATGATTGTCGTAGGTTTAAAAATACTTCGGCTACTATTTCAAAGATTTATAATATTAACACCTTCGCCATGTTATTTACTGTGTGAGAGAAAGAACAGTCTTATCCTGCTTATACTTCCTTAGTTATGCTCCGTAATAAACCAATGGGAATTCTGAAAAAGAATATATTCAAACTATATGTAAGTTTTCTTCCTAATGTCCAAAAAAGTTTTGTATATATATATGCCTCTTAGTATTAGTGTATTTAGACAGGCATACGAAAGAATGTTCCATATTTGGAATGCAGGTTTAGCTATTATACATGTCAAGTTACAAAATATTTATATTTTATATTCAAAGTTATTAGTTGCTTCTGTGATGAAAGTGCCTAACCAGCCATTGGGAGCATTACTGAGGATATACTTCCATTTAGATTGATACGTGTCGGCTTACCCAACAACTCAACAGGCGTGAAATTCTACTGTATGGGTGAGTTTAAAATTTTGAGAAACGAGAACAAAGATAACATATTTTCTTATAATAGGTAACTGTTTTTTGTTCATTATAATCAAGTAATTTAACAAAATATGACCAGTGGGATGTTGCTTTTACCTTATGTACTAAACTCATTTCTCTTTTACTATTACTCTTCTTGATTTGAATTAAAAACAGGGTTTACAATCCCTTTATATAGGTTTTTAAGAATATTAAAACTTTTAGAATTCCCTGTGGTAGTAATCCAGGTTAAGGTTAATTTGCTGATATATTAGTGTTTATAGCACTAGTGTTAGATTTTATTATCTGGTTATAATTTCTAGCTATAATTTACTATAAATTCTCATAATAAACCAGCTCGTGGATAATGTTTCCAGTTGATGTTATTTAATAAAATTAGTATATTTATACTAATGTATTATGGTGGTATGCGCAAAAGATAATCGAGTTATTTTGAAACACACAGTGCAATAATAAATAAAAATAGTGTAACTGGATAAAGGACTGTAATATATAATTCTTTAGCTTTTGTTTTACAATTATTATACACAACAATATTTATTATTTTTTAAGATAAAAATACTTACATTTATGGAATAATTAAAACAGTGTATAAGAAATATGTAATTCTGATTTGTATTAGCTACGTTAAAATATATAAGCGATTGATTATTATTAGAGCATTAACAGCACCAGAAACGGGTTTATTATGTATTCCATGAAAACTAATATATTATAACAAACTATAATTACAACAGAAATGCATGCTTTGGGACTTTCTTTAATATTGTTTCTTTCAATACTTTTATTGTATGGTTCAAAAAAAATTCAATGGGTAAAATGTCTAGTGCATGCTCATGTACCTTCTCTAATTTAGTTTTTCCCTGCTGAGTTTCTAATGCCAACAAATTATTGATTCACCCCGTTTAATATACTTTTTTATAAGCATAAATCTGTGTTCGATAAACATTGCTGAAAAACACATTCATTGACAAATACATGATGTTTCACCTGAAGAGGAGGTAATGTAAAGGAAATCCAAGTGAGAAATGTAAAAAGAATTTTGTGAACGAGGCGGTATTAATATAAATGGCGTCCACTTTTAACCCCTCAAACACCCTTGTTCTAGAGCACAAATGGTGATATTTATGCTTTAATCCCAAGATGCCCAGTATTTTTCGAAACGGACCTGTTAACTTAAATTGTTTTTGTAAATAATCATCAAACATTTTGAAACCGTTAATAAATGTACTTCTTCTATGAATATTTGCGAATTGTTATATCTGTAGCTACTTATTGTTTTAGTTGTCCTTCTAGCCAGTGTTGTTTTGACATTTTCTAAAGTTTTATACTGATCATATTTCCACGAATTTGTTTTTCCCACTCATTTATAAATAAAAATAGTTTTTTTAATTATTATTAAATTAATTTATTAAGACAGTAACAATTTTTACGTTTAGAAGTTTTTATTTTAAGTTATTATTTGAAATTGTTTTTTTATGGAGTAGAATATTGATGCATACAATACAATAATTACGAAACTCCGCCCCTTCCTTCCATTTAAAATATTATAAACAGGGTGCTATAGTAAGTGTAACTGATTGGGAGAATCATTAAGCAATATTTTAAAATGGTAACACTAGTGTTTAATTGAATTCAATTGTAAGTATTGAATGTATAAAACAATAGCGTTATGTTTCTATTCAGATTCCCACTAACGTCCAAACTTATGTAAGAAATATTTATTTGTTATTAAATCCTGTGTTAAGCATAGGACTTAGGGGAGTTTATGTATATTACACAAATTCAAATAATCATAATAAAATCATAGATCCAAACTTATTTACACTGAGAGCTGAACTTATTTATTATTTAAGGCATCAACAGAGTCTACTAAGGAGGAAAAAAAAGATGTTTAATAATAGCAGGGGGAAGCACCTCAATAAGCATAAGGAATGAGTTATAGAGAAATGTATTAGTTTTCATGTAAAAAAAGTTTTTCCTACGTTCTTACTAAGCTAGGAATTCTTGGGACATTTGTACCAATTATCTCAGAAACGTTTTAAATGTATTCCGGTTGAACTAGAAAAAATATATTTATGATATCTACCTGCAAAACTATAAACTCGAGCATGTCTAAAAATATAAAAAGACTTATTTAAAATATAAATTAAGTAAATGTTTCTAAATAAAAAATTTTATTTTTTGTTTACATAAATATACTTTTAACACTTAAATAATTATGAAATTTCACACTTTTTAAATGCATGTATTCTGAAAAGAAACAAACAGAAGCACGATACCTTTACTATTTCTTAAGAAAAAGTTATATTTGTTAACATGGTGGAAGATGGTGCAGTGACCATCTAAATCTAAATTTAATATTCATCCGTATAAGTGAAAGCATTACTTCGCGAGGTAAAAAGAATAAAAAATTACGTTAATAATTTATATATTGTAGGAAAAAAGGATAGTGTGTATATAAAACTATCAGTCTTATATCCAAGAAATAAATTTAGTTGTTATGAAGGTAAATAATTTTCACTCTAACATTTTCCTCATAGTAGTTAGAACGCGACGAGAAACCCACACTTCCGCCTGCAACGGAAGTCTAGAAAGCAGTGACTCTTCTGAAAAGTTGTCTCATGTTTTACTCTTTCCTGTTAGCTTCCGCTCCTGTTTGTCGTCGATGTGACGCATTTTTCACAACGCATTTTATAATCAATATCATTATCCATTTTCCACACATATAGAACTCTAGTCGAGCGTTTTCATTACCCTTTTACACTTTTGTTGTGTATAAATCGTTGTTGCCTAGTAACCTTGCATTTAATTTAATTTTCGACCTAATATGTTGTTTACGTTGTAGTTATCTGTATATAATATGATAAAAAGTTATGAGGCATATGAGATGATGGCTTTATCATTAATAAATTAATAACTATATTATCGTTTGCTGTTTTAACGTTTTTAATTTGGTTTTTTCAGCATTTTTAATCATTCCATAACCGATTTCATTTGTGAATATATTTTCCAATTATATTTTATATTAATATTACAAAAAGAAATAAGTTAAACTTGATAATGATAAAACCATCCCAATTATGTAAAAGGATTGATTGATATTACATCAGAAAATGTTTTTTGAATTATAATACACAAGGATTAGATTTGAAAATGTATTGCTTAGGTGATTTTCATTGAAGATTCAAGTGTAAAAAAGTTGACATTATAATGTAGTACAAGTATACAATATTTATGAATAGTAATTGCAGGCTTAATTTGCAATAATTGTTTTATCATATAGTTTTTATTTTGTTATATTAATTCATTTTTTATGAAACACTCGTAACAATTTATTTAATTTAAAATAAAATGTTTTGCGATATTTGTTAAATTTGAAGTGCCAAAAACAGCTTTTGACTCCATACATATTGCCGTCATAATAGTATAAGAAATAAAGGACAATTAATAATCACATTATAACAAATAATTTATATAGCAGCAGTCTCAAATCAATGAACAAATATAGATAAGCTGATATAATTAGTTTTGAAGATGACAATAATATATGTTGTTCATACTTACATTTATCATTCATTTATTTTTGTTGGAGAACCAACTTTTAAAAGATAAATGCATTCCATATATACATGAACAAATTTGTTTAGATATATATATGTGAGTGAATTCGAAGTGATATATTAATATTAAGATATGGCAGGACATGTTTTGTAATCATCATCAATATTTTACAAATGAAATAAAACATTCAAATAGTGAGTATTTTAATAAAAAATATTGACATTCTAGTATAATGTGAATTAAAGAAAAATATTTCAGATAATTACGTTGTATAGACATCAACTATTAAATATTTAATTTCTTAGAATAATGTTCAATTTAAATTTAGAAAAAAGGTCCTTAAAGCTTTGTAGGATGGATGTATTATCATGTGAATAATATATTGTATATAATATTACTATTGTGTTTTAAAAATTCGGTCTATTGTTTATTTCGACTGATTCCTGATCAGGATTCCTTTAATCTGTGAATAAATATGTTAGCCATGGAGTGACATGCGCCATCATAAAACTAAATAATTAACCATGTACAAATAAACATTATTCTAACTTTCTTGGCAGTTAGGTTTGTCGCCTTTCAGATACTACGCGGACAGCTATACATAAATGGACGAATGTGTGGATATTGTAACAGCCATGTCTACAAAAGCGAGTGGCTACAAAAGTTGGCGTTGTAAAATACTCGTGCATAATCCGAAAATATAATATATTTTTAAAATATTACATAATGTGCATTGTTCACGTTTTTTTCAAATGCATAAATGAGTAAACATATAATCAAATTTATAACCTAAAATTAATTGACTTTTAAACTAAAACGAACTAAAAAGACAACTCTTTTTATGGTTACTAACTAATATATCAAATTAATTTCAAACATTATCAAAACTTCAGTTTGGTATGGTTTTAGGTATTATTTTTACTGCAATAAAAGTAACTACATAACCATAATACGAAAAAACAAATGTAAAAAGCAATACAACAATGTCGTAAAAAGATTCGGGAAACTGAATAAGTTAATAAGTGTTTTTAAATCAATATTAAATGATTAGCATATTTAGTTCCTTGAAAAAACTTTTAATATAGATTATAATTAAAAAAAAAATCTAAACCACGCTGTTTATTTACCTGTAATCTAATAAAGTAAAATTCACTTACGCTTACCCATCATAGAATGAAAATAATTGTATACATAATTTTGAAACAACTTTAACAGATTTGTTAAAATGTATCATCATCATTTAAATGTTTTATTTAATGTACTTGTTTTTTATGGAACCTATTTTGAAAATATATAGTAAGAATATTACATTGCTATCACATGATTCTGGGGTAAAGTGACATACAAGAAAATAATTGTTCTTAGATGCTTAATTTTATTGTTTCTTTTTGATTTGCTTTAATTAGCAACTTTTATATTGCAAATAATATATTATATAGGTACAACGACCAATTTAGGACACTTTGTCTTCAAGATCTTTCAACTACTTTTCTTTCCATATATTCACTTTAAAGGTTTTAGTTTTAAATAAATAAAAATTTTCAAGTTATGGAAAAAAAACAGATTAATTATGAAAGTTACTAATTTAGAAATTTATAATACAGAACATATGTTTAAACTTATAAAGAGGTGGTTATACATCTTTGTCCTTCTAAAATAAGTTTTTAGATAGTTATACACATAATGAAAGGTTTTAATTTAAAATAAGTAAATTTTTCAAGACAACATCAAACAGCAGATTAATTATGAGGGTTACTAAATTAGAAATTTAATAATAGAGAACAGATATTTATACTTATAAAGCGGTGTGGTTCGTTTCTTGCCTTCTAAAATGGAGTTTTTTATATAGTTATACACATAAAGAAAGGTTTTAATTTAAAATATGTAAATTTTTCAAGACAACATAAAAAACAGATTAATTATGAGAGTTACTATATTATAAAATTTATGATAGAGAACAGATATTTATACTTATAAAGCGGTGGTTGGTTTCTTTGCCTTCTAAAATGAGTTTTTTGAGTTGGTGCAGTTAAAGTTGAATTTATTTTTGTAAACATACTCGTAAGCAGAAATTAATGAAATGACCAGCACTTATGAGTGTTCTATTTCATACCTATGAACAAGGTAAGACTACGCGAGATCGCTTTCGCGTAACAGAATTAGATAAAGGAACAAACGGTATAAATAATTTAATTTGTAAGAAAAAGACAGGTAAAACAGAAAAGAATATTTATTTTCCCCTTGGCAGGCAAAAGAGAATTATGGCTAGCTACAGGAAAATAGGCTTTAATGACCCTCGGCCAAACCCATATAAAAACATGCATCGTTGTACAGCTCATTCTTAGCTATTTAAATTTATGAAAATTCTATATTTTATAGTAAAATATTCTCTCAATATGTTGATACGTGATAAATTCTTACGTTCGTTTCTTATACTAAGTTTTCATGGCGGTGGTTTATATAATAGATGTCTACCTACTGCGTTACAAGTGGTGATTCTCTGTGTATTTTGAGTTGTTATGCAACATATGTTATTATATCACATGTTTAAAATACAATTCATGGTTATCAGTTATCTTATTACTGTTATATTACTTTCTCGTTGTGTTATAGCTAGCTATAAGACAAATATTATCTAACTTTCAGCCAAACCCAAAGGAAGGAGATTTTGATATTGCCTGTAGAGAAATTAAGCTTTTTTTTGGCAAAGTTTTAAAGTGCAGATCAGAGACTAAGTCAGAAATGTACGTTTTCTGAGCCTTTAACAGATAGGCTTCCGATTAACTTTATACAATTATCCTCAAATTCAATGTATAGAAAACAATGGTGAATGCTGTTTTCGACATCGATTTTCTATACGCTAGAAACCAAAACTTAAGCATTTTCAGGTCATTCATTTTAGAAAAATCATAGAAGCAGAACTATAACTCAAATCCAAAATCCTTTGTCGTGTAGCACTTGTAATTGGCATTTAAATACAAAGAAACGGATTTATGTTTTGAAATCCTCAGGAAATTTCAAGCCAAAGAGATGAGAAGTTTTTAAATAAACTAGTTTTCGCACCGAATAGTTGTAATATGATAAAATAATTTGTGAAATAAAATTAGTTACCGTCACGTCAAGGTGTTCTAAACAGGCAGCAACAGGTAACAACGTTCGATTCAGCTCCCCAGTGCTGCGGAACGCGATGATGTCACGTGATCAAACAATGGCACAATAAACACGTTTTCCTTATTTTCATGGATGGCTGAGTGTAAAAATATTGTCTTTGATACGGAGATCTCAACTCTACGTGTAAGATCAATTAGGATGAAGTTGTAAAACTATGTATACGCTTTATGGGAGCATAAAATGAGAAGTTTGGTCAGCAAGATGACGCATGTGGGGAGATTGGATGAGGGTGTCCATTTAGTATGCAAGATCACGACACTGTTAATTTACAAAAAAAGATAGCAACACTGAGTCTACGTATAATATGTAATATATGGAGGCATATAGTTACTCAGTCACATGGTAATGTCAACTCTGGTAATGATATTGGCATTTTAGTTTCCTGAAAATTACGTTTTTATTCAGGTTTATTTAGGCTAAGTAGGTCTTACCTAGACAAGAATGTAATTTTCTGTATCTTTAAAAAACGGGCACAGAGATCTGAACTCGGTAGTCTAAATCCTTGGCCAATTATTCTTTTAAAATAAAATTAATATTAGGTTAAAACTCGAAGGAAGCCATATAATTCCATTACGAGTGGTTATGTATACGATTCTTTTACCTATAAAAATCTAATTTTTGTACTAGTATACTGTTAATAAAACAATAAGATTCTATACATGAAAACTCAACTTCTTGAAGATCTGAATAAACAGATTAAGAAGCTTTTGCAATTTACACTCAAATATATTAACTGTTGTGCTGTAATAAATAATTGTTACGGTTTATCATTTAAGAAATTAAAGTTTAATTTCGTTTAATAATATCATTTTATTGTAATACATACACAGGAAACATTAGACAATATTTGAAAGTGTATTATTAGTAAATCCACTTTGTGATGTTTATTTTTCAAATATCTGTTCGTACTCGACTTTTCTATGCTCTAAATACTAGTTTGTAACTTATTTAATTCAGTTTTCTCTAAACCACCTGCTGATAATTGATTAGTAAATGTTTTACCTACCTAACCTTTTTATTAATTTTATAAATAGTAATATATGTATTTATATTTTAAAACATCACACTGTTAAGATTAAAAGAATGTTTAAAATGTAATTTTAACTTGCGATTTTATCGACTTAAATGTTTTAGGCTTAAAATTTATTATAGTTTTTAATTTATAAAAATAAAAAAGATTTTATTTAAATATGTAGTATAATGTATTTACGTAAATTATGTTAAGTACTCAAATATACGTTTTGATCAAAGAGATGAAAGAAGATAAACGTGTAATGTCAAAACAATGATTAATTCTTTTTATTTCATGTACATGTAACATAAGTTTAAAGATCCACTTCACATAATGGCTTTTATATTATCTTGAAGTCTTCTAATGGCTAATATTCTATTAAATAGTGCACCTAAAAAATACCCCACTGTATTACACCCAAGTCTAATAGGTATGTAATAAGTGTATTATATCAATCACATATGTGGAAATAAATCTGTGTATATATCCTTCATGAAAGGAATGGAATAAAACAATTATTATGATAGTAAAATAATAGTGAATTACTTATTTTTGTTACACAATGCATAAACTTGTATTATATAAAACCTTTTTCCTCTATTTATATTACAATTAAAACTAAAAAAAATACATAATAACTCTTTTGTATATATTGTTAGACAATATAGTTTTATTATTGTTATATGCAGCTGTTTTTTGTTTAATTTTTGTGTTGCATTTAATTTTTTTAATTCTTTACTATATTGATATTTAATATGTCTTTTAAACACTTTTCAAATACTAATTAAATTAATTATTACGCGATTGTTTATGTATTTTTGTTAAAAACAAAAGAATACACTTTGGATTCTAAACTTATCAAATCCTTTCTTTTAACATATTTCTAGCCTGTATGAATGGAATTGAGCAGATCGAAAAGATCCTAAAATTTAGTATTTTTAGTAGTTTTTAGATTAAACAAATATATAACATTTCAAAATCTTTTTGTAAAAATCAAGATTATATAATATATATATATATATATATATATATATATATATTATATATATATATATATACATGCAAGTGCTGTTTTATGATATTATGTTTTTATGATTGGTTTAAAATAGTGGATTCTATTTTTTTAAGTTTAAGCTTTCAAGCTACTTATTTTATAATACAGATTTTGTAATTACTATATAAAATTATGATTTTAGTTAAATTCTATGGGATATATACGTTTTACAGAAAAATATGTTGTGAAAGTTAAAATAATTACCAAGCATATTTTGGAAATAATGGAAGTTTCGTCCACTTAGATCCAAAGAAAAAATTTTTTTGAAATCATGCAGGATAATATAAAAAATTCCATCATATTCTCAATAAGTACATTTAAAGTAAATATTTTAAAGCTCGTTTTGTACGACAATCTGTGAACGTCTATTAACTGTAATTCTGAAGTACCAATGTGAAGCGTTGTGTCAATAATTCAGTAGGAGTGTTACCACCTCCACCTTGTTTTAAACAGAGGGGGTAAGTCCCCCGCATTACCAGCCATGATAAAATATTACTTTACTCCCAGTAAGAGGAATTATGGAGAAACTTGCATAAGTGTAATTGCATCTACTTTGATTAACAGTAAGAAATGAGATGAGAGCATAATTACCTTTTAATTCAATATTACTTACTTTACTACTAGTAAACCATGAAATTTGGCTGAGCGTTACTTGTGTATAATTTTTTTTCTGTATGAAGTGTCTGTATGTCTATCTGCCCGCATAACTTCTCGACAATTAAATGAGTTAAATATTAGAAACAATCATGCAACCTCAGCGGGTCCTGTTACGCGATACACGTTTTCGTCTACTAATTCCTAGTTGGATCGTTAGAAATTAAGGAATAAAGTAAGTGTTAATTCATGAACGGAGAACAAGTTACCTGTACTAGTTTGAGACAAAAGGGATGCTGTTTGTATAGTAATGTAGAGTATTATTTTAAATGTTAAAAAAACAAACAAAAAAACTAGGACAAAATTGGATGGGAAAGGGCAAGGTAGAACCAGAGAAAAGGGTTTGATAGGACGAAATATGGACTTCGCCAAAGTCGCCTTCATCTGCACGGGACGTGTGAGATGACATATTTTCCTAAGAGACATCCACAGGGTCGACACATAGCCCATCACCAAAATGACACATGAAACAAATGGGTAGAGTATAAACACAGTTCATTCTAAGAGTTACAGGAAACAGTTTTAAAGAGGGGTTACAAGTAGTTAGTTATAAGGGAATCCACATTTGTCCTGGGTCAAATACGAACTCCACAACATGTAATGCAGTTCAGGAGGAAAACTCTCCACGCTTTGTGAGAGTAAAAAACAAAATATTATTTATATGTCAACTACAGTACAATTAGAGAGTTTTTAAGTGACAATGTGTGCGGTAATAACAACGAAAATCAATCCTCTCGAATTGACATTGCGAAATGGTGGCTAGGGCAGCGTGAGGGACACTCAGGTAATGTCAAGTGATGAGATTATAATGTAATAAATGGTTCTTTTAAAATTGTCTCGGTCAACGGAGATCATCATTTCCGTTTTACGTCATCATCTATACAGTGAAATTTATACAGCGTAATTTAATAATATATGAAATATTAATTAACTTATTGTGTACACGATAAACTATATTTCATACTAATGAAACATAGGTTAAAAATATTATAAAACCTGTTTTTAATGTATAATCATGAGTATTTAATTGGTCATTAGTAGGAGTACATCATCCATGTACATCAGCTTTTTTATCCAGTTTCAATTAGTTAGGCAGTATTTTTATAGTTTACGTGGTGCTGGAATACAAAAAGGTAATTTTATACTTAACTGTAATTAAATAGTAGCTATTAGTTTAGCTTGATTTTATTCAAATTACTTTGTCTCAGCATGTTTCCTTCGTAGTATCTGTGAGAAGCTAACTTGAGATACAAAGGTATTTTTTTTAATATAAAAGCAGAAATAATAATTTTTTATTGATACTTTTAAATGCTACACATACCACGTACGTTTTTATTGTTATTGTTAAATATCATAGAACATATCAATCTTAATTATGACACGCGCTATGAACCAAGTATACTACACAAGTCTAAGGTTTGTATGTATGTTATTAAAAGTATATACTTGTTCAGGAAAATATGGTCAACTACAATTGGTATCGGATATATAATTCTTATAATTCAGAAGTTGTGAATTCACGTTCAAAGACTATGAAATAGCGGTGCAAAAACCAAGGGTAACTGATAGTAGTTAGTATAAAATTAATAACCCGTATGTGAAATATTAAGAAAGTAACGAATCAGTATAACAATTAAATATATACTGACGGCATATCTGAAAGGAAAATACACTTATATAATGATTATTTAAGTTTTTTCCACTATCAAATCAAATATAATATATACTTTTGTTGTGTATTGTTTATTTTTATTGCATGAAAAACAGCAACAAGTGAGTTAGTGTCGTAAATGGCAAAGGTGTATTAAAATATATTGAAGTTTACATCAGACCACCAGATCCTGTTAATAGTTAACTGTTCGCGCGTCAAGAACATTACGATGGTTTGATGAAGGGCTTGAGGAGGGTGGAATGAGGTGCCCTCAGGGACCCGACCAGTCAATGTCAGCTATCAACATGCCCTAATGACAACATGATTACAAGGGGTTGTGTTAGGAGAGGGGGTGTTGAGCATGGACTGGTGGTAATGGCCTGTGTAACCTATCGGGCACCGGCTAATAGATAATGTGAAGTTACAAAAGTTTTGGACACCTAAAAGAAAATAAAACTTTTATTGAAGCAATATTTTAAATTTAGTGATTAAAATAATATAGTTAAGTGATTATAACAAAAGGGCTATATAAATAAATTATATTTATGCAATAGATAAGTTTATAAATTACGATACAGATATTTAACATAACGTTATATTCTTTGCTATGTAAGTATATTTTAACGCATTGATAGTCATATATATATGACTATCAATGCGTTAAAATTTCTGTCAGCCTATGTTTTTTATGCTATAAAGTTTGTGACTACTTATTGGCTACGGCCTCTATCAGTCTACAGCCTCCATAAGGAAATTTGGAATTTTCTTCACATCCACGAAAAAAATAATATTAATGTTATTGCTAGAAGTTGTTTTTAAACAGAATATGATATTGTATATCGATATATCACCCAATCTATACTATAAGTGACTTTTTCGCAATCGTCATTGTCGTGAACTTGAGTTCTATTAGATAGCCTAATTCAATATACACCGTTACAACATCATATTGTTACCCTAAACTCTTTCCCCACTTTATTGCTTGCATAGGGTATACAATTTATATGTAAAAAGCTCATCTAAATTGATCTTGACAATTGTATAGAGGGCTCTCTAAATACGAGAGCCTCGTATGTTACGGGTCGGGTGCTTTTATTAACAAAATTCATTCGGTAGCATATTGAACAAAACTTTTTATATTTACAAGTTGAAATTCACTAAACAAAACTATACCAAAAGAAGAAAAAGAACATTTGTTAAATTTGAATTATATTAGAAATGTTTTTTCTTAATTATATTTATTTTAACTGCATTACTAAACAAATATATTTTTAACCAACACTAGGGATACAAATAAAACAACTAATAATAAGTGTTGCATTGTACGTAAATCGGACTCTGTTAAAGTGAAAATAATTAAACTAAACTACATCCGTTAATTAACTGAATGCAGGCCTTGTGTATTCACTGTAAAATGAATATGTTATACAACATGAATTCATTGTAAGGATTCCCTATTTTCACATAACAAACATTACAGCGTACTTTATTAATTTCCTTTCATAATATTTAACGTATAGAACTTACTAAAAGTTTTCTATTGATCGTAGTTTAAGTGTATTTTGAAACAATAAATGGGCAACTATATACGGAAATTAAAGTTTAGTTTTAAGTTTGATAGTTACATATTAAAATCAGACAGATTTAAAAATTACTTAAAAATACAAACAGTGTATTTATTCTCTTTTATTTCATTATGAATTAGGAAATTCTAGGTTATCATTAGATCATAAGAATTCGTCTCATTTTATTATTTTTGTGGTTAAACATAGCTTTAGTTGCAAAAATTTAATACAAGAGTTTATCGTTATATACAAAAAACGCAAAAATACATATAAATTAAACTCAATTAAGTCAATAAGTCAAAGAAACCACGGGCTTTTAAGGAATCTTTACTTTTAAGTGTCTGCCTTTTCTCTCTTGAAAAGTTTACCTTAAAAGAACTTTCCGCCTATCTTGTTTCTGGGAGCTCTAAAGGCAATTTTGTCAGGTTACTTTAAATCGTCCAAACTTAGGCTATAAACTAATCTTTTGAGAGACCGTATTAAAGGTGCTTGAATTTAACAATAGTAGCTCTCTTTATGTGGGTTACAGAAATCACATAAATCTATGTTACTGAAACCTCTCTGCATACTCGTGTTTAGGAAAATACCTATCGCCAGAATTGTGCCTATTGTAATCAACGTGCTCTAGATAAATCTTTATATTTCTAAATATGATTAATATCTGGACAGCAGTAACTCTCAGTTCCCTATCCTTCTTCCACGGGTCATTAAGAATAGGCTTGTGATGTCCATAATTTTTTGTATAAGTTAGCATACATAAAAAGTTTTTATTTCTTGACCCATTTGGCATGTTAAATAATTACAAGTGCACGAGGACTATGTTTATTTTTTTATTTTCTAAATGAAGTTACATCATTAAAACTACTTTTAATAACACATTCTAGAATTTACGATCTTCTTTTATACGTAAAATTGACCGTGCTTTTTTCTTTGATGACATTTGATCTAAAATAGTTTTAATATATTCAGATAATTCACTTTCTATAATTTAAAGGCGAACCTTGGTAATGTTTACCATTCAAATCACAAATATATCATGGCAAGTTATAACAAAACAGTTAATAGAATCAAATAAGAAACTGTACATTTAAATTGCAGTTCGATGTAGGCTATAATATTAATTTAATTTGCCATTAAATTTATTTCTAAAAACGCATTAGTTATTTTAACTAAATTCAATTTTATACGTGGCTCTTGGGGAAAATCTACTTCAGTTATATAACCCTATTGTGTTTCACATACATGTTCATTAGGTTTTTATACATTACTTTTTTATTTCCAAACATTAAAGGCATGGACTTTTCATAATATTTCAAAACCTTTTTTACATATTGCAATAATGATATCTTTATCAATCTAATGCATTGTTAATCAGAGAAAATACATTATAATTATTAATGTGTGTTTCTGCTACTGCTTGGGTCGCTCACTTCATATTGAGATTTTTAGTTGCCATATTTGAGGTAAACATATGGAAGTTATGGAGGTCTTCTTGGAGGGCACATGCCATACTTTATTCCAACTGCTGTTCCTGTTGTCCAATCGACATGCTTAACCTTATTTCCTATTTTATGTCTGGTATTCTGCTAAATGGTCTATATTTGTCCGCCTCGGACTATACTTCTAAACCATCTGAGCATGCCTTCAAGTATGTGCCACCTTTCTATTAAGCTTTCTGTTCCTCAATTGAAAATTTTAATGTTAATTTTTTTATTCGGAATAATATTTTCCATATTTTTATATTAGCATCAGAAGATTTTCAGAATATTCTTATATTAGCAATAAGAATATTTTTTTTTCATTGACTTTCGTCAGATAGAAAAATCGTACAGTTCTACTGAAATTATTCTTTCAGCGAGGTACAGTTCTTTATTTCAGTAAAACAATTCCCTCTTGACCAGGACCATTGTCAACAGACTAATGTCTCATTAAAAGAAGTAAATGACGATTTATTGCTGTTGGCTGATGAGGTTACCTTCTTCCTCCGTTCTCTTTCATTTTCATTCCCTCATTTTTAGCACACTTTATATGAAAATAGTGCCTATAACACACATGACTCACATTTTTATGTTCTGGTGATACCAAGTCAATAACTTTTGATACTTAACGACATATCGTGAAATATTTATAAAGATTTCAGTAATAAATAACACGCACGATCAAAAACAAGAAGCCAGACACAGAGAGTCTTACTTAGTATTTGCCAATTGGGGCGATAAGCTGTCTGCTCAACGGCCGCCGCAGCTGAAACTAAATCTCGGGCCCTCTAAAAATGCTTAATGCCACCGAAACACTTTGCAGCTCTTGATAATGAATGTTTACAATAAGGTTTCTGCCACCTCTCAAAAGGTTTAAAGTCACAGATTCAACTAGGTTTACACAAAAATAATAATTGCATCCCCCTTTGCTCCTAACCAGGCTGTTCCATTTTCAAAACCCAGCACAATAAAAATTCTTAACTTTTCACGTTCTAATGGGTCACATATTCAACTGGACAAGGTTGAAATGTATTCTGGGTCATTCGACAGAGACAAAAGTACAAGTAGTAAGAAGACGGAGTTGCAATGCTGACAAATCAGGCTCATAAATTTTCTACCACACCTCGTAAATTAAAACTGGGATTTGTAGGTAAAATAGTGTAAACAGAAAAGTTTTATGAACTACCATATTTGAGGAAAAGAGTGAAAACGACAAGCTCCAACAAAAAGCAACATGTTTAGTCCTCATTCGTTTTAAAATGTATTTTAATTAGTTTATGATATAAGCTATAGATTGTAATTAATCTTTTTTCATTATGCTACAGTATATAAATTATGGAATATGGTAGATTACGTTACTTACTAAGCTATAAACGCCTCTTCCGTATTAGTGCTCGTTATATTTTATTTGGTAAATGGACCAGAAAATTTATCAGTTAATGATATATTATTACACTAATAATATCAGATTCAAACACAATATATATAATATATATATGATATATATATATATATATATATATATATATATATATATATATATTATATATTTAGGAACCAAGTAGTTAAGTCAAAATTTTTCTCTGTTCTTGATTATAGCATAAATATAATATTTACCATTACTATCTTGAAACTTTAACTTAAACTTTGCAGTCACATCACGTGTCGTGTAATATTCTGACGGTTGGATGCATACTTGGATGAAATCTATAGTTGATGTTATACTGTGAGAGCTCCTAGAAATAGACATAAATAGTATCAAACCATAAAAATTATACTTCATGGAAGTATTTCAGTTGTAAAAGGTCCATAGAACTGTGGAGCGTCAATACAACGCAAATTAGATCTAAAATCAAATTTTGTCATAGTGTTTTAATATCGAATTACTATAGATTTCCATTTTAATATGGGGTAAATATTTGCATATCATAAGATATTCAATGAATTCGAATCACATAGTTCAAAAACTTGTATCAATTATTTATTATCTTAATTGCATCATTGTTATTCCTGAAATAATTGCAGATATATATCCTAACCCTCACCATAATCCTATGGAGTGACAAGTGCAATAATCTGAAATAAATGTTTCTAAAGGTCAATAATCTTAACCTTTAAGTGTAAAGGTACGTGTAAAGGTAAGTGTACGTGTGCTAAAAGAATAGTATGGAACAAACAGGCAGGTAGGCTACACATACTGACTGAAACGACATTTTTTCCTAGAGCTATAAGTGATAATGCTTTGCTAAAGCTGAAATCACTACAGTATAATAATACCTGGAACAAAATACTTACTATAAATAAATTGATTATTATTCATTACTACGTCAATATATCAGTTATTATATATTCCTATGGATTATATCTATTATTTACTCTTCAGAATTTAAGAAAGCAGAATGGCTTAACTAAGAAGAAAACTGAAAATTACCTTTGAATAGTTTAACAACTTTATTTAATTTAAGTTTGTATTATATATAGGATTACAAACTGTTCAATTTTAAGTGTGAAAATATATTTGTGATTCATCCAAGAATCAATATCAGCGCTAAAATACTACAAAGGAAGTAAGTTTAAAACATAAATATATGGTGTAGTATAAACATTAAAAATATATTGTAACTTACCAGTTGTTAATTCCACTTTTTATTATACAAGCATGTCAATAGTAATGTGTAGAGCTTTTACTTTCTACGGAAGACTGTTCAACAAAAATGAATATTTAATTAATGGTTTAAAAATAACAAAAATTTCTCAAATACACACATTACTTTGGCACTGTCTTTTTAAAGTAAGGTGTCCTTCTTCCTTAGTCATGTGGGAGCCAAGTTTGAGACGTCAAACAAAGAGCAAGAGGCATAACAAAGTTTACAAAAAACTTTTAGTCCCATTCCCGAGAGTTGCGTTCGGGATAAAGTATTCTGTTTCTATCATATATATGCAGTATTACAAAAAGGATCTGTTATGTGGAATTGGATTTTAAGAAAATAAAATTTCTTTCAAATGAGTCATAAAAGAAGTTTTGCTCTAAAAATGAATATATACATTTGATTATTGTTAATTAAATTCAGTAGGACCTTAAAACAGTGTATAATATATTGTGCCATATTTATGTCCTATTTAGGGAATTTAAAATGTATTTTATATAAAAATTTAAAAAAAAGAAAGAGAAAGTAAATTTATTAAAAAAATTAAGAAAAACGTGCTCTTTAGTTTAAAATTTTTCCTATAATATATATACATATATATGTTATATTATAGTATATATAATATATACAATATATTATATATATAGTATATATAGTATATATATATATATATATATATATATATAAGTAATATTATATATAATACTATATTAAGTCCTATATATATATATATATATATATATATATTATATATATATATATATTATATATATATAGGACTTAAACAATAATGAATTATTTGTTTTCCCAAAGCTAGATACTATTTTTATATTATGTTTATACCTTTTCTATATTTAAACTTCTTTATAATAAAACCACATCTTTACAACCATTTTTATACGTGGCAAAGAGATCCTATTTAAGAAATAAAATAGGTAATTTTAGAAAACTAAATAATAGGTTATTAGTTTGTCATTATAAAAGCAATCGGTTTATTAACACAATTACATTTATTTCATTACTCAAGGAGTTGCTATTTTGGTTAAGAAAATGTAATAGATAAGTTAAAAGTCCTGTATTAAATATTACTGTTTCTAGGTTCATTAAGTTTTGTATTTCAACGGACAGCATAAATATTGTATCTAGCATATTCTTTAAGGCCGTTTGAAACTGAAAGGGCCAACTTTTCATTTTACTGAAGCCACAACGAAATAAACAGTCAGATTCTCAACTCAATTAAGATGATTACTACTGTAGCTGCTTAATAACAAACTAGTAAGCCATCCACACATGTAGCCTAACAAACTTTTATCTGTGTTTGTTTGCAACCAATTTTTAGAAATCAATACTTCATTTCAATCTTATAGTTGGCCTATGGACTATATATATTATAGTATGAAATAAATTTATAAAGTCACTCGGCGGACAATATATGAAATTGTATCAGCTTCTATAATAATGGACATGCTTCTGTAACGCTCATGCACCATCCTTAAACCACATTCTTTGTCTATTGGTGGAAATGAATTTTGAAACAAATATTAAAGATTTAAATTTGAAATAATTATCGATTCAGCTAGCCCTACATTTACAAACGTTGTGACAATAAATTGGAATTTCATAGCACTAAAATTTAATTATTAAATGAAAATACTTTGAGAGCCAGGGAGGGCTACTAACGCTAGAAAGCTGAATATTAATTTCTGTTTTCCCAATATATAACAGTTGAAATTCCATACTATAATTTTTTTAACCTTTACAAATACCAAATTTTTTTTTTTACAATGTTTTTATTGTACTTTGTTTTATTTTATAAATATCTTTTGGTCTTAAAATTATTTCAACGACACAAACATACTCATTGGAAAAATACTAATGAAACCAATATTTCGATAATGATCATCTAAATCCTATGGAAGTTTAACATGCCACTATCATCTAAACTCGAGTTTTTACAGTACAAAATAAAAGCGTTATTCAAAACTTTTAACGATAATCTATAGATCAATTTGTTTTCGTAGATTCTAGCTGAGAGGACATACTGAAAAAAAATCATTTTACATAATTGGTCAAGGCAATTATATTAATAAATAAAACTATTTAACTTTTTTTGTTAGACTGAAGCAGATTATAATAATTATTTGAGATATAAATGTTCAATTCCTTAAAATTTTTAATAGATTGGTTTAGCTGATTTTACAACAAAAAAAACCGAAAATTGGTGAAAATTTTAAAATGAAATGTAAATGTAATAATGTTTAATTTATAGAAAGCCTTTTGTGGTTTATTCTAATAATTCTTTAAATTTTTTCCATAAGGGATATTAGGGAGTGATGGCAACGAGGCCAATATGGACGGAAAGACACATACCGGCGTGAAATCCTGTATTCTTGTTACTTGAAATTGAGGTCCATAAATCCGTTTGCTAGTTTCCTTCCTTTTATATCCTAATGTTCGAAATTTAGTTTTTGGATTGAGATTTCATGATTTATGTACGTTTTTTTCGGAAGAAACCTATTTCATTTTTTTATCATTATCGATTCGAATAAACAAATACCTACGATGAAGATAATGAGTATTAGAAAAATTTAAATCGGCAACGAAGGCCAATAGCCATGGCTTCATTGCAACTAACTCGCGACAAGTAATATCTCTAATAACCGATATTGTATAAGGCTTTAAATCTGTTTTAACCTAACCTTTTTTTAAATAGAAAAAAAACGAAAGAAAGTTGTTTAAACACATGAAAATATGATCTTATGTATAGAAAGATAAGATAATTTTCTGTTTTCTAGGAGCATGACAAATTTAATATACACGGTTACTCACGTACCAAGGTTAAAATTCAGAGCAATTAATTTAGGATCTCAAAACAGCCATAGGGGGAAATTGGTGTTGCCGCAGCCCTAGACAAACTATAATTTTTTCATTCTCTATGTTCTAGAACGGGACGGAAATTTTCACACTAAAAACGTTCCCTCAATCATATGAATAAAAAAATAGTATTAAGATTTGAATATACGAATTGGTAACTTTCCCGTAAGGATTGAACTAGTTGTGCAACAGACGTAAATTTAGGTTTTTAAACTTTCCCGCTTGTATATATTTGTTTCATAACAGGAAAAAAAAAATTGTTTATTACTACAAGTATAATCCATACTTAAATAGGACTACTGGTGTTCATGAAAATAGACCGGAGGTAAGTTATCGGTGACCGGAAGTAGTCGACTTTTTACGGAAAGAGTAACATGGTATTATAGCATTATTGTTATATGTACATGAACTTATAAGAAGAAATGTATAAGAAAGTAAAGAAGAAGAAAGAAAGTTAAGGTAGTTAAAAGTAAGATTGATCGGGTGTGTTAACAATGCAAACGCTATGGAGTTTCGCTTTGGGTCCAAAAACGAGAAATCTTCTCACTTGTAAATAGCATATGTAACACACACTTCTTAATTTTTCTTAACAAGAGAGAACGCGTGCATGCTATGGTAGGCGGAAATTACCTCAGGCTGGAATTGGTCGACGGGTTTATTTTCAAAATAGGTTTAAATATAATATATTTACTATATATATATATATATACTATATATATATATATATAAACCTATTGAAATTAATAACGCACAAGTTCCCAGCCGAGGTATTTCCGCCACCATATGCAGCGTTCCTCTTGTTAAGAAAATTAGAAGAAGTGCTGTACATATGCTACACAGTGAGAAGATTTTCGGGGACAAAAGCGACTCCTTACGTTTGCATTGTTAAACCCGATTCAATCTTACTTTCTACTTAAACTTTCTTCTTCTTACTTTCTTAACTTTCTTCTATAAAGTTATTACATATAACATAATGTATATACATTTATTCTTCCGTAAAAAGCGGACTACTTCCGGTCACGATAACTACTCGGTCTATTTCTAGAACCAGTAGTCTATTAAGTATGGATATACTTGTGTGTAATAAACATTTTTTCCTGGTATGAAACAAATACCTATACATGCGGCGAAAATTTAACAAACTAAATGTACGTCTTGTTGCACCAACTAGTTCAATCCTTTACGGGATTTACAATTCGATATATCAATTTAATTACTATTTTTTATTCATATGAATGGAAAACGTTTTTGTGTGAAATCCGTCCTCCGTCTTAGAACATAGAGAATGAAAAAATTATAGTTTGTCTAGGGCGTGCAGACCACACCATTTCCCCCTATGGCTGTTTGATATCCTAATTAAATTTGCTCTGAATTTTAACATTGGTCGTGAGTCAGTAACGTGTATATAAATATTCATGCTCCTAGAAGAAACCAATATCTATCTTTCTATACAATATGATCTTATTTCATTGTTTAAACAACCCTTTCGTTTTTTCTATTTAAAAAAAAAGGAAGATAGGTGGTGGTAAACAGATTAATGCCTTATACAATATCGGTTATTAGAGAATTTACTTTGGCGAGTTAGTGAAGAGCCCATGGCTTTTGCCTTGTGCCCGATTTACTATTTCTAATATCTTTATTATCTCGTAGGATTTTTTATTCAATCGATAACTGATTATATGAATAGGTTTCTTCCGAAAAACGTAATAAATAATGAATATAATCCAAAACTAAATTTCTAACATTGGATATAAAAGGGAAACTAGCACTCAGAACGGCATTAATGACCTATCATCCAGTAACTAACAGGTATTTCATCGCCGGTCCCATGGTGTTCCCGTAAATATTGGCCTCTTGCCTCACTCTATATCCTCCTTAGGAAAAAATTTAAAGAATTATTAGAATAAACCACAATGGCTTTCTATAAAATTTAACATTATTACTTTAAATTTCATTTTAAAATTTTCTCAATTCGGTTTTTTTTGTTGTAAGCTAAACAATCTATTAAAATTTTAAGGGAAATTTGACACATTTATATTAAATAATTATATAATCTGCTTCAGTCTAAAAAAAGTTAAATAGTTTTATTATTATATAATTGCTTGACCAATATGTAAAATGATTGTTTTTTCGTATGTCCTGTCCGCTAGATCTAGAAAACAAATTGTCTATTACGATTATGTTAAAAGTGTTGATATAACGCTTTTTTGTACTGTTAAAAACTGTAGTTAGATGATTGTGGCATGTAACTTCATACGGATGTAGATGATCCAATTATCGAATATTGGGTCATTAGTATTTTTCATGAGTATGTTGTCGTGAAATTTTTAAGACCAAGATATTATATATACAAAGTACACAAAATACATGTAAATTTGTATTGTAAAGGTTAAAATTTATAGGTATGGGAATTTCAACTGTCATATATTGGGAAAACAGGAATGTAATATTCAGCTTTCTAGCGTTTAGTAGCCTCCCTGGCTCTCAAAGTATTTCATTAATAAATTAAATTTTTAGTGCTATGAAATCCATTTAATGCACAACGTTTGTAAATGTGGCTCTAGCTGAAAATCAGATTAATTTTATTTCCAAATTAAATCTTTAATTTTGTTTCAAAATTCATTGCCACCTTAGACAGAATAGTGTTAAGGGGTGGTGCATGAGCGTTTACAGAAAGCATGTCATTTATTATAGAAGCTGATACAATTTCTATATTGTTCCGCCGAGTTGACTTTATAAATTCATTTCATACTATAATATATATGTCCATAGGCCAACTTAAGATTGAAATGAAGTATTGATTTAAAATTGTTGCAAACAAAAACACAGTTAAAGTTTGTTAGGCTACAGTGGGATGGCACTTACTAGTTGTTATTAAGCAGCTACATAGTAATCATCTTAATTGAGTTGAGAAATCTGACTGTTATTTTCTTGGGCTTTCAGTAAAATGAAAAGTTGCCTTTCAGTTTCACACGGCTTAAAGAATATGCTAGATACTATATTTATGCTGTCGTTGAATACATAACTTAATGAACCTAGAAACAGAATATTTAATACAGGGACCTTTTAACTTATCTATTACATTTTCTTAACAAATAGATCTACTTGAGTAATGAAATATATGTAATTGTGTCAATAAACCGCATTGATTTTATAATGACAAAACTTATAAACCTTATTATTTAGTTTTCTAAAATTACCTATTTTTATTTCTAAATTAGGGATCTCTTTGCACGTATAAAATGGTTGTAAAAGAAATGGTTTATTATAAAGAAGTTAAATATAGAAAAGGTTACTAAACATATAAAAAATATATCTAGCTATGAAAACAAATAATCACATTATTGTTTAAGTCCTATATATATATATATA
Source organism: Homalodisca vitripennis (assembly GCF_021130785.1). NCBI lineage: Eukaryota > Metazoa > Arthropoda > Insecta > Hemiptera > Cicadellidae > Homalodisca > Homalodisca vitripennis. The sequence goes on from NC_060213.1 coordinate 48,084,627, forward strand.
TATTTATATATATATATAATATATATATATATATATATACTAAAGGAACTTAATATACTATTATATATAATATTATTACTATATATATTTATAGATATATATATATCATTATACTATATTATATAATATATTCGTATAATATATATTATATATTTATATATATAAATATGTATAATATATATAGGAAAACATTTTAATCAAGAGCACCGTTTCTTAATTTTTTTAATAAATTTACTTTCTTTATTTTAAATTCTTCCTTATATAAAAATAACATTTTAATTCCTCTAAATAGAGACATAAATAGGGCCAAATATATAATACCACTGTTTGAAGGTCCTACTGAATTTAATTAACATTTAATTCAAACATGTATATATCATTTTAGAGCAAAACTTCTTTTATGACTCATTTGAATGAATTTTATTTTTCTTAAATTCCTCATTCCAACATAACCAGTCGTTTTGTAATACTGCATATATGTTAGAAACAAGAATACTTTATCTGAACGCAACTCTCGGGAAGGGATAAAGTTTTTGGTAAACTTTGTTATGCTCTTGCTCTTTGTTTGACAGTCAAACTTGCTTCCCCATGATAAGGAAGGAAGGATACTTCATTAAAAAGGGACAGTGCAAAAGTAATGTGTATTGAGAAATTTTTTTTAACCATTAATTATATATTCATTTGTTGAAACTGTCTCGTTTAGGAAAGTAAAAGCTTACACATTCTATGTCAAACGTTTTTGCTACCAATGCTGAGCACAAGTAATACAAATATTTAGATAAATAAACTAAAAGTTTTTATTAAAAGTCTACTTTTAACTGTACACTTTAGTAAATATTGAGTATGCATGATGAGTACTGCATGCAGACATCAAAGGAATGTACTATATAACTTTTATATAGTTATAAAACGCATAGTTTATTTGACTTTTGACAGAAGTAGGCTTCTCAGAAGTTTGTATGTACCTTGTTCGAGGAAAACAAAGCAATGTTAACTGGGGCTTTTTTATTAACTAACACACCAAATTTTAAAACTTTTAACGGTTTAACGGTTTAGTTTATTTTAAAAGGGGGATAAAATAAAAGGGTTTAAGAATAAATTTAAGACATTTGGAGCGTTCGAGGGTCCTTATAACTGCCTAGTAATTAAACATGTTATCTCCTGTCGTTTCCGGGATCACTATTTGAAATAACGTTACTTTTTTTCGCAGCGAGATATAGCGATGAAATAGCAATTGGAAGTCTGAATGAAACTAGACAAATCTTTTAGCCGTTTTATCGAATTCCTGTTTGAGTGATATTTTAACAACGTATCGTTAGCGGCATAAGGTCACTATTATGTAAGTTAGTATATCTATGTAGGCAGATGTTTTGTTTACTGTTTGGATTAAATAGTGGCCAAGAGCCACTATTTAAGGTAATAACATATTTTTTCTTCGTATCTATTTAAACTTAATTTGGTACAAACTTTAAAAATGATATATTAGATATGAACTAAATGGTTATTTTAACTATATTAACAATGTTTAATAAAACAATAAAACCATCCATTGCAATTACGTGTACTTACGAGTAACGTGTCTACTGGTATATACAGTATTATACAAACGATGGTCCAATATAAGGAATAACTAATACAAACTTATTGTAGATATTTATGATTCATTAGGACAATGCCAAATTAATCAGGAAAGTAAAATAATGCTATATGGAATTCGTTAAGATATAATCCCTATTAGTAATCCACTTCATATGTGATAGCTTGAGTAAAACTGTTGTTAATAATTTACTGATTTAGCAGTACGCTGTGCGAATGTAGTAGAAGCATCACTGACCAGAATAAAGACTAAGTGCAGGTAGAAAAACTAATGCACGGCCAGGTCAGTTTTGAAAAGTATGCCAGTTTAGTCCGCAGGTGTTGGCGTGGACTGACTGTCCTACCCAGCAGAAAAGTGACGTCAGCCACCCTCGTCAAACTAGGCGTGGACCTACAGTCCTACAATCGAGATCCATGGCCATCAACTAAGGCACGTGACTTCATTAGGGCAGTGTCAATATAAACACAATTACTATTTCACCTCGGTATACTTAAATACCCAAATTAATAAATAAAAATTATTTATCACTTTGAATTAGTATTATTAATGATAATAAATTGTCACTGAACCTGATATGTAATTTGTACCCAAATTGTGACAACCAAAATGTCCTGCAGATTCCCCTTACCGGACGTTTATTGGAGTAATAACAAAATAATTGCTATGTAAGCTATTCTATCTTTTACATTCAATCACAAACCATTGAATGTAAACAAATAAAATGAGTAGGCATATACTTTTACAATTGTGTCTATATGATTTAATACGTATCTCCTATCAACTCGAGCTTTGCTAATAAAGTTAATAATTTGAACATTTGATACCGTCAGATCGAAATTACAAGGGAATTCAGACATTGAATACAAATCATATGATACGACTATCGCGTCGGCTAGTGAATCGCTCAGCGGGTCATCGATCCAAGCAGCAGCCATGTCGACGTTGTGATATAAACCTCTGTACTTCACTGCACTACACCATTTTATGATGTAATATCAATTACAGAAATAAATCAGATTTGTTTTTACATTTAAATGACTTTTAAACGTGGGTTCTTGTTTGGTACTTTGGTGGTTCTAATTTAACGTGAGTGGTTGTGGTAAGTTATCTCGAAAACATTTTTTGCTGTAAACTTTAAATTTTTCAACAAAACATTATTTTGATATAGACAAGATTGGGTAGCCATTACTCAGTACGCCAAACACAGTTTATAATTTTGCCTAATGTGGGTATATAAAAATGTCTGTTCTGTGCGACTGTCTGCCATTGTATCGGCCAGCAGGTAAATAAAAAAGTTAAATTTTGCATGCAACCTCAGTCCGTTACACAACACGGTGGTGTACAGTATTGCTATATTGTTACAATTAATATTGAACTGATAAAACGCATTACTTTTAACACGCAAGCCTCTAAAGCAAAGTTAGAAATGTGAATTTTGAATTTAGCTCCATTTTAATTCTGCACCTGATGAAACACTGAGAATGCCTATTCTAGTGTGCATTGTTTCTTGGTAAACGAGACTCTTTTGTAATATAGATGTCTCTGCTACCGAGATCGCGTTTTGAACATCTTGATGGCTAGGCTGGTTCTAACACTGCTGTCCCCCGTATATCGGTACCCAAGTAATCGGGCGTGTTCAAGGAGCCCGAAATAATGGCAAGTACTAACTAGTATTCTCAAAGTACTCTCCTGTTTCGTTCTTGCTGTATCCCTTCAGTGAACGTAGACTCCAGATTCCAGGAGTCAAGGCTCAGAGTCAGAATTCAAACGCTGCACAATGTGGAAGTTGGATTGGAGCTAAACTAAACATTACATTCAATCAACCCCTCCCTCAGCAGTTACGTAAATTTGTTAAGTAAATTTGAAAGGGAAAATGAGAATCACAACTCATTTTCGTGATGTAATCACGGCCTGTATAACGTCACATGACGCAAGTAAGAGTGGGACTAACCAAGGTCACCACTAAAACGGTGAACCAACCCTCGGCGTCAGGGGCGTCTCACGATTCCATTCACAATAGGACACATTGCTTCAGTAGTATGCTGTAGACACGCTCGGTAAATAATTTACCACTAGCATATATATTACGTACTTAATGTTATTCACAACTTTACAATCACGAGTTGTACAATATAAGTAATGGACAGCAAAACGGATTGTGCGCCCTCGCTGAATAATTATTAAAGATATATTTTAAAATAAACAAGTAATAATGGTTTATTTAAAACCTTATTTTTTTCATTTTTAAGCAGCAAGTTAGATTAGGCCTATGGTATGTTTTTGAGGGAGACTTATATTTTTAAGTCAAGTCTAAAAGTTTTGGTAAGGTTTTTTAGGAGAAACAAGTAGTAATGGTTCATTGAACGGTTTGTTTTTTATATGATTTTTTTAAGCATCTTGGTAAGTTAAATATAGTCTTATTTATACTCGCAATTGAAAAATATCTAATGAGAAATTAAATAAAGGCTAATCACACATTACATATATTGAAGTGCATAGCTTCTGTATTTAAATACATCAATAACCTACTTTATTTATCTAAATAAAAACCTGTGGTTCCTAGATCTGGCAGCCTTGTTAAATATATATACAGACAAATATTTTTCCCTTATATATTTAGTAACTAAACTTAATAAAGGGGCTCTAGTGTAAATTTAGACCTAGAAAAAAGGTACAAAAAGTATAATGTGGATTCAGGGATAGTAAAACTTATTTTGATGCACTATTTGAAAAGTGTTAGAACAGTAAACATTTTTAAAAAATAAAAAAGATTCTTTAGATTTGTTTAGCTGATACATTTCGGGTTTTTTCAAAATATAAAGATGGATGTACGACTTGAAGAATCATTTAATATCCCAACTAGTTATGGTTTAAATCAAACAGGTAAATTTTAATAGAAATTATATCAAATTCAAACAATAATAATCTTTTAGCGTCAAGATAATAAAATTATCTAGAACCGTTCAAGCAGTAAGTGGTGTTTCTTAAAAATAATTCTGCTTTTAGGCATGGAGTTTGTCAAAAGGTTTGGACATAATTGGACAGTTCCTATAAGAAGTTATATTTTGCATATTTTACATAACGCTCTTCAAAAATTGCATATTATGGAAATACCTCTATTCCGTATATTACCAATATGTCTTTGGAAGAACAATGCGTCTTATAAATTATTATTATAGAAAGAGATTTTAATTACAAAAAAAAAACAAATATTAGAATAATCTTAAACATTGTATTCTTTTATATTTACGATTTTAAATGCAACGCTTTACTAAAATTTAATTGCTAAAACAACAAATTTTCTCATTTTCAAATAATAATTTAGTTTTCTGACTAAATGACTCGTTTTACATTTATAAGGAAATATCCATTATTTTTACGCCTCTTTAGATTTAAACGATTAGGTAAGTAATCGTCTACCTTACAAAATGTCCTGAAAGATGGTTAGAATTTGATACCGAAGACTCCCTTTGAAGCAGTCGGCAAGAACTATGCAACATGAAAGTTTGCTGAACTGTGGTTTTGAACTAATGTACCAATTCCAGCCATAGATTTTTTTAAAATATTAACAATATTTTTAAGTTTGTAAAGAAACAAACGCGTAGTGTTATTGTTAATATACTTTTAACTGTATATGTTTTTAAAATCTTAAGAGTTAGGTCTAAAAGGAATGTTACTATCTAATACTATAAATTTACCGATATAATTCGCACCTTGTCCCATTAGTTCACTTTTGACAGAAGTAGGCTTCCCTGACCTGTGATATATATTTACTTTATCGGGAAACAAGGCAAAATTAATTGTGAAACACAATATAATGACCATAAATATACTGTTTTTAATGTATTTTCTTCATCGTGGGAAGAAGAGAAGGCTTTGGAAATATAATTCATTCGAACCAGAAATGCTCATACAGGTGCAAAAACCAATGAAGTTGCATGCGAAGCGCGGGCAATTGTTAGTTCATTAATAAACAACAGCATTTAAATGCACAGCCTGGTACAGTATAATCAATGGCTTCATAAACTGACATTGATATAAAAAGAGGCAGGTGGAGCGAAGAGCAGGCGCGACGTTCGACCTAGAGTGTCATGTTTCTCCTCCTTCGCTAGGCTGACAAACCGCGGAGGTGGCGGATCGTTTTCAGAGCCGAACTGCAGCCAGGGTGCACAATCCAGGTAGTGTGTTATACATCAATGGTCGGGCCAGTTCGAGGTGTCAAAAATGTCACTCTTCCCAGATAGTCCCCGCTGTGCTTAGAGCGCACAACTGTTGAGCCTACGGACGGTCATAGCTGGGACTCACTATCCAACTTAAGAATTTCTTGTGAGTCGGGAAACACAACTGATCGCATTTGCTCTGATGTACGGGTTCTTAGAGATTAAAACTACAGTTTTGATGAGAAAACATTAATCTTTCTGTCTTTCGTTGATTTTATAAGTAACAAACGTGTTGATGAATTAGCGTGTTATAATTTATTTTATTCGTGCTAGCATCAGTAAGAGACGTAGGCATATCTAGGGGGAGTTTTGAAAGTTTTAAACCCCGCTCCCCCTATTGATAACAATATTCTATATGTGTAAATATATAGGTATATATATATATAAATTATATTCGTAAAGAACTATTTATCATAATAAATTTTTTTGTTTGAATTTGTTTTGATATTTTATTAAATACTAACTTGCGCTTAATATTCTTTTGGAATGAAGTTCATGTGCAGCCCGTAGGGGTTGAGAAGTACCTAACAGCCAACCTCTGTCGCAAACGTCCCCCGTGATTTGAGGAGAGAGACGGCGAGTATAGGTAATGATTGCCTACTTATTACGATCGTTACTTATTTCGATATTTAATTACCGATCGCTATAATGTGTTTCTGGCACACTTTGTGTAAGAAACCCCAGAATTGGACAACCAAACTAAAGAAATGCCGAGCTTTGTAAATAATATTTAACTTGAAGTTCATGTTTTAAAATGTCCATAATTTGTTAATCACAGAGCGTCTGTTACGTTTTTGCACAATGCATGCAGTGGACGTCAACGGCTCAGCAGCAGTAAAAACACAAAATTCCTAATTTTATGTCTCAAAAATACGTATGTTATTATATTCTTAGTAAATATATCCTCTATAAAAGTACTTATATGTAGAATCATATCCCAGTATTTTTTATCATAGAATCACGGTTCACTCATCCCTCAGATCGGGTATCTATACTTTTTGATCCGAAGTCATAAGATGCAGCATTGCTCTTGTTTAGTGATTACAAGTGGTATCACTTCATGGCATGACTTTAGATTATGAAGGTAAAAAGTCCTTAACATGGGAAAATGGTCAAAGAGAGGAATGGAATTGTAAATGTGAGCAAAATCACATATTTTACTTTGGGTCCTTTCAATTAAGATAATTAGTATTGTATAATGCTTCAACGTTTGAAGTGCAATTAATATTTATTTGTAAATACTACCTGAAACTGACCAGTGGTATTAAATGAATTTCTGAAGTGAGCAGTATCACTTCATGGCATGATTTTAGATTATGAAGGTAAAAAGTCTTAACATTGTTTAGCTTATAAAGTTCCTACTAATGTTATATATTCATATTACTTCTGAATGGTGCACATGGAAATGGTCAAAGAGAGGAATGAAATTGTAAATGTGAGCAAAATCACATATTGTACTTGGGTCCTGACAATTAATATCATTAATATTGTATAATGCTTCAACGTTTGAAGTGCATGTAATATTTATTTGTAAACACTACCTGAAACTGACCAGTGGTATCAAAAGTATTTCTGAAGTGAGCATTATCACTTCATGGCATGGCTTTAGATTATGAAGGTAAAAAGTCTTAACATTGTTTACCTTATAAAGTTCCTACTAATGTTATATATTCAGATTACTTCAGAATGGTGTACATGGAAATGGTCAAAGAGAGGAATGGAATTGTAAATGTCAGAAAAATCACATATTTTACTTTGGGTCCTAACAATTGGTATAATTGATATTATATAATGCTTCAACGTTTGAAAAGGATTTAATATTTATGTTTAATTGTACCCTTACCTTAAAATGACACGGTGTATCAAATGAATTTTCTGAAGTGAGCAGTATAACTTCATGGCATAATTTTAGTTTTTATAAAGGTAAAAGTTCAAACATAGTTTACCTTATAAAGGTCCTACTAATGTTATATATTCAGATTACTTCTGAATGGTGTACATGGAAATGGTCAAAGAGAGGAATGGAATTGTAAATGTGAGCAATATCACATATTTTACTTTGGGTCCTTTTAATTAAGATAATTAGTATTGTATAATGCTTCAACGTTTGAAGTGCAATTAATATTTATTTGTAAATACTACCTGAAACTGACCAGTGGTATTAAATGAATTTCTGAAGTAAGCAGTATCACTTCATGGCATGACTTTAGATTATGAAGGTAAAAAGTCTTAACATTGTTTACCTTATAAAGTTCCTACTAATGTTATATATTCAGATTACTTCTGAATGGTGCACATGAAAATGGTCAAAGAGAGGAATGGAATTGTAAATGTGAGTAAAATCACATATTCTACTTTGGGTCCTAACAATTGATATAATTGATATTATATAATGTTTCAACGTTTGAAGGGGTTTTAATATTTATTTGTAATTATAACCCCTACCTGAAACTGACAGGGGTTTCAGATGAAGTTTTGAAGTGAGTAGTATAACTTTATGGCATAATTTTAGTTTATAAAGGTAAAAGTTCAAACATAGTTTACCTTATAAAGATCCTGATAATTTTATAATTCAGATTACTACTGAATGGTGCACATGAAAAATGGTCAAAGAGAGGAATGGAATTGTAAATGTGAGCAAAATCACATATTCTACTTTGGGTCTTAACAATTGATATAATTGATATTATATAATGTTTCAACGTTTGAAGGGGTTTTAATATTTATTTGTAATTATAACCCCTACCTGAAACTGACAGGGGGTTTCAGATGAAGTTTTGAAGTGAGTAGTATAACTTTATGGCATGACTTTAGATTATGAAGGTAAAAAGTCTTAACATTGTTTACCTTATAAAGTTCCTACTAATGTTATATATTCAGATTACTACTGAATGGTGCACATGGAAATGGTCAAAGAGAGGAATGGAATTGTAAATGTGAGCAATATCACATATTTTACTTTGGGTCCTTTCAATTAAGATAATTAGTATTGTATAATGCTTCAACGTTTTGAAGTGCAATTAATATTTATTTGTAAATACTACCTGAAACTGACCAGTGGTATTAAATGAATTTCTGAAGTGAGCAGTATAACTTCATGGCATAATTTTAGTTTATAAAGGTAGAAGTTCAAACATAGTTTACCTTATGAAGTTCCTACTAATGTTATATATTCAGATTACTTCTGAATGGTGTACATGGAAATGATCGAAGAGTGGAATGGAATTGTAAATGTGAGAAATATCACATATTTTACTTTGGGTCCTTTCAATTAAGAGAATTAGTATTGTATAATGCTTCAACGTTTGAAGTGCAATTAATATTTATTTGTAAACACTACCTGAAACTGACCAGTGGTATTAAATGAATTTCTGAAGGGAGCAGTATAACTTCATGGCATAATTTTAGTTTATAAAGGTAAAAGTTTAATCATAGTTTACCTTATAAAGATCCTGATAATTTTATAATTCAGATTACTACTGAATGGTGTACATGGAAATGGTCAAAGAGAGGAATGGAATTGTAAATGTGAGCAAAATCACATATTTTACTTTGGGTCCTTACAAGATAAATAATATTATATAATGGTACACCAATTTAAGTGCATTTAATATTTATTCGCAAATTGTAACTGAAACTCGTGAGTGACACTAAATATAATGCTTAAATAAACTGTATGCTCTTTATCTTTAGTTAAGGGTTAGTGTTTACATTTGAAAAAGTATATGCATGTTGGTTATTCGTGGAAGTAGTGAAAGAGATGAAAAGAGCTATGAATGTCAGCAATATAGTTTATTGTAAATATTGGCCCAGATAAAGAAGAAAAGTAATATAGTATGTGTTTTCAGTTTGTTTAAGTGCAATCAACAATTATTTGTAAGTCCTAACTGAAACTAGGTTTTGGCATTAAGTGACATACTGAAGTTAAGCAGTATCATTTTATGTTATAACTTTATTTTAAAAGTAATATTCTTAATCCAGTGTATAACTGTGTAATAACATCCATGAAAATGGTTTTAAAACTAAGAAAAAAACTGTGATTATGAGCAGTACCACATATTCCACCATTAGTTTAGACAAGTAAGAAAACTGTTATTCATAAATGCTTTAACAGGTGTTTTACATTTATTATTTATTTCTGAACACTATCTGAAACTGGTCAGAGACAACAGTATCAATTCATGGTTTAATTAAATTAAGGTTTATAATAGTAAGAAGTCTAATAGTTTTTACCTTTTAAAGACACTGTGAATGTTACTTATTCTATGTAAAACTGTATGTGTATATTAAAATGGTCCAAGAGAGATATTCTACAGTAGATGTGAGCAATATAACATATGGTATCTTTTGTTAGACTAGTATTAAAACTATAATTCATCAACGTTTTCCAAATTTGCATTTGCGTTGAGTTCATTGTTTATTTGTAAAAACTATTTGAAACTGTTCTGTGACTAAATTAAATACTGAAGTGAGCAGTTTAAATTCATAGTATAACTTAAGTTTATAAAATTAGGACGTTTGTTTGTTTGTGTTTAATTTTTTTAAAGTTTACGAACGTATTAAATTCAGTGTACAACAGTCCTAATAAGATAATTGGACTTTAAATGTGAGCAATTTTACATATTACGGTATATCATTAGTATAGGCAGGTAAGAAAATTATCATTAATAAATGCTTCATTAGTTATGCATTCATGGTTTATTTTTAAACACTACCTGAAAAAAAAACAGTTCAGTAACAACATGAAATGTTAAAGTGAGCAACATCACTAATAGCAAATATATTTTATAAAATAATAAGTTTAATAGTGCTTACTGCTTAAAATTCTATGGATTTTTAAAATTCATATTACAATTGAATAATGTATATGAAAGTGTCAAAGGGAAGTATTGGACTGTAGCACTACCTTATATTGTATCTTTGGTACAGACAAGGAAGAAAATTCACATTGTAAAATGCTTCAATGTGCATATAATGTTCATTTGTTAGCACAACTGGAAAAAAACCTAGTGACAATAGTGTCACTAATATAGATAAAGTTCTAAAGTGAACAGAATCACTTATATACACCAAGTACAGTTTAATTTAACAAAACAGTTCTTGTATTAAATTTGTACCAGCTTTTTTCTTATGTACCTCCTTTTTGAGTACAGTAGCTGTAGAAATTCCTGTCTTTTTACAGCAAATTTTAATAGAAAACTAGAATATTTACAGTTATTTTAAAGATGTTGCAACACATGTCTCAAACATCCAACAGAATACATAGAAAATACCATTGATATTTGAATATAGAATAATTCTTAAGCAATATATCAACCATTCTATATTATTATTACTATATAGTAAACATAATTTTAAAATTTTATTTTTGTATTTTATTATTTTAATTCCATAATGATTTCATATAATTTTTTCAAACTAATTTGTCTTTTTCAACTGATTAATCTTTTTGTTGTAATTATTTAAATTACGATATTCTGATTAATCTAAAATGGTCAAATTAAAAAATTTAAACAGGGGTAATAAAATATTTAATAACTGGTGATTTTATTTAGTAAATTTTTATTTTTGTATGATTAAACAAATTTATTAAACTAGTCTTGCATATTTATTGGAATCCCTTACTCCTGAAGATAGAATTTACTATTAATTAGTGAGTAGTAAAGTGAGTTACATCACTTGTATGATTATCCAATAAAACTAAATTTTACTCTGTGTCAGGGATACTACTAGATTAAGTTTTTTCCAGTGACATTCCTTTGATATATTTCTAGTTGTGTGTGGAGTGCTGCTATCATTTTGAGCTACAGGTAAGAAGTGATACTGGACATGGGTTGTAGCCAATGAAGTTCCTGACCTAGTGTGGTGAGGTGAGATGTCGGGCGTTTGGTATACTATTGATTTTTATCACTATGCATTGTCTTCAGAGATATTCTTGCATGAGTGTTATCTTGAGTGGTAAGATAAAATTATTGGATCCCTGTAGAAGGGTAGATTCTGCACCTGATCAGATGGGTGTTAAAAGTGAAGAAGTTTTGCTTGCAAAAACATCTAAATATGATGCCAGTACCTACCTAAATATGATGCCAGTACCTACTTAAGTAGTAATATTAAATCACAATTTATTAACCTTGGAATGAAAGCTTTGCATACCAGTTACATGTTGCACACATATTTTGTGTGTTAATACAATTTTAAAATAAATAACAATAAAAATGTTAAGATTATATTTATTTTTATGATATTTAAGGCGAAATCTAAACATTTATGAATGAAATAAAAAGAGGACAAGATTAAGCTTTCCTAAGCTGTAGTCAGGATCGAATTTTGAATTAACATTATTTTGGAATATGAATAAAAAAATTAATTCAAATGCATAGCTACATATACTGTTAAAACTAAAATACACACTGTACTTCACTGTTTCTAATCACCAAATAGGCCTACTTGCATAACATTTTTAAAGATAATATAAAATAATATTTTATAATGTCAAGATTAAATCGGGTTTATTAGGGTTGTTAAGTCTAACTGTATGTCAAAATCAATTTTCAACTATTTAAAAGCCTATAAAATCTACACATTTTGTCTAAACGTGTGGAATCATTTTGTAAAACGTTAAAAGTAAAACTGGGACTAAATTGATTTTAATACCATAAAAATCTAAAGTTCCTTTCAATATAATATAATCTTTAATGCCAAATTTTGTCAAGATCAGATAATAATGGGGGCGTCATATTTTAATTTAAATTAGATGGAATGTATTGTAAATTTTAACACGAATCGGTTTAGAGAAAAAGTTTGTGTTTGTAATCATTTTAAGGATTGAAAAATATTTAGTAATTTAATCAAGGAGTGATTTAGAAGAAAAGCTTTAATTGTTTTCAGTAAAACAGAGGAAACTATATGACTATTTACTATTATACACCCTCGTGATAAAAGGATGAACGTCGATGTCCGTCCATTCGTTTGCTTACTTATATTCTCAAAAGTATGGAAGGACATTTTTCTGAACACTTTTCTTTGGCTATCAGTTAACGACTTATATGAAAATTATAACACTTATATTTCATAGGAATGATATGTATGCTGTATGTATGATATCAAATACTGAGTGCCGACCGTTTAGTTATGAAATTATGAGATATACAAAAGGGTAAGTTTGATATAGACGCCACATAGTATGCCTATATGCTATATGTAAACAATGGCGGGTCTAACAATTAAAAATATTCCACTCCTTTGAAGGCAGGGTTGGGTAAAATGGGTGATGGCAGTATACGAGGATTTATAGGATTATATAGTATTATAATTTATAGGATTATATAGTGAAATTCTTTCACCAAAATACAGTAATGGAAATAGGAATAGCTTAAAATATTTGAATACAACTCTTGTTTAATGTCCAAACTTGAAAAAGTTCACTTATAATACTACTAACCTACACGTAATAAACTGTTAGAAAAGTTTTAGTCACTCCACTAGAAACTGCAGGCAGTATTTTGAAATATAGGCAATTTCGTAATAATACCAAAATAAAAAAAGGCTTATCAATAAACTGTAATAACTTTACAGTATTTATACGAATGAAGCTCCAGAGAGTAATTATTTATTAATTTATGATGTAAGGAGATAGCATTTAGTAACTTGTATCTTTCATGTATAGTCTACTATATATAAAACCGTCCATATTTTTATTTTAAAGTTTTTATTTTGGCTATGGAATATCCATTTTTTTTCTGTCTCTAAAAATTTTACTAAAACTGTGGTCACACATTTCTTTAAACTTCTAAAATATTATTCCAACCAGCAGTCCTACTCGCCACGTTATTAGGACTAAGTATGTATTTTTTTACATTTTCCGTTTACAGAATTTCGAAATCTAAAGATATAAACGCTGTAAACAATTCCTACTGCTGTTGAATTTCAAAAGCTTGAAAGTTTATATTTAAAGTGGTACATATGCTTCAATTATATAAATATACAAGAAATTGAGTATTTATGTCATCAGATGCAATAAATCACTGGTAAAAGTAAGTCAACAAATGGATATCGATATATAATAAAACCACTGATTAGCAATTGATTCGACTAGATTATTTCCAAAATTAAAAATGTATAAATAAAAGTCCAAATATACTTACGGATAATACAATTAGTAACCTAACATTGCATCACTGTGGTCGTTAAGATGTGAAGATCATTAACATGAAACGGACACCGTGAACATTCAGACATTGTATTCGTAATCACAAAGGTATGTTACGTGTGTGTTGTTTATTCGGGTACAAACTACAGAGTCACAACATTTAATAATATTTAATTTTTTAGTTTTACACTTTCAGATAATCGGTACAGTATATCTGAAGTTTGTTGACTAGAGAGATGCGGTACAATACACAATACTCGTATATTGTGTACACAAATATTTCTCAATGGTAAACGCTACAAATTAATTTCAGTTATAACTAACCATCAAGCACTATTTTAAAAGTGTATATAAAGCGAAACAAACCTTAAAATCAAATCTATTAAGGTATAATTAATCTGAGTTATGAAACGCGCCTGCAGGTGAACGACGCAAAACTACTTGCAGCTGCACGCGGCAATGGATGTCCAACTGCTAGTTTAGACTGTACTCCTGGACTCTATGCCACTGGACTTACTGAGACTGCTGTATTGTAATAATATTTCAGAACTGGACTCAGTGATACCTGGACTTTATGAAACTGTGTTATATTTTAAATTAATATTAGAGACCTGGACTTTGTGAAAACTGGACTTTATGAAACAAGCACTTTATTTAATGTAATTTTTTGCTGGAAATTCAGAGCTGGACTTAATGAAAACTGGACTCAATGCAACCCTCCCAGTTAATTCATATTATTACATACTCCAACATTGGTATGTATGGACTTTAATTTAACACCATGCTCTATAGGTTTTTCGAAACAGAATTATTTTTATGCTTCAATTGTACAATATAAGACACAAACATAGCTTTGTGATTAATCGATTAAGACTATTTATGTAAAAAATGTTACTGTAGTTTAATCATATTTATTTACCTTCTCCAGTTCATTAGATATAATAATATTTATACATATCTTAAACTTAATTTAAAACGCCACTTAGCTATAAGAACGATATTTTAAAAGAGGTCATTGGAGATATCTAATTCATATTTTATATATAGACAGTAGAGAAGTTTATCATTTTTATCTGACTGTTTTCTTAATGTTTCAAATTAAAGCACCGTTATTTGTGTTTTAGAGCAAACTTATACACTGTCAACTAGACTGCTTACTCACCATAACTAGTCACGTAATTAATATTACTCGTTGATAGTAAGTTTATAAAAGCCTAATTTACCATACACATTTACGTAGCGTATCTTATTAAATGTACGTTCCATTAGCGTAATTACAAGATTGCACCTTTAATCACATTATACAATATTTAGTTGATATACAATGTAGCACTCTACCTGCCTGTATATACCTCCGTTCTTTATGGTGAGCAGGGACAAGTTTGTAAATTCATAAGGCTATGGGACAAGACTGACTCTCAAGCTAAAAGTACCCCACAGATTGTGTCGTGTAACCGACTTTGCTCGGGTTGCATGCAAACGTTGGGTCTTTAGATCCTGACTTATTTAGGGTAAGTATGTTTATGTGTCAGATTTTAAAATGTTATTTGATAGCACACATGTGGTTGGTAAATGTATTTTTGCGCCTTTGTAATGCTATCCATAATAACTCTGTAATAGGTTTCGACAAAGCTCAATCAAAATCCATAAAGTTCAAAGCACCATAATTGAACAAAATATTGCTAAGATCCATTTATAAATTAGGCTTCATAAAAAGTTTTGTCTATAGGTCAAATGGTTCACGAGATATGTTTCCGACAGACATACATATTGACAGAAAGACAGTAAAATATGAGAAATGAACACTTTCCAGTCTTTCGTAACGTTCAATAATGAACATTCATTCCTAATTTTGTATTGCATGACCATTCTATGATAATTCTGTTTTACATGTTCGGCATCTACTAACTAACAATGGCTACATGTACCCATTACATTATATAGTGTTCAGACTATGTTCACAAACTATTATATTTATACTTTTAAGTATTTTATTAATAATGGAAACTACAAACTTATCTATCTATATCCTTAGTTAAGTTGTACTTCAAATGTACACTTAAAATGTACTTAAAATGTAAATGATAATAAATTATTGAAAAATTATATTTCCTATAACTCATTTTCAAGCAACTTCTATGTACATATAAGAATCAATAAATTTATTGTATTCAAGGGAGTTGCTTTATCAAAGATTGTCTTATTGGTTATTATAAACAAAGTTAAACTATTTAGGAAACACATTAAACTTTCTAATAATACAGTGACATTATTGTACATGCATACACATATAAGTCCTCGTAAGGACATTAAATGTCTAAGTATATTATACTAATATAACGAATGAAATTGATCCGAATTAAAAAATATTTTTAGGTTTTAAAGACGAGAAAATGTTAATCCTAGTCATCCCACAAAAACATTCAAAGGTATTCTAGGCCCGTTCTTTTATCACATGACCTTATCTCTGCCGTGAGCTGAGTCAACATCGGAGCAGCGAATTCACTGTTTATATAATACTTTCTAGATGCTTTAATATAAACCAATAAAGCAGGATTTCCAACAAGAACGCGTACCAGATGGTCTGGTAAATAGAATATAAAAATAGGCGTTCGTCTTAGGAGTTATATAAATACTTGTATACAGATTAAAATATTTCAAAATAACTAAACTTTAACATTGGATATAAAAGGAAACAAGCAAACGGACTACAACTCAATTCAGTGACGAATAGGATTTCACGCCGGTGTGTTCCGTCATATTGGCCTCTTACCTCACTCTATACCCGTTAGGAAATATTTTAAGAATAAACAGAATAAACCACTACAGGCTTTCCATAAACTAACCGTTAAAACATTATATTTCATTTAAAAATTTTCACAATTCGGTTTTTTTGTGGAAGCTACACAATCTATTAAAATTATAAGGAATTGGACATTTATATTAAATAATTATATAATCCGCCTCAGTCTAAAACGAGTTCAATATTTTTATTTATTAAATAATTGCCTGACAATCCGTAAAATTATTATTTTCGTATGTCCTTCAGCTCGATATAGAAAACAAATTGTTCTATAGATTATTTTAAAAGTTTGAATAAAGCTTTTTTGTAATGTAAAAAATGAGTTAGATAGTTCATGTAACTTCATAGGATTTAGATGATCGTTATTGAATATTGGTTCATTGGTATTTTTGATAAGTATGTTCGTCGTGAAAGAATTAAGACCATAGATATTCACAAAATAAGAAAGTACAAAAATACGTTAGATTTGTATTTATAAAGGTCTAAAAATTATAGTATGGAATTTCAACTGTATATATTGGGAAACATAATTAATATCAGCTTTCTAGCGTTTTAGTAGCTCCCTAGCTCACAAAGTATTTTATTATTAATTTAATTTTAGTTCTAGGAAATCCAATTTATTGCATAACGTTGTAAACGTGGCGAGCTGACTCTAAAATTGTTTCAAATTTAAATCTTTAATTTTGCATGAAAATTCATTTCTACATAGACAAGAATGTGTTCAGAGATAGTGCATGAGCATTACAGAAGCATGTCATTATTACAGAAGTTGATAAAAGTTCTATATTGTCTGCCGGGTGAATTTATAAATTTATTTTATACGATTATATATTTGTCCACAGGCCAACTTAAGATTGAAATGAGGTATTGATTTAAACTTTTTGCAAACAAACAGAGTAAAGTTTGTTAGGCTACATGTGGCATGGCTTACTTGTTGTCATTAAGCAGCTACATAGTAATGATTTGAATTAAGTTGAGAATCTGAATTTTATTTCTTTTGGCTTCAGGAAATTGTCAAGTTGTCCTTTCAGTTTCAACGGCCCAAAGTATATGCTATATACAATATTTATGCTATCCTTGAAATACAAAATTTAATATACCTTTTAGAGACAAAAATGTACACGACTTTTAATTTATCTATTACATGTTCTTAACAAATAGCAGCTCCTTGAGTAATGAAATAAATGTAATTGTGTAATAAACCTATTGCTTTTATAATGACAAACTAATAACCTATAATTTAGTTTTCTAAAATAACCTCTTAAAATAACCTCTTTTATTTCTAAATAGGACCTCTTTGCCACGTATAAAATAGTTTTAAAGAGTTATTTTTATATTAAAAAGAAGTTAAAAAATAGTCGAGTTATTAGACATAATAAAAAATGTTTCTAGCCTTGAAACTAACCATTCAATATTGTTTAAGTACTATCTATATAATGACAAATTTAAACGAAGAGCACGCATTCTTAGTTTTTACACTACATTTACTGTCATATTATGTAAGTTTGTCATTACATTAGGTTTAAATTTCTTAAATAGACTTTAATATATTACAACTTTGAGTCAATATACACACTGTTTCTAAGGTCATATTGAATTTTATTAACCATAATCAAGTGTATATATTCATTTAAAAATAAACTTCTTTCATTACTCATTTTAAAGGATATTATTTTCTAAAATCTATTCCACATAACTGTCTTTTTGTAATACTGCATATATGATAGAAACAGAATACTTTACCTCGAACGCAACTCTCGGGAATGGGTCTAAAGTTTTTGTAAACTTTGTTATGCCTCTTGCTCTTTGTTTGACGTCAAAACTTGCTCCCACCTGACTAAGGAAGAAGGATACTTACTTAAAAAGACAGTGCAATGTAATGTGTTATTTTAGGTTCTTTAAATAAAAAATAACATTATTGGAATATTCATTTGTTAATCAGTCTCGTAGTAGGTAAAATCTAAGCATGTTATTATGTCATACGGTATAATAAAATTGGATTACACTGGTATATTAAAATGTATTTTAATTTTATACTACACATATAATTATGATTAAAACTTACTTCCTTCGTAGTATTTTAGCGCTAGTATTGATACTTGGATGAAATATAAATATATTTTCATACTAAACAATGAACACTTTGTAGCGTTTTTTAAAGCTACATTGGCTAATTTTTTAATTAAAACTTAAATTAAATAACAATTTTGGGGAAGAAATAATGGGATTTAATTTTAATTAGATAGTGAGAAGTTAGGATAAAAACGAATATGTAATCCTTTGGCAAGTTAGTCCTGGTAATTTAAAATTATTAGGAAGGCGGTTCACTCCATGAATTGTTCAGAACTTGTCTTGTACTCCAGTTACGTTAGATCTGAGAAGGCTATTGTTGTTAAGTTGGATACGGTTGGGCCAATGAGAGAACGCCGCTGATGTATATCACAAGGGGAGAAGGGGAACTATAAAACCACCAGCTCATAATTTTCGCCCTTCTTTTGGTTATTATCGTGAATTAATTTAATTACAGTGCGCCGTATTTCTAAATTTTTTCCGCGAGGGATCTTGAGGTAAGTACCAAATGTATTGTACGATATATTGAAATAGGCTTTCAGATCTGATATTATATTAATTTTGTTGTCTTTTTATGGGAAAAATTAAATTTATAGAAACTACCGAGCAATCTGCATAACTGATTCTTTATGAACAATAGAGCATATTAGAATCAAACAAGATACATTTGTACAAACTTGCAAGAAAAGTGAATTAAAATTGAACTTTGTTCATAACTTGAATTAACTTGAATAATGATTGAATTTTAGAAACTTATTAATTTATTAATACTTAATTTGTACTGTTTTAATGTGAATTATTAATTAGAAAATGAATTGAACTTAAATAATTGTTTGAGAGAGTTGTATCTGAATTGTAAATACTTGTTAGTTAAGGTACAACTAGTGGAAAGAGAAGCTTAAAATTTTATTTTGAGTTTTGAGAGAACTTAGAAGTGAACATTTTTATTTTAGTTTTTTCCAAGCGGTATTTTATTTTTAATATTTTATGTGTAGTAGATTTGATTCTCGAGAGCTCCTATAAATAGTCATAATTAATAATTCATGAATTAATATTTTCCTCTGTTAATTTTATGGTCTATTTACCAAATAACAGATTAACGACCATTAACATGGAAGAGGCGTTATGTAATGCCTGTAGACTGATTATTTATTGCTTGGTAAATAATGTACAGTACATAACCTAAAAATGGCACATCACATAAAAAGAATCACTATGTTTAACTGATATCAAGTTAATTTAATAGATCATAAATGAATAAGGACCAAACATGTTGCTTTTTGCAGCTTGTCGTTTCCCTCTTTAGCTCAAATATGTTATTTTCGTAAAATTTTCCGTTTAAATCAAAATAATTACAAATACCAGTTCACATGTACGAGGTGTCGCAGATATAAGCCTAGAATCACGCTTATCGATCTGGCAGCATTGCAACTTTCTCCTTATCACAACTTGTTATTTGGTTGTTACTTGGAGACCCAGAGTAAGTTTCAACCTTGTCCAGTGAATATGTGACCCGTTAGAACGTTATATGTTAAGAATTTCTATTGTAATGTGAATTGAAAACGGAACAGCATAGTTAGGAGCAACAGTGTTCAATTAAATTTTGTGATAGCTGGGTGAATTTGCGACTTTTAATTTTGAAAAGTGGCCTAAACCTCGTTGGAAAAGTTCATTATCAAGAGCAGAAGTTTTTAGGTGGCTTTAGACATTTTAGAGGGGAAAGAGTTAGTTCAGCAGAGGCCACTAAGTATTCAGCATATCGCTCTGTTAGTAATACTGATAATATACCGTGCGTCTGGCTTCTTCTTTCATCGTGCCTATACATTAATGGAACTTTAAAGATTGCACAATATTTAGTTAAATATTGGTGTTGTTGGGTTAGTATGCGAAGTGGATAAATGTTCCGTTACGTGGAGTGGTACATGTGAGCACTATTTTTCATACGAAATGTATTATAAACGAGGGAGTGAAAACCAAGTAACGGAGGCTAGGAATGGGAATGTGAGACTCGTTGTACAAAACAAGGAGGCCTTACCATCCTACAGCAATAAATCTTCATCTTCAAATAATAAGGAACTTATTCTATTGACAATGTTCCCGGTCAAGAGGGAAGTGTTTGCTAAAATAAAGAACTTTAATTTGCTGATTAAGGATTTAAGCAACATTGTACAATTTTTATCTGGCAAAATCGATAAAAAATCTTTGATTAAAAATATCAGGAATGAATACTGCGAAATATAACAGAATAGTGACACTATTAAATTCAAGAACAGGTATCCTAATGAAAGGTGTACATACTTGAAGACAAGCTCAGATGTTTGGAACAATATTCAAGGCGGAGACATATAGAACTTAGCAGAATACCAGAGACGCAATAGGAAACTGGGTTAAGCTTGTTTAATGACAACAGGAACAGCAGTTGGAATAGAGTTACAGGAGCCTGAAGAGATAGCGACCCATCATTACCGACTTTCAAAATGGAACGCCATCAATCAATAGTTGAACAGTTCCATACTAAAATCTGTAGGGATTCTTGGAACATGCTTCAAATAGAAAAGAACTCTAACGGAAAACACGGGGCACCTGTAAAAATCCAAGAATACCTCCATCACCTCCATGTTTTTTTACCTCACATACGGCACTAAGATATCAATACGATACGAGCGACCTAAGCAGTAACAGCTCAAATCTTTATAATTGTCATATGTTTCCTATATGAAATGGATGTATTAATAAAATATCATAATTGGAATGTGTAAACAAAATTGTTTTGAAAGATTTAAAAAGTCATGTTTTTATGTATTACTAACAAAAACGTATTAAGCAAAAAAGTAATATATGAAATATTTAATTAAATAACTGTAAAACAACTAGGGTTATATAATGATAATTACACTAAAGGAGGTTTGCCTAGAGACACATATATGTTTAATAGAATTAAAATAACATTGCGCCTTAGAAATCAATTTAATGGCAATTAAGATTAATATGTAGCTGAAATGCAACCACAATTGAAATTTATATTTCATATTTGATTGGTCTGATGACAAATTGCCTTGATATATTTGTGATTTGATGGATAGTAAAAATTAGCATGGTTCACCTGTAAATATAAAATGTGAATGAGTGAGT
Source organism: Homalodisca vitripennis (assembly GCF_021130785.1). Taxonomy (NCBI): domain Eukaryota; kingdom Metazoa; phylum Arthropoda; class Insecta; order Hemiptera; family Cicadellidae; genus Homalodisca; species Homalodisca vitripennis. The sequence continues at coordinate 48,106,598 of NC_060213.1, forward strand.
ATGTTAAACTATATAGCTCCGAATTGATAAAAAAAAACATTGAATGTACATATAAAACAAGAAAGCGGATTTGCAGGTGTGTATTAAAGTAGTTTTAATCAATTTTCATGGAGAATATATAAATATTAGTTTTTGTGTATTTTAATTTAGCACTGTTTCTCTAAATTATAGATATTATAATTTAATTAATTTCCGTAATTTATTTAGCGTAAGAAGATCAGGCAATACTTACTGCTATAGAAGCAATTCCTAAAATAACCAGGCTTACCGACGCCACTCGGTCTTGTTCAGAAATCCAGCTTAATGTATCTGCTATGAACAATTTCCCAACCCACCGCATAATGCGGTTTTTATGGGTTCCACCTCTTAATATCAATATACTTAATCAATTCATAATTTTTAAACATTATTACATCTCCAAACCCCAGTTTCAACCCCTTCAAACAGTGATTGTGCAAGTGTTATAAGCAACATGACTTCTGAAGACTTCCGCGCGCGACTACCGCAGCTGTTGTATGTGAACTGACAATGTGCGTTATTCGTTCGTCAATAATTTGTATTCTCAACTCCTGCTACATATCTTAAACACCCCCCCCCCGTGGTGTGGACTCGGACTCACATTACTGGTGGCAGAATGAACTATGGTCCTCCGAAATAAGTTACCGCTGTTAAACTATTTTAAATATACCCTATAATTGCATAGATCTTATTATTTTTATTTAATACAATAAAAAACACTAAACAAAACACAAATAATTTCATTTATAAAATGACCATACCCCTCGTGCACTTGTAATTTAACATGCCAAATGGTGAAGAAATATGATTTTTTTTTAAGTGTGCTAACTAATACAGTTATGGAATCACAGGCCTAATGTATTAACCACGAAGAAGGATAGGGCATGAGAGCCTCTGCTATTCAGATATATCATATTTAGAAACAAAAACCTTCTCTGAGCACTTGTTGACAATAGCACAATTCTGTCGATAGATATTTTCCTAAACGCCAAGTATCCAGAGGTTCCGTGACGAAATTTACGAGTTCTCTAATCCATATAAAGAGAGCTACTATTTTTACAACAAGCAGCTTTTATGGTCTCTCAAAAACTAGTTATAGCCTAAATTTATACAATTTAAGTAACCTAACAAATGCTTAGAGCTCCTAGAAACAAGATAGGCTGAAGTTTCTTTAGGTAAGATTTCATGACAAAAAGCGGACACTAAAAGTAAAGATGTTTTAAAAGTCCACGGTTTCTTTGACTTATTGACTTGAATTTATTCTATTTTGTATATAGCGATAAACCTTTGTATACATTTTGCAAAAAAAAACTATTTTTAAACACAAAAATAATAGGAGATATCCTTATAATAACCTAGAAAACCATATTTCATATCAAACAAAGAGAATAAATTTAATACACTATTTGTATTTTTAAGTAATTTCTAAATCTGTTGATTTTAAATGTTACTATCAAATTTAAAACCAAACTATAATTTCTTATACAGTTGCCTGCTTATTTTAAAATGTACCTAAACAACGATTAATGAAAAAAATCTTAGTAAGTTCCATACATACAATATAAATATGGAATGTTATAACGCTGCTTAATGGTTGTTGAAAAATAGGAAAACCCTTACAATGAATTCATGTTGTATAAAATATTCATTTTGCAGTGAATACACAAGGCTGCATTTAGTTATTAACGATGTGGTTTAGTTTAATTATTTAAACTTAACAGAGAACGCTGGGGCCGAAATACTTTACACGTACCATTTACGTACTATACATCACTTATTGTTAGTTTTTATGGTATCCCATACCATAACTAATCAAATATATTTGTTTGAAAAAACACTAAAATAAATAATAAGAAAACACTTATAATATATTGAAATGTTTACCTTTGTGTGGTGTTTTTATTACTGTCAATTTATAAATAAAATCTTTTGTTTAATATTCTACTAAATTGATTTGGTAATAGGAAACCGAACCCGTAACATATTTACAGAACCTCTATGCAATGGGCAAGGTCTATTCAGATACACGTTTACATATAATTGTATAACCTATGTGAGCAACAAATTGTTAAGTTATTTTACGAAGATGACATGTAATGGTGTATATTGAGTTAGGGTATATAATTGGTATGCAAGATCACTACACTGATAATTAAGAAAAAAATTAGGCCTCTTTGAGTCTACTTATAATATAGATATGGAGGTAACTAATTATACAATATCATGTTAAAGAAAATTGTGGTAATAGCATTAGTATTATTTCCTTGGTGTAGAAAATTAAGAATTTTATCCTGTTTAGTGTCACCAAAAACTTGTAACTCCTTATGTAGACTGTAAGCCATAGAGGCCGTAGGCATATCAGTTTGAAGCTATGGTATAAAATCATTAGGTGACAGAAACTTTTACAGACTGGTAATCACGTCATGCCTCATGATTGTCGTCTATTATTTTATGGTTTATTTATTTATTATAATATATATATATATATATATATATATATATATATATATATATATATATATATATATATATATATAATGGTCTATATATGTTTTGCACCTATCAACTAATAGATATCCGAAGCTGCCAACACTACTGCACAAATAAAATTGGTCCATGTGTGTTTAAAAATCATTATATGAGTATATTCGTGTTTAAGAAAGCCTTAGTTATGAAGATGTAATTTAGTTTTAAGGTATGATGCAAACTCCTCATATTATTTAAACTTTATCTCCGGTATCGCTTAATTATTTCGTGTGTGTGTGTGTGTGTGTGTGTGTGTGTGTGTGTGTGTGTGTGTGTGTATTTAGTATGAGAAAGATAGCTAAAATTTACAACCTGTATTTGTTGCTATCCAGGCTTTAGCATTCTAATTCAGGTATATTTTGGGAATATGGGAGTGTTATATGGCCAATAACTTACTTAGTTTTATATTTAAACAGCACAGAAAGATAGGAAATAGGTAGTCAAGCTATCAATATACACGCTTTGTGGCTGAATTAAAAAACAACATTATTTTAAGTTCAATCTCAAGTCAACGGTATGCTTCCACCTTTGTCACGGTTTTGACCACAATTTTTTTATTACTATAAAACCAAATTTGTAACAAATAGACTGTAAGAAGGGAAATGTACTATGTTGAAAACTCACCTGCTTGGTGACCTTAAGAAGAAACGTCATATCTGTTGGAATGTACACATTACTAGATTAGCTCTCGAGCTCTAGTAAATTAATGTTTACGGTCAATCACTTATGAATTAAAAATTAAATTTCCTTCAAAGAAGTTTTGATTTGTACATTGCATATTATCGTTTGTTAATGCGCTACAAATAACTATAACACGAATGAAATTTTATAATATGACATTACTTTCCTACTTGTAAATTTATTGCAATATAATAATAGATCAATATATATTAATTTTATATTTCATAAGTAATTCATACAACGCTTGTATTCTAATCATTAATTTTATGATTGTTAATCACAAAATTTAAAACATTGCTTCAATAAAAGTGTAAAAAATTTTGAAACATTACACTATCTATTAGCCGGTCCTCGATAAATTACACAGGCCATTAGACCAGTCCATGCTCAATACCCCCTCTCCTTACACAGCCCCTTGTAATCATGTTGTCATTAGGGCATGTTGATGGCTGACATTGACTGGTCGGGTCTGAGCCACCTCATTCCACCCTCCTCAAGCCCACCGTAAGCCATCGTATTGTTCTTGATGCTCGTACAGTTAACTATTAACAGGATCTGGTGGTCTGATGTAAACTTCAGTATGTTTTAATACACCTTTGCCATTTACAACATTCACTAACTGTTTTCTGTTTTTCATGCAATAAAATAAACAATACACAACTAAATGTATATATTATATTTGATTGGGTGGTGAAAAACACGCTTTAACAATTATTATATAAGTGTACGTTCGTTCAGTCATTCCATCTGAATATATTTTATTGTTTTACTGCTAAATTATTTAAATTATATTTTATATTGAGATTATTATTTTTATAGTAGTTACTATCAATTAACTTCTGTTTTTCATGCTCTTACATAGTAGTTGAATATTTATAACCACTTCAGAATCGTAAGAATTATACATTCGATGCTAGATTTTAGTTTCCTACGTTTTCCCGATCAAGTATGTACATGCAATAACACACTTCCCAACCTTCTTAGCCTAGTGCAGTATACATACACAAGTCTGTGAAGCATCTTTCGGTCATGACGCGTGTTATAATTAAGTTTGATTATATATAATTCTTATGATAGTATAACATATGGTTTATTGTGTACATTAAGTTCATTAATATTTCTTCTAATATTAATTAAGCTGTCTAATATGCACATAATAGATGATGACGTGAAATTGGATGATTGATCTCCATTGGCCGAGACAATTGTAAAATCACCCTCTATTCCATTATAACGTCATCACGTGACATTACCTGAGTGTCCCTACGATGCCCTAGTCGTCATTTCGCAATGTCAATTCAAGAGGGTTGATTTTCGTTGTCCTTACCAGGCACATGCCACATAAAACTCTCTAATTGTAGTTTATACATAAATAATATTTTATTTTTAATCAAACTAGACGTGGACAGCTTCCCTTCGAAATGCATTACATTTTGCAGAGTTTGTCTTTTGCACTGGAGAAATGTGGATTCTCTAATAACTAACTACTTGTCAACTCCCTCGCAACCGATTTCAGTAGCTATTAGAGGGAACTGTGCTTCATGTGTTTCTCTACCCATTGTTTCATAAGTCACTTTGCCGATGGACTGTGTTTCGACCCTGTGGGAGTCTCTTTGGAGAGTGTGTCATCTCACTCGTGCCATGCAGTGCGTGTGACAGGTAAAGACTACTTCAATGAGCGCATCTTTCTTCAATCCAACCCCTATTATCTGGTTCTTGCTTACCTCTTTCAATCCAATTTTGTCTACTTTGTTTTATTTTTTTGTTCTTGTCTTTAACATTACAAATAATACTGTACATTGCCATACAAACTGCATCCCTTTGTCTCAAACTAGTACAGGTAACTAGTTCTCCGATCATTAAGTAACACATACTTTATGCCTTATTCTCAAAGGATTAAACTAGGCATTAGTAGACAACAATGTGTATCGCGTAACAAGGTTCCCTGAGGTTGCATGAATGTTTAAAATATATAACTCATTTAATTCTCCAGAAGTTATGCGGGCGGATAGAGATACAGACATCATACAGAAAATAAATTGACACAAAAGTGACACTCAGCCCAATTTCATGGTTTACTAGGATTAAAGTGAGTAATATTAAATTAAGAGGTAATAATTCAACGACCTTATTTCTTACTGTTTAAACAAATGAGATGTTGTTGCACCAGTACTCAATTATAAATTTTACACTTAAGCACGTTTCTCCATACTTACTGTGACTAAGACTAAAGTAATACTTTATAATGGCTGGTAATGATGGGTGTTTAACCCCTCTGTTTAAACAAGATAGAGGTGGTAACATTCCCACTGAATTATTGACTCAACGGTTCACGTTGGCACTTTAGAATTACAGTTAATACGCGTTCACAGATTACCTTATTAAACGAGCTTAAAATATTGACGGTAAATACACCTATTGTGGATATGTTGGAAAATGGTTGTTTAGACTAGCTAACTAAAATTTCCATACAATGCTAAATTGTGTGTACTCTGTATACAATAGTTTTTTATCAACTTGCTAACTTATGCTTGGTAAAACAGTTTTTTAACTATATAATTGCAAGAATGGAACGCACGATATTTGGAAGGAATACTTTTATTCTTCATGTTGTTATAGGTTCTACAATACGAATATATTGGCCAAGCTTGTCAACCAAGTATTGTTGAATTAAGGTTAAGTAGCACTACCCAGTTCAAGGTAAAGTCTCTCAGATATGATGAACACTTTTTAGATTAATCTGTTTTAATATCTCAGTTAAAAGTGAATCTAAATTCTGAACACCTAAGTCTTATTAAATATTATGTACATAACCGATTTCAAATAACTACGACGTTGAAAAAAAACTGTTGAAAAGTTATAGCTAAGCACATAAACATGATAGGAATATAATATATTGGTTTAGCCCTAGAGTAGTTACGGAAACAAACTGATTAGTAAATTATAAGACGATTTGTAAGAACATTAAATTCACCTTTTGTTTATTTATTTCATGAAGACCATATTTATTATTTCCTTGACTTATTTTTTAGTATCACGTTGAACAAAGTTCAGTATCACAGAACCAGAAATATACATGATGAGGCATAATGGCGTTGGTTAATTGAGAACAATTACAAAAATATGAATGGTCAAAATTTAACTAAATTTCAATCTTTTTCTAATAGATTACCTTTCTGTGAAATTAAGGTAGAAATACTAATTATCTTATATTTTAATAACGTAATTAATTAACTGATGTAGTTAAAAAACGTATGTAGGGAGACTTGTTAATTATCAATAATAGTATAGCATTAAAAGAAATAATGTGTGACGTAAAAATTAAAAAAAGTTTTATTAAAAATAATATAATATAATGACCAACAATATATGAGAATCATAGTTGTTATATATTTTTTTTAGTTTTTAATATAATACAAATAGAGGAGAAATGTTTTTATACACTCATGTTTTATGCTTTTTTCTACAAAAATGTATAACTTAATTCCATTTTTCTATTATTATAGTTGTTTTTCTATTCCTTTCTGTAGGATATATAAAAAGATTTATTTCCACGTATATGACTGTTATAATACATTTTTAACTAACTATTAAACTAGTCTGTAATATAATGGATATTTATAGTGCACTATTTCATAGAATATAATTCTTCAAAAGTCTTCAATATAATTTAAAAGGAATTATGTCAAGTGGATCATTAACTCATGGTAAACATGTACATGAAATGAAAAAGAAGTTTTCATTGCTTGACATTATTCGTAATCTTCTTTTATATTTTTGGTCATCACGTATATTTTAGTATTTAAACTAACATCATTTATCTATATACATTGTACTACATATTTAAATAAAATTTTTTATTATTTGTATTAATAAAACTTTAATACATTTTAAGCATCAAAACATTGTAAGATGTTATAGCGCAAATAAAAATCACATTTGAAATATTATTTTAATTTTAATATTAACAGTGTAATGATTAAAAAAATATAAATAGATATACTACTATTTATACAATTATAATATAAAGGTTAGGTAGTTAAAATATTTACTAATCAATTATCAGCAGGTGGTCAAGAGAAAGTGATTTGAATAATTTTAAAACTAGTCTAAAAGACAATAAAATGTAGAGAACTAACATATATTTCAATTAACTGTGTTATTTGTTATCTGTATATAGACAGAAAGAAAAGTAGACACCATAAAGTGGATTAAAAGTATTACACTTCAAATATTGTCTAATGTTAGTGTGTATGTATTATAATAAACAATATTCCCTTCAAAAGTTGTGGAAATTTTGTGCTTCCAACATGTTTATAGGTTTGGGTGAAATTAAATAATACGCTACACTGAAGAAATATTTATATTATTGTACAAGAATTATCTTATAACTTTTAATTTTCTAATTTTCTGATTCGTATGAAAACATGTCATATATGCAGTATATCTCGTTTTGGTATACAGGAAGGCAAAATTAATTTTTTCGAAACTGTTTTGAATAACCTAAAATCAATTACATGCAGCGTGCATTAGGATATTTTGTACTTTGGTACGTTCACTTGGATAGTACTACGTTTAGTGCACATTAAGTATATTTTTAGGTCTTATTTTAATTTAAAAACCTATAGGTAATATTTTATTTTAAGACAAGTAACGCCTCACAAATAGTCACGGAACAGGCTTCATTGAATTTACTTAAATAGTTAAAAAATTATAGCCTCCTTATTCTAAAGATGGTCTGCGACAGAAAGACGATAAAAAAGGAAATACATTTGTAAAGTGTCCCAGGCAGAGAGATTTCCAAGCCTAGTGAATGATAGATTCAATTACTATCAGTAAAATTTCATACAGAGAAAACTCGCCTTCATTGAACATGACGTTTTTTACGAAAATATAGGTTACTTGCAAAACTTGCGATTCAGTTATCAAATTGAGTTTTATACATGTGCGACGAATTGTAACTGCGCATTCAAGGAAAGTTCCACTTTCGGTATTGTAATATGCGTGTACTAAAATTTGCATAGTGAAATCGTCTTGAAGAAGCCTTAATACATGCAAACTGTGTGCATTTGTGTCTAATGCTGCTCATTTCCTTTTATGCTAAGGAAGTTTGAGTTTCACTAAACGTTTTTGGAAGTAAGTAATCTCTAATAACCCGATCTTGCTCCAACTTGGTAGATAGGCTATGAAAGTTCCCTGAGATATTAAATTCATTGACTGTTATTTATTTATAGCAAATAAATAGCTAATAAATAAAGTAAATTTACATCGTTTATGTAGGATTAAAATTAAAATAATTCTAATTTTAAAATTTTCTATCCATCATGTATTAAACAATGGAAAAAACAGACATCAATATAATAAATATATAATAATAAAAAATCCTGACTATACAAAAGGCATGTGTTCACTATTTGGCTGAATATTCTTTTCTAAAACCCATGTAATAAAAACTACGAAACAGATGAGATTTTTCCATCCTCCATTTTTTCCAGAATATGTTTCCAAGGATTTCCGTGTAAATGTAACAATCCAGGAGTCAAGTCTCTGCCAGGGAAACAGATTTAATTTCAACATGTATTTCACTGTTGATATATTTGCTTAACTATACATAGAAGCATTATAATTTTTTAGAATTACAAAAAAAATAATATTTCGTCACAAAAATTTGTAAGTACATTCAACCGCAAAGACACTCTCAAATAAGTAAATCTAAAGAGTGTAATTATTTAACGAAGCTTTCAACAGAATCATCCGAAAAATGTCAAACACGGTGAGAAACAGCATATTTAGTAATATTAAAAAAAATCTTGTATTCCTTTTTTGTGTTGTAAATTAATATATTGTAAGTATTGATATATCCCTCATACTCAACCCATTATAAAACTGTAATACTATAGTTACATTTTAGCAGGAAAGATTGAAGTAACAAAACAATTTTCAGGTGATTAAACAAAATAAACTTAAAAAATAAATAATAATCAAAAAAATTGGTTGAGCTTTTAGAAGAGCTTACTTTTGTGTGTGTGTGTGTGTGTGTGTGTGTGTGTGTGTGTGTGTGTGTGTGTGTGTGTGTGTGTGTCCGTCTATGTGCACGGTAACTTTCGAATAATGTAATTTTCATAATTAAAATTTAGTGAAACGATCACCCTTTATCACTTTTATATGTATACATATACATTTATAGTGTCTTAAGCCAACATCTTATAGCATATAATCTTTTTACATTAGAACAAAATATCAATAAATTTATAATTGCGACCGGTAAAACAAAATTGTTTACGTGTAACTCGTAACTTCTTTTGATTGTAATTTTATTTTTATGGATTTAGTATTTATACATCAATATCTAATACGAACAAATTCTATATATATATATATATATATATATATATATATATATATATATATATAATATATATATATATATATAGTATATAGAGAGAGAGAGAGAGAAGAGAGAGAGAGAGAGAGAGGAGAGTATTTTTAGGTGAAAAAAATAAGACAAATTTTTAACAATAGAAATATTTCATGTTCATTATCGTCAAGTGATGGCTAGAAAGATAGGAATAATCTAGTTACAATAACTTAATATAGTTTTTATTAAAACAACGCAAGGTTTTTTTTATTTATTTAAACGCCCATATTACATATACATATAAATAATTCTATAGCGCTATGTTTATCATTCTGGGAATTTTAATCACTAACAATAATACATCTCATACATCTTAATGAAACAAAATATTTTTTTATTAATTAAACCTAGCAGCACAATTAACTAAATACAGTTTCAAGCATTGATATTTATTTACATAATTAAAGAGAGTAGGTCATTTTAATAACCGTACTATTATTAGCTATTGTTATGGAAACATTGTTTTATGACAGCAGAAACTCAGGTTTAAAACAAACTACCCACTTTTTAAATTTGTTTCTTTTATAGTCCTTAAGATTGATAGTAAGGCAACCATTTCTACTACATCGATTGAGCACAGAAACAAATGCAGATGATATAATTAAAAGTTTTGTAAAATTATACTTTAAATTATACATTTGACGTATATTATTCCTCCAACTGTTGTTCATCAAAATTTTGATGAACAAGGTCCATTCTGGAATGTCATTGCATAAACAAACATTCCCTGGCATAATCACTCACTACAGTATATTCCGGCAACGTATCGATTCGATTCATGCACCATTGGATTCGGGAAAAAAGCCTAAGGAATACTATAGTTTTATTCCTCTTTGTATTGTAGTTGCAACATACCAAGTTCGTAGTTTGGAACGTAAAAGAAGATGATGCAATTCATTGTGACCGCCATGTTGTCGATGCCGTCTGATTTGTTTATGTGAAGAGTCGTGTTTATTAGTAAGTTTTATTTGTTAGATATAAGTTAGATATTGCAGTAGTGCAAATAAATATATTTTAGAATAAATAAATTTCTTTTTACTGAAATATGTTTGATGAATTATCGAATCTGTGTAGGCTATGGCAAAATGAATTGGCTAAAATTCATTTCACGTAGTTTGTTATTGTTTTTCACTCACTAAACGTTATTTTAGGCACTCTTTTACTTCTGGAATAACAATTTTCACAACCAAATATATATTTACCGTAATTTCTTTGGTTATGTACGATAAACTGTTTGGACCATTCCAGGGTCATTGTTAGTCGCGTAGGCTATATACTGTTATTTTTAGTAATACATGTAGTTGTAGAATCTAAATATATGTAATATATTTAGACACAGTTTATGGTTTTATAAAACTGCATAAAATTTCCCATCATATGTAAACCATAGATTTATAAATTTGGATATAATACAAGCTTTGAAACACATTTTATACTTTGCTGTTTGAAAAATTTTCGCAAACATTTTGAGTAATGACAAAATGAAACTTTTTTCGACTCTTCAAAAACAAGTTATGGAATTTATTTTACTACTGCTGTATAGTTTACTTCATTCTGAGTAATAAAATATGCAATATAACATGTATTGAAGTAAAACTGTATTAGTAAAACTTTTATTAGGAAAACTCTTACATGTACACCCTATTTTCACAATTTATGCGCATCGCTGCTTTTTGTTATATAGTGTTATTATAGTTTCATAAATTTGTATAATGCTTATGTGTTTCTGAAACTAGAAAATATTTGACACAAAATGGCAATCTCACTTTTATAGTTTTCTTACTATAACTTGGTTTGCTAGGTATGGTCCCCCCAAATAAAAAAAAATGTAAATTTTAAATTTCATGGAAAACAATTTTTAGTAAACATTTTTTTAAGGCCAAATTTAAATACTAATAGTCAATATATATATGTTTAATTATGAACACAAAAATATATACTTCTATATATATTACTTTTAATTTATATTTTTTATAAATTTTTTGAAAAACCCTTGCACGAGGCTCGAAAACATGCCGCCACTACAGGAAAAAATGACCTTAGTCACTTTTGACAACACCTGTGTATGTTGTTATATATACATAAATATGCTTGATCGTGGGAAAACATCAAACAACATTAGCCTATTATATTTAAATCATATGAATCACAAGTGAAAGTAGTATGAAATTGCATTAAAAGCAGAGCGTAACTGACGGTAATTACTATCATAATAATATATTAATATGCAACGTAATTTTATTAATAGGACAATATAGCAAACAAATATATACTAGTTATAGTAGTTTTTAACTAGGAATTTCTAACTAAAACAATGTAAAACATAAAATATTGTACATACCTCTTTGTTGTTTTGTATAAGAAAATCAATTAAAAGGTATGCCGTACATATGTTTTATTAAAATTAAAACAGCTGTTTTATTAAAATATTTGATTTGAGAAACAAAACAATTTCTATTTAAAACATATGTTTTAACAATGTAACATTGTTTATAATAATTTAAATAAACATTACAAGCAGCTATTTTCCCATTGCTCATTAAGTGCGTGTGTTGATCTGTACTTTAATACAAGTTAGTGCGAGTGCCGTTGAAGTTAATTTTTGATAGCTAATAATATCTTATTCATCATGGCAGGTAATATGAATATTATGTACACTAATGGTGAAATGGCAGACATGAATTTAATGTACAGTCTTGCACATTGCAACAGTCGTCAGGCTAGACGACTCTATCAGGAACATTTTCCTCATAGACAGTTACCGACTCATAAAATGTTTTCTTCCATTCATAGAAGGCTAAGCGAGACGGGAACCTTTAAATCTGGAAAAGTTGGTAGATCAGGACGGCCACGTACAACGTGTACAGCTGAATTGGAGGAGGGCGTGTTGGACGAAATAGAGAATCATCCTGGAAGAAGTACTAGAGAACTAGCCTTGGATTTCGGTGTTAGTAATTCAATTGTCTGGAAGATTTTACACGAGCAGCAGTTGCATTCTTATCACTATCAAAGGGTCCAGGCTCTTTTGCCTCGAGATTACTTTCCTCGTGTTCAGCTATGCCAATGGCTTATCCAAAGGTGCAGAAATCCACATTTTTTTAATTACATTATCTTTACTGATGAAGCAAAATTTTCAAGAATGGCTATTCTTAACACCCACAATACTCACATGTGGGCAATTGAAAATCCACGTGCTATTTCAGAGAACCGTCACCAATATCAGTTTTCTATAAACGTATGGGCTGCTGTTCTGGGTGATAAAATTTTTATTAGTTTTTTACCTGATACGCTCAATGGTGAAAATTATTTACATTTCTTGACGACTAATCTGAATGAGTTACTCGAAGATGTGCCACTATACACACGCAACAACATGTGGTTCATGCAGGATGGAGCTCCAGCTCATTACACATTACAAGTAAGAGAATTTTTAAATGAAGCATATCCAAACAGATGGATTGGTCGAGGAGCCCCAGTAGCATGGCCTGCAAGGTCACCTGACCTCAATCCTCTAGACTTTTTCTTATGGGGACATTTAAAGACGCTTGTCTACGACTCGCCTGTGGATACCATAGAAGAGTTGCGAATAAGGATTGTTAAAGGGATTCAAAGGATACGTGAGACACCTGGGATCTTCGAAAGAGTTCGGCAGTCTATGAGAAGACGGCTGGATGATTGTATTTTGAATGAGGGGAAACATTTTGAACATCTACTGTGACGTGGTTAGTTTTTTAGGACAAGTGTAACTTTTTTGTTGAATGATAATTCAGATAACTTTTTTATGTATGATAGTTAAAAATATTTACTTGAAAAAAAAAATAATAGTAACTCATTAATTTGTTTTAATAAAACAGCTGTTTTAATTTCAATATTACATTTGTAGAGAGCTTAACAGATTTTGTCTATTTTTCATGCGTTTTGTATGTAATTAAGGATTATTTTTTAAAGTTTGCGTTTGTCTATTATAGACTTATTTTACATCTTTCTCTTCGAAATTAAATTTTCTACAAGTACCGTGAAAAAATATTTTGTGTTTATTGTACATTTAACATAGTAAATCTGCTTCAAACCTAAATGTAACTTGTTTTTCGGGACCAAGTTTCGCGTATTTCGTCACATATCTTAAAAATTACTGTAGCTACAGGTCTGGAAACGGTTTTATTCAATTTTTCAGTTCATTTTACATAAAGTACGCTAAATTGTACATCTTAATTAACAGCCAAAAAATACCCGTAGGGCTTCGTTGCAGCAGGGGAACTGAAATTCAGACGAAATCTTTGACCCTGTATAACTTGGTAACTAAGCATTTTCGGACCTATGTTAATTAGACCTTTTTTTTTCTTATTTTGATGTGAGGAATCACGCCCTGACTTATGGGCACCTTTTTTCAGAACACCCTGTATGCATGGAGTATATCATGTTTAGTGAGTTAGTTTCGTAAATGTTAAATGTGTATTAAAACAAATAGAAGTTTACATCAGAACACAACACCCTATTAGGCTTTAGGCTTTACCTGTTGGAGCAGCAAGAACATTACCCAAGATGCATTGCCTCATGAGCATTACATGGTTTATGAAGGGCTTGAGAAGCTCAATGTGCGGAATGAGGTAGCTCAAAACCGACCAGTTAATGTCAGCCATCAACATGCCCTAATGACAACATTACCCGTGTTCTTGAGGGGAGCGAGGGTGTTGAGCATAGTATCATATAATGGACTCTGTAAATATGGGGACAGGATAAGTGCACTTTTAATGCTGCAAAATTTGTTAGCCTTTCAGGAGAAAAGGTATATTGAAGCAATATAATAATTTCTATGATTAATAATAATATTATTAATTAATAAGACAAATTGTCTATATGCATTATGTATCCAATACGTCAATTATATGTATGATAAAAGTATGCAATAAAATGATTTATTCACGTAAAATAAATATTTATATCTCATGATTGTGGTTTTTAATTCTAACTATTTATTGTTATTGAAATGCATATACCACTAAAAAATATTGCCATATCAGGATTGTTATTTTATTTTATTGTTGTCTTGTTTAAAGAAACAAAAATAAAAAATTTATAACCTCATATATTTTTAAACGAAAATAAACTTTTATTTCATAAATGATATACCGTAACAATTATTTTAGGACAGCACAACAGCTAATATACTCGTATTTGAACATACATTGAAACAGCTTCTTAATCTCTTATTCAGATCTTCAAGAATTGGAGTTTCGATGTATATATTTTTTTGTTTTTACATTATATTAGCATTTTATTGTTTTTACAGTATATTAGTAGAAAAGTCGATTTTATAACAGGTAAAGAAATCGTAAATATAGCCACTTGTAATGGAATTATATGGCTTCCTTCGAGTTTAAACTAATGTTTTTTTAAGAATTAATAGCATTAGTTTAAAACTAACGAGTTTCGATCTCTGTGCTCGTTTTTAAAGACACAGCAAATTAAATTCATTTCTAGATAAGACCTACATCGCCAAAATAAACATGAATAAAACTGCGTTATTGTCAAGAAAATAAAATACCAATATCATTACCAGAGTTGACATTACCATGATATTGAGTAACTATATGCCTCCATATATTACATATTATACGTAGACTCAGTGTTGCTATCTTTTTTGTAATTAACAGTGTCGTGATCTTGCATACTAAGTGGAAACCCTCATCCAATCTCCCCACATGCGTCATCTTGTTGAAAAAACTTCTCAATTTATGCTCCCATAAAGCGTACAAATAGTTGTACAACTTCATCCTAATTAATCTTGCACGTAGAGTTGAGATCTCCGTATCAAAGACAATATTGTTACTCTCAGCTATCCATCAAAATATAGAAAACTTGTTTATTGTGCCATTGTTTGATCACGTGACATCATCGCGTTCCGCAGCGCTGGGGAGCTGAATCGACGTACGAACAATGCCAGCGTTTGTTACCTGCTTCTGCCTCCAAGTGTTTAGAACACCTTGACGTGACGGTAAATAATTTTATTTCCCAAAGTATTTTATCATATTATAACTATTCGGTGCGAAAACTAGGTATTTAAAAACTTCTCATCTCTTTGGCTTGAAATTTTCCTGAGGGTTTTAAAACATAAATCCGTTTCTTCGTATTTAAATGCCAATTAAAGTGCTACACGGCAGTGGATTTTGGAATTGAGTTATAGTTCTGCTTCTATGATTTTTCTAAAATGAATGACCTGAAAATGCTAAGTTTAGTTTCTAGTGTATAGAAGATCGATGTCGAAAACAGCATTGACCATTGTTTTTTATAAATTTTCACCATCGCAGGGAACTATACAATAAATTTGAGGAAAATTGTATAAGTTAATCGGAAGCCTATCTTTTAAATGGTCAGAAAACGTACATTTCTGACTGACTCTCTGATCTTTGCACTTTAAAACTTTGCAAAAAGCTTAATTTCTCTACATGCAATATCAAAGTCGCACTCCGTTGGGTTTGGCTGAAAGTTAGATAATATTTGTCTTATAGCTAGCTATAACGCAACGAGAAAGTAATATAATAAGATAACTGATAACCATGAATTGTATTTTAACATGTGATATAATAACATATGTAACATAACAACTCACATGCACAGAGAATCACCACTTGTGACGCGGTAGGTAGCCATTTATTATATAAACACCGCCACGAAACATAGTATAAGAAACGAACGTAAGAATTTATCACGTATCAACATATTGAGAGAATATTTTATTATAAAATATTGAATTTGCATTTATTTAAATATCTAAGAATGAGGTGTACAACGATGCATATCTTTATATGGGCTTGGACGAGGGTCGTTATAGCCTATTTTCCTGTAGCTAGCCATCATTCTCTTTTGCCTTCCAAGGGGAAAATAAATATTTCTTGTCTGTTTTACCTGTCTTTTTCTTACAAATTAAATTATTTATATCCTGTTTTCCTTTATAGAATTCTGTTACGCAAAAGCGATCTCGCGTAGTACTACCGTGTCCATAGGTACGAAATAGAACGCTCTAAGCGCTGGTCATTTCATTGATTTCTGCTTATGTTTACACACAGAAATTTAACTTTACTGCACCAACTAAAAAACTCATTTTAGAAGGCAAAAAACCAACCACCGCTTTTTAAGTATAAATATCTGTTCTCTATTATAAATTTCTAATTTATCAACTCTTATAATTAATCTGTTTTTTATGTTGTCTTAAAAATTTACTTATTTTAAATTAAAACCAACTATATAAAAACTCATTTTAGAAGGCAAAGAAACGAACCACCGCTTTATAAGTATAAATATCTGTTCGCTATTATAAATTTCTAATTTAGTAACTCTCATAATTAATCTGTTTTTTGATGTTGTCTTGAAAAATTTACTTCTTTTAAATTAAAACCTTTCTTTATATGTATAACAAAAGTGATCCCTCGTAGCAGTTATTATTTTAATTTGTCTGATATTAACTATACTTTCTAACAAACTCTTATTCTGCGTAAATAAACTGTCATAAACAATCAACTGACTAACATAAGATAACGATAGCTCATTCTTACAACCCTATATTTACTAAATTTGTGTTGTGTCTTGCTTTGTCTAAACATCTATATACTCTAATATCAACATTTACTTTTACCGGATGATAACTCCTTTTTCTACTTCACAGGTAAGTAACTAACATAAGAATTTCATGTAATATATTTAAGGTCGTGTAAATTATTCGGAAAAAATATTAACACACATAATTAGAATGCAAAATAACATTATGAATAAAAGGAATGTAGTAGAACGAGAACGGATCTACAATAAATCAAGTTATATCTACTACTATAAAAATATATCTTAATGATTATTTTTTTCGTATTATTTAAAGTTTATCGTTTATCCTGTCCAGATATATAACACTTAAAGAGCCGTTTTACCTTTTGATATCAAAGCAAACCTGAGATCGATTACGAATTGGATTTCACGCCTCTTTCTAATACAATATTGGCTTCTCGCCTCAATTTATCTCCTTTCCTTACATACTTATCGGTTATTTCTTTTAACATGATAACAATGTAATGAAAACACTATATACTATAATGTAACAATTAAAAAGGTAATATACGTATATAGATACGGTCAAATATTACTGTTGTAATTTTTTGTATACGTAATATTATGTAGTTATTTAACTGGGCGTTAGTGATCATATAACTAGTCGACCAGGAAAGAGTTCACATCTGTGTGTATGTGTACATGTATACAGATTCTTATGATATCACGAAAATAGACTAACTTATTGAATTGAAATTAAATAGCCTATTTGTTTTAGCGTTAGCTATTATCTTTACATGTGATATAGATACCTGTAATGGCTATTTGTATACAATGACAGTATAATTATAGAAGTATCAAAATATGAAATATTTACTCCTGTCAGTTAATTATAGCAACAAATCTAAGTTTTTAATAGATGTACATACTTTTATTATTTAAAAATTTATATAAAATATAATTAAATAAACAAAATATGAATGTATAAATTGGCAAAATATCTCGAGAAAGAATTCCCATGTAAAATTTTGGTTATTGCATAAAACGTACTTTTTACAAAGAAGAATGTGTTATATGATGTTGTATGCAGTTCTAACTATGTAATTTAGTTGAGTGTTATTGAAAATAATCCCTTAGTAGGCCAACACAAACCCTCCTTTGTCTGCTGTGGGTAAGTAATACTGCATTTTTTATTACACTTTTTTCTGTGTAACTATTTCTTCACAGGTCTTCTTAAGAATGAAGTGAATGATAATAGTTTAAAATCTTGCACGTAACTTTCGTGAGGCCTGTGGAATACTCCAACCATGGATAGAATAGTAAACTCATAATGTTATACTCTAAATTTTAAAGGCCAATAAATTGTGTAAATATTTTTTTTAAATTTATTTAAAAGTAAAAATTACAAAAGGTGCCTATGCATACATATAATTTTATAAACCCACATCAAGATTTTTTCATATTTAATTTCATATTTTTTCATCATATTACTATTTATGTGGTAATATTTACCAGTAATTTATATTGAAAGTAACAATAATTATTGCATTTCATTTATTTACAGTAAATTGTTGTAAATATATTTATTAAATATATACATACGTACATTTTGTTAGCTAATAACATAGCAGTTGTTACTAGAAATTCTTTCCACTTGAAAATTGTTTAGTTTCTGCAAATATACATTTATATGATAAAGTTAGCAATACATACCGGCTCATATAAATAAGATCGTAGGAAGCGGAGAGGAATATCACTCAACACACACACACACACACACACACACACACACACACACACACACACACAACACACACACACACACACACACACACACACACACACACACACACACACACACAGACACACACACACACACACACACAATATATATATATATATATATTTATTGTTTAATAAATAACAAATACAAATATATTATGTTTCACTATCTATGTACTTACGAGTTACTCAGTAAGTACTAGTATTAAATTGTAAATAATATTAAACAGTATAAATCAAAGTCTTAGTGTCAGGATAAAATCTAATCGATCTTATTACGTTCTAAAACAACTGTATATTAATACATTGTTCATGTAACAAAAAAATTTAACTCGTAACAGCCAAACTACACCACTGTGAAACATATGGAACGGTACAAATTGTCTAATAAATACTCTCTGTCATACATATGAATATTGTATGTGACAAGCACTTGAAAGAGGCAGACGGCCATCATTCATCAACGTAATGATTCAAAGGGTTCATTAAAAAGCTTTCCTGCAAAATTTATGTGTTGCTCACATATGGTGACGTAGTTATCCAATTACTTACATTTTCCAAAAACCAGTGTTATTTTATACTTAAAGTTCAAAGCTACCACTAACTCACTCACTTACTAAATATATAATACTTCAACTTATTAATATCTTACAAAGACGAAATTTTTCATTTCTATGCCTTACTTCTTTCAGTAGATAAACATATTGTGATAAATATATTTTATTTGCAATCAAACAAATTTAGGGGCCGAAATATTTTTGAACCTATGCGACAATTATATTTTGGTGTGTTCAGCTATTAGATGTTAAAGACCGTTGAAAGTATACAAAACTGTGCTGTAAGATAAGTATGTAGAGTTATCTCATAAGGATCAACCACCTATAAGGGTTAAAGTAGGGGTTTAACACCTAAATGATTTTACAGTATTTTAAACTTTACCAATTGTCAATAAAGATGATAAATGACACAATTGCAATGTATGTTCTAAAAAACCTAATATATCTAATGAAATCAAATACCAATTAAGTTTAAAATATGCTCAAACCTCTAGAAGACATAAACTTTTAGTTTCCTATATACTAGAAAGATAAAATTATATACACATAATATGTTTCATGCTTTTTAAAAGAAAACAAAAACATTGTCCCGAGAAATAATCAAAAAGAGGGGGTTGTAACTGGGCTACTACGAAATTTGGTTGAACGTATTGAAACCAGTAGC
The DNA here is from genome assembly GCF_021130785.1 of Homalodisca vitripennis. NCBI lineage: Eukaryota > Metazoa > Arthropoda > Insecta > Hemiptera > Cicadellidae > Homalodisca > Homalodisca vitripennis. The sequence continues at coordinate 48,126,780 of NC_060213.1, forward strand.
TACCCCTTACGAATAATACCTTTAATAAGAGCTAGTAGAAATTTGACATCTTCAATTCCCTTATCCTTGAACACTGAAATAATAAATCTACTGATAGAACGTCAAACCCCTTTAAAAACACCATATGGTTATCTTAATAATATCTTAATATTTCATCATAATTGGTTTCACTAAGATGGCTTCAGACTCTGCGTCAAAATGTCATAAACGAAACTACTGGTAGTAATATACAAGGTGTTTGAAAAGTCTGGGTACGCCTTAATATTTTACAAACCATAGCAAATAACATCTATAAACTTTGCACAGTGTCATATGGCTATGTAAACTATTTTTCCTTTCAATTAACATGACATGCCAACCATAGGGGGACGGCCCACAGAGGAACACATGGAAATCTTAAATTAAAGCATGGGTCGAGTGATACCTCATTTTAAAGAGCTTACTTAGTAGAGTTGAATGCCGCAAACCGCATCTCAAAAGGTTTATCCAATCAGAAATGGCGGGTTGTTTTATGTACACATTGTGAAGTACATTATGTGCTGCCATTTCTGACTGGATCGTCGTATTCTGATGCGGTAGGCGGCGTTTCACTCTACTAACCAAGGGTTTCACTGATTAGTATTCATAAAAAATAGCAAAAAAAATTAATTCAAATTAAGTGGTAACTTAACTATTTCACCAACAAAGAACAATGGTAGAACTTAAGTATTATCCACTTTAACATTTTTAAATGTTTAAACTAATTTATTTAGGATGAACTTGGATGTTTACTATTGTAAAAGTTTCCATTCATGGATGATGTCACTTTCTAATGTATTTTCACAAAGTGAATAAAATACTGTCCGCATCTGACTTGTTTGCGAGCTTAAGGAATGCACCTGCCATTGGCTAAGGCTGTCGACCAGCTGTCACTTCCCGCACTACTACCCGGCCTAAAACTATTAGTTATTTGTCTTGTCACATTATAACGCCAGGAAATTGGTGTATTTAAGCAATTCTATATTTAAGGTATAATGACATTTTTACATGAGCTATAACATTGTTTACTCTTATCCTAAAACTGTAAAGTTATTTAAATTACAAATTATTATTCAAACCATAGCAACATGAAGTTGTTTTACTTATTATCTTGAAAAATTTTGGGACTTGAAACCATACGTATTATAATAAAAAGTCCGTATATTTTTAAAAATATGACACAAAATACGTTTTGTTTTCTAATCTTAGTCGAGTGGACATGCGAGATCTGATTCAGAAGAACTCTGGTCGTCGTCATCGGGGTCGTCACTTTCACTGGAGTCCACGCCACCAAGTTCAATAACGAAGTGGTCAATGACGTCTTCTATTAATCCATCCTTTATCCAGAAGTCCTGCTCTAGTTTTAGGGTGTGATTTGTAAAACTTTCCCAGTCTATTTTGGTAACAGATTTCATAGCATGTGTTGTCACTTCCTCAAGTTTTGTTAAACACAAATCACCTTTGATATTGTGATTTTTAATTTCCCGTTTCATGGTAGCCCAGGCTAACTATACAGGATTTAGCTCGCACATATAAGGTGGTAAACGGATAACTAAATGTCCATGTGCCTTTAGTAAAGAATCTACACGGAAAATCTTTTGTGGAGGTTTGTGTTGCACTATTAAATCGTACAGTTCAAATTTTTTCATAGTCGTGGAACAAGCTATATTATTTTTAATTAACCATTCAACCATGTCATTTTTAACTGCATATTTAGAAGGAGGTTTATTGTCCTGAAGGCAGTGATATGGTGCATTATCAAGGACAACTACGCTGTTTTTTGGAAGATGTGGCAATAGTTTTTCGTGAACCCATTGTTCAAAATTAACGCCATTCATTTGACCATGGTAATCACCGGTAGCCCTGCCAGCTTTGAAAATTAAATTGCAGTCATGAAGAAATCCATCTTTCGTGCCGGCACTAACCACTATTAGTTTATTAGATGAACTCGTGTTTGTCAAGACGACAGGAACACCAGGACCACTCCAACATTTTCCAAAAGTTAAATTGTTGTCCACCCACGTCTCGTCTAGGTACACAATAACTTTACCCTCGTGTCTACACTTTTGTGTCTCTCGCAAATAACGAGCACGCCAGTTTACTATATCAGGCCGTTCTATTAAAACGTTCCTGATTTTTTCACATCTCTTCCACTTAAACCCCATGGTATGAAGTAAGCGTCGTAAAGTGTCTACTCCCCAAGGAAAGTTAATCTTTTCTTTAATTGCCGTTAATAATTTATGTACAGTTGGCACTTTCTTTTGTACAATGTAAAAATCATTAGTGGTATCACGAATCACTCTCTGGTCAAATTCATCGATGTGAAATTTTTTTTTCTCTGAATATGGTTTTTTTCCCAGGAGTACTTAAGGCTTCATTACCAGCTTCGACACCATCTTTCCTTATAGATGTTACACTTCGCACTGATATACCCGTGTAATTACCTACCCGGATATTACTCTGCTTCAGTCTATGTTGGAGAGTACCCGTATTTGATTCTTCATCACACTTTTGAATAACTCGCCTTATAACATCCCTTGCCTCACTGTGAATTGTCTGTCCCTTCTTGCGAACCGGAGCCATTTTGAAAAGCTAAAAAACTCACAAATATACACTATTTTAAATTAAACTTCCTTTCACCTAATGAATTTACACTATGTTATACATTAAAACGTAATAATACAAATTTGAGGTGCACTGGTGAAATCACAACTCTCTACTACAAGGTATTCGCGGGCGAATGTGCGGAGGTGACTAGTAGCGCCGTTGCCGGGACAACGGTGACGTATTGTCTGTGGAGGGGAGTCATCACCCTCGCCCCCCTCACCACGCGCGCGCAAACAAGTCAGATGCGGACAGTAGGATTGCTAGTGTGTAACTATGTTAATTCATAAACACAAAGACAACGAATTAATTTTAGTTTTATTTATTGTGTTATAAATTAATGACATAATTTGCTAATTAAAAAAATTCAGTGAAAACACATCAGTTAGTAGAGTGAAACGCCGCCTACCGCATTAGAATACGACGATCCAGTCAGAAATGGCAGCGCATAATGTACTTCACAATGTGTACCTAAAACAATCCGCCATTTCTGATTGGATAAACCTTTTGAGATGCGGTTTGCGGCATTCAACTCTACTAAGTGAGCTCTTTAAATCACTCGACCCATGCTTTAATTTAAGATTTCCATATTTTCCTCTGTGGGCCGTCCCCCCATGGTTGGCATGTCATGGTAATAGCAAGGAAAAATAGTTTACATAGCCATATTACACTGTACAAAGTTTATAGATGTTATCTGCTATGGTTTGTAAAATATTAAGCCGTACCCAGACTTTTCAAACACCTTGTATAGAAAATAGTGTAATACAGTTTAGCAAAAGACTGCAAACATTAGTCTACTATTGAATGATTTGTTGTACCTATTGGTGTTCTTCTTTACTCCTGTAATAACAAAATCGATATATTTTAAATATATATCTTAGAAATTTACTTTAAAATCTCTGATTTAAACCAAACTTACAAAACTTTTTTTAAGGCAAATCATATTAAAAGTAAACAAGTAAATAACTGTGATAAAAACAAGTGTGTTGGGGAATGTGTCAATAGTGCTTAACAAATTCAACCCCTAAGAATTTGCGGGGAAGTAACAATAACTCGACAAACTTGCTCTGGCTATAATTATTATGAATAGGCCATTGATGTAAGAAAAAAGTTCTTTGTTATTTTAATAAAATACGTTACGTAAATAATTTAGTAAACAATTTTACAATTGTTTATAATTTGCAGATTTTGCACGAGTACTTACAACGCCAACTTTTGTAGCTAAAATTGAAGAAAGGTAATTTTTGACAATCTTAATAACACTTCAGAACTACCAATACTCTTGGTTTTTTTGTATTTCCAACAGAAGAGTTTGTAGGCAACAGCCAATTTGGCTTTGGCATTGCACTTACCAGTTTTTCTCAAATGTTGATGATAACAATCTGCAATTTATTTGTTCTGCTATCTCATATATTTTCATTAAAAAGAGGTAAAAATGTGTGTATTTTTAACGTGGCCGTTGTTACAATAAACACATTATCTGGTTTCAATCCTATTGTATACAAAGCAATATGCATTAGTATTGTGACAAGGTAATGAATAAATTTAAATATTTACGTCTATTATTAACCCTCTTCAAAGGTAGTCGAGAATTTCTTCCAAATAAATTATTGCACAATAGAAATGTAAAGCTACGTTACAATTGTTGCTCATTAAACGTAAATAATAAAGTAGCACTTTCTATACATATATAAGGGTTAGTTGTTGACGTATGAAAAAATACCTACCAATTTACTTATACAGGAAGAGGAAAGCTCCTCCATTTTAGTTAATGGAAAACAGATTTAAAATAATGTAACATTTAATTTGATACAACGGCTATATATATATATATATATATATATATATATATATATATATATATATATATATATATATATGTATATGAATGTGTGTGTCTAATACATAAACATTGCAAAATAGAAATACTAAAATATGATATTCATTTGAAAAAGAAAGAACGAAACAAAAGTATTGCATGATTTTAAATTTTATTACAATTTCTGAAATATGATTGTTGTTATTTTTAAATAACCTAACTAAATAAATTTCATTAAAGTGGAGATGTCAATAAATTATTAGTCTTTCAGAGAGCCAATATACAAATTGATATTATCGAGGGTAATCGGATTACACTATTTCAGCTCCATTGGCACCCAAACCACACATTTTCTGATCCATTTGCCCTACAAGTAGCCAATGAGTGGAATTATGTGGTATCCTATAAGTGGTGTTATTAGGTGGAAATGATATTAGATAATGTGCATTGCTCACGTTTCAAATGCATAAATGAGTAAAAATACAATAAAGTTTATTACCTAAATTAACTAACTGACTTTTAAATTAAAAACGAACTAAAAAGAGAACTCGTCTATCGTATTAAGTAAAATATAAAATTCATTTCAAACATTGTAAAATTTCATATTGGCATGGTTTAAAGTGTTATTTTTACTGCAATAAAAGTAACTACAAAGCCATAATTTCAAGTTAAAGATTCAGGAAACTGAATAATTTATGAAGTTAAATACATATTAAACGTTTAGCATAGTAGTTGCTTGAAACGATTTTAATACAGATTATAATTCAACAAATGTAAACCAATCTACCAGTAATCGAATACACTAAAATTCGCTTACGCTCACCCATCATAGAATGAAAATAATTGCATACGTAATTTTGAAAAAAAAAAAACTCCAACAGATTTGTTACATATTTATTATCATTTCAATGTTTTATTTTATGTACTTGTTTTTATAGAACCTACTTTGAAGATATATAGTAAGAATAGTACATGGCTATCACTAGATTCTGGGGTAAAGTGACAAACAAGAAAATAATTGTCCTTTGATCCTTTAATTTGACTTTTTCTTTTTGATTTTGCTTTAATAGCAACTTTATATTGAAAATAATATATTATAGATACAACGACCAATTTAGACAATTTATCTTCAAGATCTTTCAACTACTATATTTTCAGATATTGACATATTTTACCAACATGTTTAACGAGATAATAAGATTGTTTAATAGATATGATATGTTCATAGTAATAATAAATCAAATGGTCATCTGTATATAATAAAACGGTACGCCACCAATGTATCACGCAACAACTACAGCCGTTGTTGAGGTTGAAAACTAATGTATATTCTTTAAGAGACAACCCTCAATATATAAAGCGGGCAGATGCTCTACATATTATATTCATCATATATAAAAGTAATTTATAAAAAGCTAAATTCTATGGTCGGGTATTCTAGATCTGATTTAGTTTTTTATAACAGTTTTAGATGGATGAAATCTTTCTTTTTACATTATGTCTTGCCGCATAGTACATAATATTTTTTTCATTTTCTGCTGTAATATTAAATAAAAAATTATAATAGTTCTGTTGAGCTAGAGATGACACGACAACAAGTGTTCGGTGAAATAAAGTCTTGTCGCAAACTCTTAATATTATTGACTTACCATTCTGCAATTTTTTTATACTGTTCATTGAGCAAAACATTTTATTGAAATTACTTATTGTAATTAAATAAATAAAATAAATCTATAAAGTTTACAAACTAAAAATATTAAAGAGTATTTTCTATACCTATAAAATTTTTTGTTAATTAAAATAAACAGTGTACAATCAAAGTCGTCTTATCTGAACGATACACAATATTTCATAGTTATTGTTAATGAACCAATCCTTGTTAAATAAGTGCAAACTACATGTATGTAAAACGTTACTAATATACACATGTTAAGGGTTTTGAATACATATTTTATTTTTTATTCGTTAGAATAAACAGAAAACATTAAAAATTGTCTAAACTAAACGAAACAAAAAACTTTAAACGGAATACAATTTACACTCGTATTCTGAATTATTTAACTAGTAAGCCCTAAGTGAACAACTTGTTGCCTGACTGAAACATATGGAATCATATAAATCATTTGATAAAAACAGATTTTACGCCAACGTTATAGTTTAATATTGCATGTGACAAGCATTTAAAAAAGGCAGACAGCAATTCATCAACTTAGTGGCCATTAATTCAAACAGCAGGTTAATTACATAGCCTCCTGGAAATTTATGTTTAAATCTCAGTTGGTGATTTTATTTTTATTATTTATATTTTACAAAATGTGTTATATAACAAAGTTACAAAATATAGCAATTTCCCAGTCTTGCAATAAGTTGAAATATGTTATTTCAAATCTTATCAGAGTTATTACAATTAATTATATAACTAGCACCAAATTCAATGAATATTTCCTAGTACCTTTCTACAATAAATATTTTGTAGGAAACAAGTGCCAACAATCTATGTATTATTGTTTAGTTTGAGAGAAATTTAAGAGAGAGATGTTTGAGAGACTATTACTGTACATACTCTCTCTCTCTCTCTCACTAAAATCTGCCAGCCAATTAGGATTGATTTGAACTATATCGACCAATTAATAATAATACTAGTTAAGAGTCAAGTCATCCTTACGTTCCATAATAAGAATACATTTATTTCAAGGCTGATGTTGATTTGCTTTTAGACTTTATTCGTTCCAGGTAGTCTTAATCAGTAAACCTCACCTGGATTCCTGGACAAGGCGGTTTTAGAAACAATAAACTTGCAGACGAATCGGCGAGAAACTACCAAAAGTATCACGTTCATGAGTCTGTACCGGCTTGTGATATAAGCAAGTCGACTTCTAACTAAGCTAATTGGAAATGGTTCAGAGTAATCTTTTATATGTGTTATTAGTTTCTCACAAAAGTAAAATAATTAGGCAAGAAACTCCTTAGAGATACTATTATCAAATTCATTAATGGCTGATGAATACTAAAAAAGGGGCATTTACACAAGCTATTTCCCTCATTACCGGATCAGTCAACTAAGGAAGCTCTTGCTCATAGTAGTACTCACTACTGAAAAGCCTAGGTATCGACTATATAACATCTGGAGTAGTTTACTTAACACATTGTTTTAATTGTATGGTGCCACTTCTGGTTAGTATAATACTTAGAATGGTTACTTGGTATCCCACTGGAAGGTGATGCATTCGACGAAAGCATTGGGTGGAAGCTTTAAGATCTTGTGGAAAATACAAAGTTAAGCCTACCCTACTACAGGATTTTGGGGTGTTTAGTAAGCTTAATTGATGCGTTAAAGACTAAGATTTCTCTAATATAATAATATACTTAGTAAAACAAAACAGAAATTTAATGTAAGGTAAATAAAAAGGAGTGATCTACAGTGGCAAAAAAGACACTTTTCATGCGAACGACCCCAAATGGTTAAAAGAGACTACCGCGCCTAATGCGTATAGCACCAGTCGGGGCAGACGTGAACCGCCAAACACAATGCTTTATAATTTTCCACATCGGTTAAATCATTATTGTACCTTTAATCTTATGTTTAGCTACGTCAACTATTTATCTTATACGTTGATGAAGAAAACTACATTTTTATGTTAAATATAAAAATAATATAATTATTTTTGGAGTCATAAAATCTAAAATTTAGTTACCTTGAAAATAAGATTATTTATTATTTCCAAACAATTTTACAAAATTGATCTTTAGATTTTAATACAAACATTTCAATAAAGTGTAAAGGAATGCCCATTAACCTATCAAAAACATGAAATATTTTTTATACGTGTTTCTAAGGAATAACAGTTTAATTATTCTAACATTTAACAGATTTATGAACAAAGCCAGATGAATTTTGTCAGTTCTTAAAACCCCTAAATTATTTAACAAAATCTGTGTACTCACCAAATGTACTCGTACACTGTTAGGGAGGTTTAGCAGAAATATAGCGTATATATATATATATATATTAATATATAAATCTATTATTAACCCTTAAGTATATTTTCAACAAAACCCCAATTCACAATAATAAATGCATTAAAATTAACTTTAACGTCAAGTGTAGTAATAGCGAACTATAAAAGATTTCTTAAGAAATAATAAATGGTAGTAATCTAGCGTTCGTATAGTAACGCATTTTCTCAAACACACCCATTTATATATATATTCATAATTTATAAATATTAAACAATTTTTAAAAACTAGTAAACTAGTTTTTATATCATGCATAATGATACTTTATATTTTCGCCGAGTAATACAAAATATAGAATAATATATAGTACGTAATGAAATATCTGTTATAAAATATGAAAATTTCTTGACAACTAAAATTATGAATAAAAAGTTCCATTAATTTAAGTCATTGGTTGGACTTGAGCACCTCTCCATTAACTTTTTTACCAAAAACAACTATTACACTCCACTATCGATAGTGTACTGGGTACAGTAGGTACACTGAAATGTTTTTATGTAGGAATAATGAAACATTTTATTTTTATTACATTTATTATCAAGGCAAAATATATTTCATTGTGAAACATTGTATTCTTTTAATTCTCGTTGTGAATTAAATTAAAGTATTAAAACTGTGGAAATGTTCTTTACTATCTTACGATATGGCACATGTAACACAGGCTTCTAATATCTGTGGTTTTAGATATTAGTATTGGGTCGTATTTGCTTATATTGTGCCCTTTGCTATCTCAGAATTTAGTATGGGTTTAAAATTAAAACATTTAAAAAATAAAATAAAATTTGTAATAAATTAGTAATGAATAGATAGACTTATATTATTCTTTTCAGTTATGCTGCATTACAATATTCCTTTTAGAGTATTTTTTTTCTGCGCAAGCCATGCTCAACGTTTCCGTCCCATAGTACACGAAATACAAAACTGATTTCACAATAAATTTAAATTAATATTGTTTAATTATATTGAATATATTTTAAGTAACGGTGTTTCGAATTGCCGGTATTGAAAAAGGGTAGTGACGAAAACATCATTTCATTGACAACAAAATTTACATCATGTCCACTCGTAATACTTTTGTATATGGTACCAGAGTTTATAAAGGACTTAAATAAAATCAAAATGACTATTCAATCATTAACAACATCATTCTTTAAGTTCGATGTCCTGTCCGTCTATAAAAATAATTTTATAGTGAGAGATTCAGTGTATTAGGACCCTAATCAAAACTGTCCAGAGATATAGATTACAATAGTCTAAAAAGTATATCATTCTCTTCAACGTCTGTTCATTTAGGAATTTAAAAATGTGATCTAGAGTTTTTACATTTTCCCCAAGGAAAAGAGGATATTGGATATCTATAAATCTTGCGTTGACTGTTAACATTGTAGATTAAAAACACATGCTACGACAATCTGGATTCAAAAATATATTAGGTAGCTTTCGAGAGTGTATTTATACATGTTATTGGACCACTCCTTCTGTGGTCCAAAAAAGGGAAAAATGCTTTTCATTCAAAGGAGAAGAGTTTGAAAAATATCGTATATTGCTTCTCGCAGAAATAGTATTGCAAATACAGTCATCGATGTAATGGTGAATGGAATATTTGCGTATTTTTATTATTCCACGAAACGATTGTTTCCGATAATTGAGGTTAAATTTAATATGAAAGTTTGCAGACCATATTGTTGATCACAGGGTGATAGAGGGAGCAAAAAAATAAAAATAGGTCCCAAGTTTTTCATCGAATGGACCAATGAGAGTAGGATAACTTTTGGATTTCTGTCCGTTCGTGTTTAAATCAGCCGAACATTCCTTTACCAAGTTTAACCATAGATTTTGGAATATAACTTTAAAATCAGTTACATAACTATTGAATTTATATTACATACTGCAACTAGACAATAAGCATAATAAAGTGGTGGAACAGTATCCTATCAGAAGATAGCGCCAAGACATAATACAAACGAAAAGTGTACGAAACTCAAAGGTAGGGATAAGGTAATATGATGTCTAAACTATATAACTCAGACAGTTTAGAATATGTCGAGTATGTAGTATATATTACGCAATTTATGTGCTATGTAAAGTTAAACCTCAAAGTAATGTTTCGTAGGAACAACTCATGTCTTTTAATTAAAGCATGTTTACCTCGTGTAAAATAATAAAATATAAATAGGCAATAAAATAAAAGACAAGTGCACTCAACAAAAAAACAGCTAACTTGTGGTGTGGATATCGCTTGCAAAGGGGCCAGAGGGATGAAAGTGGTATAATAATTAAGACTACTTTTACATTAGCAAATATGCATTTGAAAACAATTGTCGACGGTGATGTGAGTATTTGGCATTGGTAGTCAATAGGATTAGAGTTTGAAAGGCCTTGGTGACTTCAGAGTTCCTGTGAAAGGATTGCAAAACACACTTACAAGAGGGGAGAGTTGACAAATATTACTATAATTATTTTAACTAAGATAGCAGAATAACAAATAATTATTTTTGTTTTATTACTTACTTTCAAACAGGTGATTAAATGAGCAGACCTATAGCTCATCCTCACAACACAAACGTTCATCACAGAAATAAAATGTTCACTTTAATTTTGGTATCAAGTCCTATACGCAAGTGAAGGAAATGTAAAAATTATCCAACATAAGTTTAGTGCAGTGTTATTTTTCAAGTGCATAATGTAGACCTGGCTGGTAAGATGTCCACGCATACGTCCATTTCTGTATATCTGTCCGCATAGTGTCTCGAAGGCGAACAAACCTAAATGCCAGAAAGTTAGAATAATGATTATTTTTACATGGTTAATATTTAGTTTTATGATGGCGCATGTCACTCCATGGCTATGTTTATTCACAGATTAAAATTTATCCATTGATCAGGAACCAGTCAAAATAAAGAATTGACAGAGTTTTTAAAACACAATAATAATAGTATATACAATATTATACTCACATGATAAAACATCAATCCTACAAAGCTTTAATGAACTTCTTATAAATGTAAATTTTACATAACTCTGAGAAATGAAATATATCTTAATAGTTCATCTGTAGACAACGTAATTATCTGAAATATTTTTTGTTAGTTCTCATTATACTAAAATGTCAAATTTTTATTAAAATATTCACTATTTGAATATTTTATTTCATTTGTAAAATATTTATCATGATTAAAAACATGTCCTGCCATATCTCATTGTTAATATATTACTTCGAATTCACCCACATATAAATCTAAATAAATTTTTACATGTATAGTATATTTTAAAAGTTAGTTCTCCAACAAAAATAAATTAATGATAAATGTAAGTATGAACAACATATATTATTATGTCATCTTCAAAATTAATATATCATCTTATCTATATTTGTTTATGGATTTGAGACTGCTGCTATATAAATGAACTATTATATGTGATTAATAATTGGCCTTTATTTCTTAAATTACTATGACGGCAATATTTATGCAGTCAAAACGCTGTTTGGGCATTTGAAATCTAACGAATAATGCAGTACATTTTATTTGAAATCAAATAAATTGTTACGAGTGTTTAATTAAAAATGAACTATTATTAGAAAATAAAAACTATTATTGCATTATAATGTCAACCTTTATACACTTGAATCTTCAATTAAAATTACCTAAGCAATAAATTTCAGATCAAATCCTTGTGTATTATAATATAAACAATTTTATGATGATAATCATTCCTTTTAAATAATTGGGATGGCTATTTATTTTATAATATCAATAAAAAATATAATTGTACAATATACTCACAAATGAAATAGGTTATGGAATGATACAAAATGCTGAAAAACTTCAATTTAAAAAAGGTAAAAACTGCAAACGATGATATAGTTACTAATATATAATGATAAAGCCAACATCCCAAATGCCTCATAACTATTTATCACATTATATATAGATAACAACAATGTACAAGCTCTAAAATTGTATTAAAGACAAGTTTGCTAAGCAACAACGATTTGTACATAAAAAAATGTTCATCATCCAAAAGTGTAAAAGGTAAATGAAACGCTCGACCAGAGTTCTATATATGTGGACAATGGATAATGATATTAATATAAAGTGCGTTGTGGAAAATGCGTCACATCGACGACAAACAGGAGCGGAAGCTAACAGGAAAGAGGAAAATATGAGACAACTTTCAGAAGAGTCACTGTTTTCTAGACTTCCGTTGGTGGCGGAAGTGTGGTTTCTCGTCGCGTTCTACTATCATGTGGATAATGTTAGAGTGAAACTTATTTTGCTCCTAAATATTTAAATTAATTTATTGGATACAACACTGATAATTGTATACACACCATCCTTTTTTTCTTAAAGTTGATAAATTAATAGCGTATTTGTTTATTCTTTTTACCTCTCAAATTAACGCACACGGATGAAAAATGAAGTTTAAATTTAGATGGTCACTGCACAATATTACAACATGTTAACAAATACTACTTTTACTCAAAAAATAGTAAAGGTATCATGCTTATGTTTGTTTGTTTCCAGAATACATGCATTTTATAAGTGTGAAAACTCATAAATATTTAAATGTTAAAAGTATATTTATGTGAACAAAAAATACAATTTTAATTTGGAAACATTTACTTAATTTATATTTTTAATAAGTCTTTTTATATTTTTAAACATGCTCGAGTTTATAGTTTTGCAGTTAGATATCATAAATATATTTTTTATAGTTCAATCAGACACATTTAAACTTTTCTTACATCTTGGGTACAAATGTCCTGAGAATTCCTAGTTAAGTAAAACGCAAGAAAACCTTTTTACATGCAAAACTATTACTTTTCTCTATAACTCATTCCTTATGCTTATTGAGGTGCTTCCCCCTGCTATTCTTAAACATCTTTTTTCTTCCTTAGTGGACTCTGTTGATGCCTTAAATATAAATAAGTTCAGCTCTCAGTGTAAATAAGTTTGATCTATGATTTTATTATGATTATTTGAATTTGTGTAATTATGTTTAGACTCCCTAAGTCCTATGCTTAACACAGGATTTAATAACAAATCAATATTTCTTACAATAAGTTTGGACGTTAGTGGGAATCTGAATAGAAACATAACGTTATTGTTTTATACATTTAATACCTACAATGAAATGCAATTAACACTAGTGTTATCATTTTAAAATATTGCTTAATGATTCTCCCAACCAGTTACACTTACTATAGCACCCTGTTTATAATATTTTAATGGAAGGAAGGTGCGGAGTTTCGTAAATATTGTATAGTATGCATTAATATTCTACTCCATGTTTTATAAAAATTATTTCAAATAATCACTTACAATAAAAACTCTAAACGTAAGAAATTGTTACTTTCTTAGTAAATTAATTTAATAATAATTAAAACATTATTTTTATTTATAAATTCATGGGAAGCAAATTCGTGGAAATATGATCAGTATAAACTTTAGAAAACATCAAACAACACAGGGCTAGAAGGACAACTAAAACAATAAGTAGCTACAGATATAACAATTCGCAAATATTCTTAGAAGAAGTAAATTTATTAACGGTTCAAAATGTTGATGATCATTTGCAAAAACAATTTAAGTTAACAGGTGCGTTCTAAAATACTGGGCATCTTGGATTAAAGCATAATATCACCATTTTTGCTCTAGATCAAGGGTGTTGAGGGGTTAAAAGTGGACGCCATTTATATAATACCGCCTCGTTCACAAAATTCTTTTACATTTCTCACTTGGATTTCCTTTACATTACCTCTCTTCAGATGAAACATCTTGTATTTGTCAATGAAAGTGTTTTTCAGCAATGTTTATCGAACACAGATTTATGCTTATAAAAAAGTATATTTAAACGGGGTGAATCAATAATTTGTTGGTATTAGAACTCAGCAGGGAAAACAAAACTAGAGAAGGTACATGAGCATGCACAGACATTTTACCCATTGGATTTTTTTTTTAACCATACAATAAAAGTATTAAAAGAAAAAATATTAAAGAAAGTCCAAAGCGTGCATTTCTGTTGTAATTATAGTTTGTTATAATATATTCTATTTCATGGAATAAATAATAAACCCGCTTCTGGTGCTGCAATGCTCTAATAATAATCAATCGCTTATATATTTTAACGTAGCTAATACAAATCAGAATACATATTTTATACACTGTTTTAATTATTCCATAAAAGTAAGTATTTTTATCTTAGAAATATTAAATATTGTTGTATAATTGTAAACAAAAGCTAAAGAATTATATATTACAGTCCTTTATCCAGTTACACTATTTGTATTTAGCATTGCACTGTGTTTCAAAATAACTGTCGATTATCTTTTGCGCATACCACCATAATACAGTAGTATAAATATACTAATTTTATTAAATAACATCAAATGGAAACATTATTTACGAGCTAGATTATTATGAGAATTTATAGTAAATTATAGCTAGAAATTATAACCAGATAATAAAATCTAACACTAGTGCTATAAACACTAATATATCAGCAAATTAACCTTAACCTGGATTACCACCAAAGCGAATTCTAAAAGTTTTTAATATTCTTAAAACCTATATAAGGGGGTTGTAAACCCTGTTTTTAATTCAAATAAAGAAGAGTAACAGTAAAAGAGAAATGAGTTTAGTACATAAGGTAAAAGCAACATCCCACTGGTCATATTTTGTTTAAATTAGTTGATTATAATAAACAAAAACAGTTACCTATTATAAGAAAATAGGTTATCTTTGTTCTCGTTTCTCAAAGTTTAAACTCACCCATACAGTAGAATTTCACGCCTGTTGTGTTGTTGGGTATCAATCTAACTGGAAGTATATCCTCAGTAGTGCTCCCAATGGCTGGTTAGGCACCTTCATCACAGAAGCAACTAATAAATTTGAATATAAAATATAAATATTTTGTAACTTGACATGTATAATAGCTAAACCTGCATTCCAAATATAGAACATTCTTCGTATGCCTGTCTAAATACACTAATACTAAGAGGCAGATATATACAAAAACTTTTTTGGACATTAGGAAGAAAACTTTCATACAGTTGAAAATATTCGTTTCAGAATTCCCATTGGTTTATTACGGAGCATAACTGAGGAAGTAGAAGCAGGATAAGACTGTTCTTTCTCACATAGTGAAGACCATGGCGAAGGTTTTAACATTATAAATCTTTTAAATAGTAGCCAAAGTATTTTTAAACCTACAACAATTATACTATACTATTTTTGCACAATTTGCAAAGAAGTGTAAAATTAAATTACATATAGTAGTCGTCGATAGGTGTTCCAAAGAAGGAAACAACAAATGTTTAGAGTTCTGTTACCTGTATTCTCCTTGAAAGTGCAAAATCATAAAGCACAACATGATTCTAAGTCATTTAAATATCACGTTTTCCAAAACGGATCCGGATTGCTTATATAAGTATAAGTAGAAACTCACTCACTACTTGCCAAGCCTCTCTACCATTAACAAGAGCACGGTTTCCCGTTGAGTAAAGTTACTGATTTTCATGGCAAAATCGGGCTCTATATGGACGTCTAGTAATCGAGGCAACTTGCTATCCCGGCCTGTAAATAAATAGCTAGTTAGATGATTAAAGCTTTTAACAAGTATTACCAAGCGTCTTACTTAAAAAAACATAACATTTTACAAGGACAGCTCAAAGTAGGAATTTTAAACTACAAATAAAACCTAACGTAAAATAACGATGCTTATGTTGTTGTTAAAGTTTATTGTGAAACAATATATTGGAAATAATTTTGGGTTTATTATACCTCTGAATTTTAGATTCCATTCAATTATTAAACTAATAAAGTTATTTTTATAAAATACCCAACCGATCCTTCTTAATCATGACATCGCCTCGTTAGTGATTAAATCGCGTGTCAAATTTTGATGGAAAGGATCTGGAGACTAGACATTTTGTGTATAGAATTTTGTTGATAAACCTCTTCGTCCAATGAGTTTTAGCTTGGGGTTAAAAAGTTTAATGACAACAACGATGAAATAGTCAGATAAAACAAATAATGTACCGAAGTTTTAAGACTAAATATGTACATATAGTGTAAAACAACATATATGTACCCAAATTGCATCAAGATTTTACCCAAAGTGTAAATTTTGTTAAAATATACAAATAAAAATTTAGTTTTATGTTGTAGTAGATTAAATTTTGATGTACTATTAGTTTCATAACAATAACAGAAATTTAGGTGTGTAACCACTTGAGAAATTTAATTTGCCGTTTTTATTTACTAAATGAGCCACAATCTGTTCAACAGAGAATAAATCGTAATGGTTAAGATTATTTACTGCTCCATTTTAGTGTCAGCGTGGCGAGCCGGACCGTTACGCGTTCGGGATTTTGATAAATAGATGGTTGTATGTAGACTGGGTTATTTAATTGAGGCTAAACAAGGGTACTTAGCGTTAATGTTAGATATGCTTTGACTAATTACATGAACTGAAATGAAATAACATCTAATTTTTTCTTGTTACAACGCTGTTTATATACGTTTCACAATGAATGTCTGGTATTATTTCATATAATATTATCACATGATATATAATATTTATAAGATAATTATTGGACATTCTGCTTTAAGGACTCATTATTACATGATAAATTAAAAAAATTAAGGTAATTTACTAGTTTGATATTTCTAACATTTAATTTTGGAGCGTAAAATTTATAACTATTATTTAATACAATAAATTATTACAACAAAATATGCCTAGTAATTTGCAAGTAATTTTATTATTTGTTACTGTTCCTTAGTATCGTAACTTACTACGATATTTTAATTTAAAATGTTCTTAATTTTGAATCGCTAATAGTTGCTAAACCATTTATTGCTTATTATAGAAAATCTTGCTAAGGATATAAATGACCTGTACTTTTATTCGCCTATAAATGCTTACTTTTTAATGTGTGGGACGACTGGGTTTTAGGTTCTGTGAAACTGTTGATTTAGATTAACGTCGAGCTTTTGAGGTGGATTTTGTTATATTAGGTTTGAGTTATAGGTAATAGGCAGGATATACTTCGTAATAGTCAAGAGAGCGTAAATAGATGTAAAGAATAAAAATTATCTTATATATTTTTCATTACAGTCTAAATTCCTTATAGTTGAGGGCATACCGTACTTACATAAACCTTTTAGTATATTTATAGTATTAATTAATGTATTTATGCAATTCCATGAATTAATTACACTATTTCAGATTAGATTCATTTTTATAATTCTGTATATATTTTCTCATGTTATGTATTAATAAATTTACGTATATACATAATATTTTAGTAGTCATACTTATTATTATTTTACCCTTTAAATTACACAATTTGAGGGTTTTAGACAGATATTCATTGTTTTCTTTGAATTAATTAATACAATCAAACTCTGATAATTGATAAATGAATAGTCACAAGGAACATTTTA
Source organism: Homalodisca vitripennis (assembly GCF_021130785.1). Classification (NCBI taxonomy): domain Eukaryota; kingdom Metazoa; phylum Arthropoda; class Insecta; order Hemiptera; family Cicadellidae; genus Homalodisca; species Homalodisca vitripennis. The sequence continues at coordinate 48,144,690 of NC_060213.1, forward strand.
TATTGATTTTATTTAGATTTATTGCATTCCTGATAGAGACTTTAATACGATATATTTTACCCATGCTCTCATTGAAGGTTGGTGTAGAGCCGTTTACCCTTGTTTTTGTTTTACATTTTTAAGTTAAATTTTTTAAACTTTAATAGATTGTAATAAGCAAACGAGTGACTTAGAAATAAATGTTCCAAGTATGAAATACTTTTAAAATTTTGTTATTTATCCAAAACAGCAAGATAATAATAGGCGTCTGAATTGAAGTTTTTATGGTTAGATGCAATATTAGAAAACCGTCCAGAAATTAAACCAATAATGTTTCAAATCATTGTTAAAAAATTTAGGAAAGGTATCACATTTAATCCTTTACGTACATGCACATTTTATAGATACAAACGTCTGAGCAGATAGTAGTTTTTTGGATATATAGTGGCGGAGGCCTTTTATACGAAATACTAATAGTAAGTAAATATCAGGTTACATAAAAAAGTGTTACGTTTATAATTTTATTTTATAAAAAATGACTAGGAATTATGTTATTTTAAAATCATATTTTATGATATACAAAAGTCTTTGAAACTCTGGAACAGTTGTCTTAATTCTCAACTAACTATATAATTTACAATTAATAATAACGAGTTTCCTGTTCAGTATATTTAATGTAACTGAAATTTATTTATTTCAGAATTTGTTTTAAAGCAATATAATTTCAACGAAGGAACGCATAAGTTTAACAAAGAATAGTTTTTATACTTTTTCGATATTTTAATACGAATACAATAGTAAAGCTTCTTAACAGATTCCAGTTGGATTAAGGTTAAAGTAGCATCATCCGCTGCAATGCACTATATTTTAAACATGCCTAACACCTCGTATTTCAATCCAATTTAACATCTCAATGAAAAGTTCTTGAAAATTCTGTGCGACTTAGCTTAATATAACATTATATGTAATATAGTTTTCCAAATACCAACGGTGTTTAAAGAAAGTGTAAACAATTTTTTCCACGCAAATAATTATAATACAAATGTAAAACGTTGTCTTTTGCCCTAGAATATTTAAGCAAGCTAATTTATTGTTAGTTTGTAAGAAAACTAAAACATATAAATATATACTTATTTAACGGACTTCTTTACTTATTACTTGCCATTTGTTTTACTCTTATATAAGACCCTGCGCATGAAAGAGCCAGAAATGGACTTGCCAATGGAAGTTTAGTTAAGAACAATTACGAAGTGATGAAAGAGGTGATAAGAGGGTGATCTGTTCATATTAGCAATAATTTAATTAATTTAACTTGAAATATAGAATGATCTTATAATATAACATAATACTGTACGTATATTTAAGTAATAATACTCAATTTTCAATGAGTACTTAAGGACATGATAAAATATAAATTTAGTCTAGAGTAAATAATTATTTATGAAATACAACGCAACAGATCAATATATAAACATGAGTGCTTGAATATTATAAAATTTATAAAATGAAATTATATAACAAAAGTTGTTATTTACAGTTATATTTTAAAATAATTTATTCAATTATAAAATAAGTTTCGGAACTCTATTGCGGTAGATTACCAAAGTAATGCCGTGAAATATCAAAAATATAGAAACAGAAATAAACTGTATTATATTATTATACGGTTATTTCGATATTCGATTCTTTCTGGAGTATGCATTACACGATCTATTTCCATGTAAATTATTGAATTAATTTACTTTTTAAGCATCTATTAAATATGTTGTAAAATATACTAAATATATCTAATTTAGAGACAATTCGTTAATATTTCGAAAAAATACAAATAGATTTATTTCAAGCACATCGCTAGGTCCCTGGGATTTCAATGAAAAGAACCGATGATAATTTAAAATTAACGATTGCTTTTCTTTAAACATAAGAACCTTTGAATTATATTCGGATTTTTATCATTAAAATTTAAGGAAATTGGCTAAAGTTTTTATATTCAGAACACTTATTATCGTACAGTTATATACACACACGTTTTACTGCTGATTAGGAGTAATATATGGAGCAAGAGGAACTACCAAATACATAAGTGCAACATATGTATCTTCACAGGGCTTAACAGCTGAACCTTTGTCTCATTAGTCTGTGGTTTGTGGTTTGGTTGCGTTGTTGGTTTTTAGCTCTTGTTTAGGTTACAGATGCAGTAACTGTTCAACAAGTGTGGGTTATTCTGTAAAACAATAGTAAGGGAAAATCCAAATGAAATTACATTTCACAGGAATTATTGTTTATATGCATTAAATGTTTATTAATAAATGTTTACGTCACTTATATAAAATTTTACTATTACGCATAAATCTGAAAAAATACTACTTGTGTATCGCGTTTATAATATGATGTTAAAATAATATAATAGTATAGCTATTAAGGTTTATATTTTTTTTGTATCTAACGTATTAAGTGATTAAGTTTAACCGCAATTTTAATTTTAAAATTAATTTTGGCGTATAACTTGAAATCATATTATGGACTTGTAGGGTGATATTACGCTGTAGTGTGTTCTTTATAGTTGATTCAGAATTAAATTTATATTTGTTACAAACAACATAGTCCTAACCCTGAACTATTAAGTTTCGAGGAATAGGTACGTATATATATATATATATATATATATATATATATATATATATATATATATATATAATATATATATATATATATTGTATAGTTTGTGTGTGTGTGTGTGTGTGTGTGTGTGTGTGTGTGTGTGTGTGTGTTGTGTGTGTACAACAATTTACTGTAAATAAATTAAATGCAATAATTATTCTTACTTTCAATATAAATTACTGGTAAATATTACCACATAAAATTGTAATATGATGAAAATATATGAAATTAAATATAAACAATCAGCTTGATTTGGGTTTAGCTAATTATATGTATGCATGAGCAACATTTGTAATTTCTACGTTAATATAACAACAACAAAACATTATAACAATCAAATTCCATAAGGTACAAAGCACCATAATTGAACAAAATATTGCTAAGTTCCATTCTAAATTAGAAATTATAAAATATTTTCTCTATAGGTCAAATGGTTCACAAGATATGGTTCCGACTGCTATACATATTGACAGACAGATAGTAAAATACGAGAACTGAACACTTTCAGCCTTTCGCAACGCTCAATAATGAACATTCATTCCTAACTTTGTACTGCAGGACCATTCAATGATAATTCTGTTATACATGGTCGGCAGCTACTAACTAACAAAGGCTGCAGCTACCCATTACATTATATAGTGTTCAGACTATGTTCACAAAATATAATATTTATACTTTTAAGTATGTTATTAATAATGGAAACTAAAAACTTATGTATCTATATCCTTAGTTAAGTGTACTTCAAATGTACACTTAAAATGTACTTACAATGTAAATGATAATAAATTATTGAAAAAATTATATTTCCTATAACTCATTTTCAAGCAACTTCTATGTACATATAAGAATCAATAAATGTATTGTATTCAAGGAACTTGCTTTATCAAAGATTGTCTTATTGGTTATTATAAACAATGTTAAACTATTTAGGAAACACATTAAACTTTCTAATAATACAGTGACATTATTGTAAGTGCATACACAGATAAGTCCTCGTAAGGACATAAAATGTCTAAGTATATTTTACTAATATAACGAATGAAATTGATCCGAATTAGAAAATATTGTAAGGTTTTAAAGATGAGAAAATTTTAATCTTAGTCATCCCACAAAAACATTCAAACGTATTCTAGGCCCGTTGTTTTATCACATGACCTTATCTCTGCCGTGAGCTGAGTCAACATCAGAGCATCGAATACACTGTATGTATAATACTTTCTTGGTATAATAAATCAACTACATTAAAAACTGAATTAAAAAAATATTTAACTTGTAGATTAACCATAGTCCTTTAAGAGCGGGGTTATCCGTAAAAGATATTGACTTTCATAATACGAATCTGAAATAAATATTCTATTTTTATTATTACATGTTGGCATGTTAAAGTTTTTTTAAGGTATTTCTATTTATAATTTACTAGAAATCACCCGAGGCTTTGCAAACGATTGCTTATTGATCAGCAGGTACGTCCTTGGCAGTTATGTTTAAATGACATTAAAAACACTTTTAAAACTACTTTTTGTCTGTGGAAGATATTCCAATCTTTTCACCCAATTCCTTATAGGTGGGTGTGTTGTAAGTAAAAAGAACAATGTTTTGAGGCTTTGATTTTAGAGAGTGCAACAGTTTATATGAGTACCCATGAAACTCACAACAGTTCTTTTCAACATCCTATGGCAGTTGAATTTTGAATTTAGCTCCAGTTCACCTTCATTTTATTGCAGCGTCTGGTATCTGACAATGTCTCTGACTGGACTGCTTGGATCTGGAGTAATGTTCGTCTGAAGAGATCCAAAGAAATTTTACAACGAAGAAGCACAAAATGAAATATTTACATCGTTTCAACCTCAGATGTACCTATAAATAGCTGAAGCAGTAGTCTCATTGTCTCATCAGGTTCACAATTGACCTAAACAAAGAATATATAAAATTTTTTGGTAATAAAGCGTCCAATTCCGGCTAAAGGTATTTCCGCCGCCGTATGCAGCGTTCCTATTGTTAACAAAATTAAGAAAGTGTGTACACATGCTATAGAATTGAAAAGATTTCTCGTCGGACACAGAGCGACTCAATTCGTTTGCATTGTTAACCCGATCAATAAATTTACATATAACAATAACGTATACAAATTTTTATTCCTTATAAAGCGACTACTTCCGGTCACCGTTAACTACCTCCGGTCTAAGATATTTTTGACACCAGTAGTCTATTTAATACGGATAAACATGTGATCGAACTATTTTCCTGTTATGAAAGCAAATGTATACAAGCGGAGAAATGAATAGAAAACTTCTCTATCTTTCTATACAAAAGTTCCCATTTCATTGTTTGGAACAATCTTTCGTTTTTTCTATTTAAAAAGTTTGTAAAAGATTTAAAAGTTATAGAATATCGGTTATTAGAGAATTACTGTGCGAGTTAGTGAATGAGCCATGGCTTTGCCTTCGTGCAGTTTTAAATTCTCTAATATCATTATAGCATCGTAGCATCTGTTTATTTAATCAATAATGATAAATTACTAGCTTTCTTCCAAAAACGTAATAGATCTGAATTTAATCTAAAACTAAACTTTAACATTGGATATAAAAGGAAACAAGCAAACGGGCTACAACTCAATTCAGTGACAAATAGGATTTCACGCCGGAGTGTTCCGTCATATTGGCCTCTAGCCTAACTCTATATCCCTCAGGAAATATTTTAAGAATCAACAGAATAATCCACAACAGGCTTTCCATAAACTAACCGTTAAAACATTATATTTAATTTAAAAATTTTCACAATTCGGGTTTTTGTGGTAAGCTACACAATCTATTTAAATTATAAGGAATTGAACATTTATATTAAATAATTATATAATCCGCTTCAGTCTAAAACGAGTTAAGTATGTTTATTTATTATATAATTCCCTGACAATCCGTAAAATGATTATTTTCGTATGTCCTTCAGTTCGATATAGAAAACAAATTGTTCTATAGATTATTTTAAAAGTTTGAATAAAGCTTTTTTATACTATAAAAAATGAGTTGGGTGATAGTTCATGTAACTTCATAGGATTTAGATGATCGTTGTTGAATATTGGTTCATTTGTATTTTTGATAAACATGTTGGTCGTGAAAGAATTAAGACTATAGATATTCACAAAATAACAAAGTACAAAAACAGGTTAGATTTGTATTTATAAAAGTCGAAAAATTATAGTATGGAATTTCAACTGTATATATTGAGAAACATAATTAATATCAGCTTTCTAGCGTTTTAGTAGCTCCCTAGCTCACAAAGTATTTTATTAATAATTTAATTTTAGTTCTAGGAAATCCAATTTATTGCATAACGATGTAAACGTGGCGAGCTGACTCTAATATTATTTCAAATGTAAATCTTTAATTTTGCATGAAAATTCATTTCTACATAGACAAGAATGTGTTCTGAGATGGTGCATGAGCATTACAGAAGCATGTCATTATTACAGAAGCTGATAAAAGTTCTATATTGTCTGCCGGGTGAATGTATACATTAATTTTATACGATTATATATCTGTCCACAGGCCAACTTAAGATTGAAATGAGGTATTGATTTAAAATTTTGCAAATAAACACAGTAAAGTTTGTTAGGCTACATGTGGCATGGCTTACTAGTTGTTATTAAGGAGCTACATAGTAATGATCTGAATTAAGTTGAGAATCTGAATTTTATTTCTCGTGGCTTCAGTAAATTGTCAAGTTGTCCTTTCAGTTTCAACGGCCCAAAGTATATGCTATATACAATATTTATGCTATCCTTGAAATACAAAATTTAATATACCTGTTAGAGGCAGAAATGTACATGAGTGTTAAATTATCAATTACGTGTTCTAAACAAATAGCAGCTCCCTGAGTAATGAAATAAATGTAATTGTGTAATTAACCGATTGCTTTTATAATATCAAACTAATAACCCATTATTTCGTTTGCTAAAATAACCTCTTTTATTTCAAAATGGGATCTCTTTGCCACGTATAAAATAGTTGTAAAGAGCTGTTTATTATTAATAAGTTGAAAGCAGTCGAGTTACTAGACATAAGAAAAATGTTTCTAGCCTTGAAGCAAATCATTCATTATTGTATTATCCATAAAAAGAAAAATTTAAACAAGGATCACGCGTTTTTTTTATTATATTTACTGTCATATTAGCCTATGTAAATTTTTATATTGCATTGCATTTGAATTTCTTAAATAGACTTTAATATAGTACAACAATGAGTCAATATATACACTGTTTCTAAGGTCATATTGAATTTTATTAACAATAATAAAATGTATATATTTATTTTAGAGCAAAATTTCTGTTATGACTCATTTGAAAGAATATTATTTTCTAAAATCTATTCCACATAACAGTCTTTTTGTAATACTGGATATATGATAAAATCAGAATACTTTATCTCGAACGCAACTCTCGGGAATGGGACTAAAGTTTTTGTAAACTTTGTTATGCCTCTTGCTCTTTGTTTGACGTCAAACTTGCTCCCACCTGACTAAGGAAGAAGGATACTTACTTAAAAAGACAGTGCAAAGTAATGTGTTATTTTAGGTTTTTCAAAAAACAAAAAAAAACATTATAGGAATATTTATTTGTTAATTCGTCTCGTAGTAGGTAAAAGCTACGCATATTAATATGTCATGCTGTATAATAAAATTAGATTACACTGCTATATTAAAATTTATTTTAATTTTATATTACACATATAATTATGTTTTTAACTCACCTACTTTGTAGTAATTGAGCGTTGGTATTGATACTTGGATGAATTATGAATATATTTTCATATTAAACAATGAACACTTTGTAGTGCTTTTAAAGCTCCATTGGTTTATTTTTTAATTAAAATTTTAAATAAAATGACAATTTTGGGAAAGAAATATCGGGACTTAATTTTAATTAGATTGTGAGAAGTTAGGATAAAAACGAATATGTAATCCTTTGGCAAGTTAGTGCTGGTAATTTAAAATTATTAGGATGGCGGTTTACTACCTTGAATTGATCAGAACTTGTCTTGTACTGCAGTTACGTTAGATCTGAGAATGCTATTGTTCTTAAGTTAAATAGGGTTGGCCAATGAGAGAACGCCATCAGAAGGGGGGAAGAGTAACTATAAAATCGCCAGCTCATCATATTTCTAGAGCATAATAGAATCAAACAAGTTACATTTGTACAAACTTGCAAGAAAAGTGAATTAAAATTGAACTTTGTTCATAACTTTAATTAACTTGAATAATGATTGAATTTTGGAAACTTAGTAATTTATTAATACTTAGTTTGTACTGTTTTAATGTGAATTATTAATTAGAAAATTAATTAAACTTAAATAATTATTTGAGAGAGTTTGTATCTTAATTGTAAAGACTTGATAGTTAAGGTACAACTAGTGGGAAGAGAAGCTTGAAATTTTATTTTGAATTTTGTGAGAACTTAGAAGTAAAAATTTTTTTAGTTTTTTCCAAGCGATATTTTATTTTTAATATTTTATGTGTAGTAGATTTGATTCTCAAGAGCTCCTATAAATAGACATAATTAATTATTCATGAATTAATATTAATTCTCTGTTAATTGTATGGTCTATTTACCTATTTACTATTTAAGAGCCGTTACGTAATGCCTGCAGACTGATTATTTATTGCTTGGTAAATAATGTACAGTACATAACCTACAAACGGCACATTACATAAAAAGAATGACTATGTTTAACTGATATCAAGCTAATTTAATAGATCATAAATGAATAAGGACCAAACATGTTGCTTTTTGCAGCTTTTCGTTTCCCCCTTTAGCTCAAATATGTTATTTCGTAACATTTTTCGTTTAAATCAAAATTATTACAAATACCAGTTCACATGTATGAGGTGTCGCAGATATGAGCCTAGAATCACGCATATCGATCTGGCACCATTGCAACTTTCTCCTTATCACTACTTGTTACTTGGTCTCTTCAAAAGACCCAGAATAAGTTTCAACCTTCTCCAGTGAATATGTGACCCGTTACAAACGTTACATGTTAAGAATTTTTATTGTGATGTGAATTGAAAACGGATCAGCATAGTTAGGAGCAACGGTGTGCAATTAAATTTTGTGATAGGCTGGGTGAATTTGCGACTTTGATTTTTGAAAAGCGGCCAAAACCTCATGGGAAAAATGCATTATCAAGAGCACAAGTTTTTAGGTAGCTTTAGGCATTTTTAGAGGGGAAAGAGTTAGTTCAGCAGCGGCCACTAGGTATTCAGCTTATCGCTCTGTTAGCAATACTGGTAATATACCGTGCGTCTGGCTTCTTGTTTCATCGTGCCTATACATTACTGGAACTTTAAAGATTGCACAATATTTAGTTAACTATTGGTGTTGTTGGGTTAGTATGCGAAGTGGATAAATGTTCCGTTACGTGGAGTGGTAAATGTGAGCACTATTTTCATACGAAATGCATTATAAACGAGGGAGTGAAAACCAAGTAACGGAGGCTAGGATTGGGAATGTGAGACTCGTTGTACAAAACAAGAAGGCCTCAACAACCAACATCAATAAATCTTCATCTTCGAATAAAAAGGAACTTATTCTATTGACAATGTTTCCGGTCAAGAGGAAAGTGTTTGCTAAAATAAAGAACTATAATTTGCTGATTAAGGATTTAAGCAACACTGTACAATTTTTATCTGGCAAAATCGATAAAAAATTTCTTTGATTAAAATATCAGGAAAGAATATTGCGAAATATAACAGAATAGTGACAATATTAAATTCAAGAACAGGTATCCTAATGAAAGGTGTACATACTTAAAGACAAGCTCAGATGTTTGGAACAATATACAAGGCGGAGACATATAGAACTTAGCAGAATACCAGAGACGCAATAAGAAACTGGGTTAAGCTTGTTTAATGACAATAGGAACAGCAGTTGGAATAGAGTTACAGGAGCCTGAAGAGACAGCGACCCATCATTACCGACTTTCAAAATGGAACGCCATCAATCAATAGTTGTACAGTTCCATACTAAAATCTGTAGGGATTCTTGGAACATGCTTCAAATAGAAAAGAACTCTAACGGAAAACGCGGGGCCCTAAAAAAATCCAAGAATACCTCCATCACCTCCATGTTTTTTTACTTCACATACGGCACTAAGATATCAATACGATACGAGCGACCTAAGCAGTAACAGCTCAAACCTTTATAATTGTCATAGGTTTCTTATATGAAATGGACGTATGCTAATGTTGGAATATGTATACAAAATTATTTTGAAAGATTTAAAAAGTCATGTTATATAATGTTTTTACAAACAAAACCGTATTAAGCAAAAAAGTAATATATGTGAAATACTTGATTAAATAACTGTAAAACAACTAGGGTTATATAATGATAATTACACGAAAGGAGATTTGCTTAGAGACACATAAATGTTTAATAGAATTAAAATAACAATTCGCCTTAGAAATCAATTTAATGGCAATCGAAATTAAAATGTAGCTGAAATGAAACCAAAATTGAAATTTATAGTTCATATTTGATTGGTTTGATGACAAATTGCCTTGATATACTTGTGATTAAAAAAAAATGTGTGATGGTAAAAATTATCATGGTTCGCCTGTAAATATAAAATGTGAATGAGTGAATACGTTAAACTATATAGATCCGAATTGATAAAAAAACACGTTGAATGTACATATAAAACAAGAAAGCGGATTCGCAGCTGTGTATTAAAGTAGTTTTAATGAATTTTCATGAAGAATATTTAAATATTAGTTTTATTAATTTTTAATTTAGCACTGTTTCTTTAAATTATAGATATTATAATTCAATTAATTTCCGTAATTTATTTACCGTAAGAAGATCAGGCAATGCTTACTGCTATAGAAGCAATTCCTAAAATAACCTGGCTTACCGACGCCACATGTCGGTCTTGTTCAAAAATCCAGCTTAATGTATTTGCTATGAACAATTTCCCAACCCACCGCATAATTTTTATGGGTTCTCTCTCTTAATGTCAATATAATTAATCTCTTCATAATTTTTAAACATTATTACAGCTCCAAACCCCCGTTTCAACCCATTAAAATAATGATTGTGCAAGTGTTATAAGCAACATGACTTCTGAAGACTTCCGCGCGCGACTACCGCAGTTGTTGTATGTGAACTGACAATGTGCGTTATTCGTTCGTCAATTGTACTCTCAACTCCTGCTATATATCTTAACCCCCCCCCCCCCCGTGGTGTGGACTCGGACTCACATTACTTGTGGCAGATTGAACTATGGTCCCCCGAAATTTACTGTTGTTAAACTATTTTAAAACATACCCTATAATTGCATAGATCTTATTATTTTTATTTCATACAACAAAAAACACAAAACAAAACACAAATAATTTTATTTATAAAATGACCATAGCCCTCGTGCACTTGTAATTTAACGTGCCAAATGGTGAAGAAATATGATTTTTGTAAGTGTGCTAACTAATACAGTTACGGAATCACAGGCCTAATTTATTAACCACGAAGAAGGATAGGGCATGAGAGCCTCTGCTATTAAGATATATCATATTTAGAAATATAAACCTTCTCTGAGCACTTGTTGACAATAGCACAATTCTGTCGATATATATTTTCCTAAACGCCAAGTATCCAGAGGCTTCGTAACGAAATTTATGAGTTCTCTAACCCATATAAAGAGAGCTACTATTTTTACAACAAGCAGCTTTATATGGTCTCTCAAAAACTAGTTATAGCCTAAATTTATACGATTTAAGTAACCTAACAAATGCTTAGAGCTCCCAGAAACAAGATAGGCTGAAGTTTCTTTAGATAAGCCTTAATGACAAAAAGCGGACACTAAAAGTAAAGATGTTTTAAAATGGTTCCATGGTTTCTTTGACTTATTGACGTGAATTTATTCTATTTTTTATATAGCGATAAGCCTTTGTATACATTTTGCAAAAAAACTATTTTTAAAACAAAAAATAATAGGAGATATTCTTATGATCTCATGATAACCTAGAAAACCATATTTCATATCAAATAAAGAAAATAAATTATACACTATTTGTATTTTTAAGTAATTTCAAAATCTGTTGATTTTAAATGTTGCTATCAAACTTAAAACCAAAATATAATTTCGTATACAGTTGCCTGCTTATTTTAAAATGTACCTAAACAACGATTAATGAAAAAAAAATCTTAGTAAGTTCCATACATAAAATATAAATATGGAATGTTATAAAGCTGCTTAATGGTTGTTGAAAAATAGGAAAACACTTACAATGAATTCATGTTGTATAAAATATTCATTTTGCAGTGAATACACAAGGCTGCATTTAGTTATTAACGATGTGGTTTAATTTAATTATTTAAACTTAACAGAGAACGCTGGGGCCGAAATAATTTACACGTACCATTTCCGTAAAATACATCATTTATTGTTAGTTTTTATGGTATCCCATAACTAATCAAATATATTTGTTTGAAAAAACACTAAAATCAATAAGAAGAAAACACTTATAATATATTGACATTTTTTCCTTTGTGAAGTGTTTTTATTACTGTCAATTTATAAATAAAATCTTTTGTTTAATATTCTACTAAATTGATTTGGTAATGGGAAACCGAACCCGTAACATATTTACAGAACCTCTATGCAATGGGCAATGTCTATTGAGATACACTTTTACATATAATTGTATAACCTATGTGAGCAACAAATTGTTAAGTTATGTTACGAAGATGACATGTAATGGTGTATATTGAGTTAGGGTATGTAATTTGTATGCAAGATCACTCCACTGATAATTAAGAAAAATTATGCCTCTTTGAGTCTACTTATAATATACATATGGCGATAACTAATTATACAATATTATGTTAAAGAAAATTGTGGTAATAGCATTAGTATTATTTCCTTGGTGTAGAAAATAAGGAATTTTATCCTAGCCGTAGGCATATAGTTTGAAGCTATGGCATAAAATCATTAGGTGACAGAAACTTTTATAGACTGGTAATTATGTCATGCCTCATGATTGTCGTCTATTATCTTATGGTTTATTTATTTATTATAAGAACCGTCATATATATATATATATATATATATATATATATATATATAATATATATATATATTTATATATATATATATAATATATATATATAATATATATATATATATATATATAATTTCAATAAACATTGAATCGCAAAAAGTACTTGCTCCGCCGGGAGACGAACCCGGATGTCTCACTTGCCGGGTGAATGTGCTACCATTGTGAAACACAGTTCACTCTAATAGCTACTGAAATCGGTTGGAAGGGAGTTGTCAAGTAGTTAGTTATAACAGAATCCACATTTTTCCAGTGCAAAAGACGAACTCTGCAAAATGTAATGCATTTCGAAGGGAAGCTGTCCACGTCTAGTTTGATTAAACATAAAATATTATTTATTTCTAAACTACAATTAGAGACTTTTATGTGGCATGTGCCTGGTAAGGACAACGAAAATCAATCCTCTTGAATTGACATTGCGAAATGACGACTAGGGCATCGTGAGGGACACTCAGGTAATGTCACGTGATGACGTTATAATGGAATAGAGGGTGATTTTACAATTGTCTCGGCCAATGGAGATCAATCATTCAATTTCACGTCATCATCTATTATGTGCATATTAGACAGCTTAATTAATATTAGAAGAAGTATTAATGAACTTAATGTACACAATAAACCATATGTTATACTAGTATAAGAAGAATTATATATAATCAAACTTAATTTTAACACGCGTCATGACCGAAAGATGCTTCACAGACTTGTGTATGTATACTACACTAGGCTAAGAAGATTGGGAAGTGTGTTATTGCATGTACATACTTGATCGGGAAAACGTAGGAAACTAAAAACTAGCATCGAATGTATAATTCTTATGATTCTGAAGTGGTCATAAATATTCAAATGCTATGTAAGAGCATGAAAAATAGAAGTTAATTGATAGTAACTACTATACAAATAATAATCTTAATATAAAATAGAATTTAAATAATTAAACAGTAAAACAATAAAATATATTCAGATGGCATAACTGAACGAACGTATACTCATATAATAATTGTTAAAGTGTGTTTTTCACCACTCAATCAAATATAATATATACATTAGTTGTGTATTGTTTATTTTATTGCATGAAGAACAGAAAAAGTTAGTTAATGTTGTAAATGGCAAAGGTGTATTAAAACATACTGAAGTTTACATCAGACCGTGACATTACCTGAGTGTCCCTCACGATGTCCTAGTTGACATTTCGCAATGTCAATTCAAGAGGATTGATTTTCGTTGTCCTTACCAGGCACATGCCACATAAAACTCTTATTTGTAGTTTAGAAATAAATAATATTTTATTTTTAATCAAACTAGACGTGGACAGCTTCCCTTCGAAATGCATTACATTTTGCAGAGTTCGTCTTTTGCACTGGAGAAATGTGGATTCTGTTATAACTAACTACTTGTCAACTCCCTCCCAACCGATTTCAGTAGCTATTAGAGGGAACTGAGCTTCATGTGTTTCTCTACCTATTGTTTTCATTTTTTTGTTCTTGTCATTAACATTACAAATAATACTGTACATTGCCATACAAACCGCATCCCTTTGTCTCAAACTAGTACAGGTAACTAGTTCTCCGATCATGAATTAACACATGCTTTATGCCTTATTCTCAAATTATTAAACTAGGCATTAGTAGACAACAATGTGTATCGCGTAACAAGGCTCCCTGAGGTTGCATGAATGTTTCAAATATATAGGCTAACTCATTTAATTCTCCAGAAGTTATGCGGGCAGATAGACATACACACACCATCCAGAAAATAAATTTACACAAAAGTGACGTTCAGTCAAATGTAATGGGTTACTAGGAGTAAAGTGATAATATTGAACTACAAGGTAATAACTCTATGATCTTATTTCTTACTCTTTAAACAAATTAGATGTAGTTACAACCGTACTCAATTATTAATGTTACACTTAAGCGCGTTTCTCCATACTTGCTGTGACTAGGAGTAAAAAAAAAACTTTATAATGGTTAGTAATGATGGGTCCTTACCCCCTCTGTTTGAACAAGGTAGAGGTAGTAACACTCCCACTGAATTATGGACTCAACGCTTCACGTTGGCACTTCAGAATTACAGTTAATAGGCGTTCACAGACTGCATTATTAAACCAGCTTAAAATATTGACGGTAAATACATATATATATATATATATATATATATATATATATATAGAGAGAGAGAGAGAGAGAGAGAGAGAGAGAGAGAGAGAGAGTATTTTTACGTGAGGAAATAAGAAAAATTTTTAACAATAAAAATATTTAATGTTCATTATAGTCAAGTGATGGCTAGAACGATAGGAAGCAATAACTTAATATCGTTTTTATTAAAACAACGCAAGTTTTTTTATTTATTTAAACGCCCATATTACATATACATATAAATAATTCTATAGCGCTATGATTATCATTCTGGGAATTTTAATCACTAAAAATAATACATCTGATACATCTTAATAAACAAAAATATTTTTTTTATTAAATAAACCTAGCACCACAATTAACTAAATACAGTTTCAAGCATTGATATTTATTTACACCATTAAAGAGAGTAGGTCATTTTAAAAACCGTACTATTATTAGCTATTGTTATGTAAACATTGTTTTATGACAGCACAAACCCAGGTTTAAACAAACTACCCACTTTTTAAATTTGTTTCTTTTATAGTCTTTAAGATTAATAGTAAGGCAACCATTTCTACTACATCGATTGAGCACAGAAACAAATGCAGATGATATAATTAAAAGTTTTGTAAAATAATACTTTAAACTATACATTTGACGTATATTAAGTTAGATGTGCTTCGGCTGTAATGCAAATATCAAAAAGAAGCTTGTATTCTAACTTGAACAATACAATTTAGAACCTGTTTGAAAACCCCACCTTATTCACTTTTTACAACACCTGTGTATGTTGTTATATATATATACATAAATACGCTTGATCGTGGGAAAACATCAAACAACATTAGCCTATTATATTTAAATCATATGAATCACAAGTGCAAATAGTATGAAATTGCATTAAAAGCTGAGCGTAACTGACGGTAATTACTATCATAATAATATATTAATATGCAACGTAATTTTATTAATAGGACAATATAGCAAACAAACATATACTAGTATTATAGTAGTTTTTTTAACTAGGAATTTCTAACTAAAACAATGTAAAACATGAAATACTGTACATACCTCTTTGTTGTTTTGTATAAGGAAATCAATTAAAAAGTATGCCGTACATGTGTTTCTATTTATTTATATGCATGGAGTATATCATGTTTAGTGAGTTAGTTTCGTAAATGTTAAATGTGTATTAAAACATATAGAAGTTTACATCAGAACACAAGGCTTTAGGCTTTACCTGTTGGAGCAGTAAGAACATTACCTAAGATGCATTGCCTCATGAGCATTACATGGTTTATGAAGGGCTTGAGAAGCTCAATGTGCGGAATGAGGTAGCTCAAATCCGACCAATCAATGTCAGCCATCAACATGCCCTAATGACAACATTACCCGTGTTCTTGATGGAAGCGGGGGTGTTGAGCATAGTATCGTATAATGGACTCTGTAAATATAGAGACAGGATAAGTGCACATTTAATGCTGCAAAATTCGTTAGCCTTTCAGGAGAAAAGGTATATTGAAGCAATATAATAATTTCTATGATTATTAATAATATTATTAATTAATAAGACAAATTGTCTATATGAATTATGTATTAAATACGTAAATTATATGTATGATACAAGTATGCAATAAAATGATTTATTCACGTAAAATAAATATTTATAACTCATAATTGTGGTTTTTAATTTTAACAATTTATTGTTATTGAAATGCATATACCACTAAAAAAATATTGCGATATCAGGATTGTTATTTTATTTTATTGTTGTCTTGTTTAAAGAAACAAAAATAAAAATTGTATAACCTCATATATGTTTAAACGAAATTAAACTTTTATTTCATAAATGATATACCGTAACAATTATTTTAGGACAGCTAATATACTCGTATTTGAACATATATTGAAACAGCTTCTTAATCTCTTATTCAGATCTTCATGAAGTGGAGTTTCGATGCATATAATTTTATTGTTTTTACAGTATATTAGAATGTTATTGTTTTTACAGTATGTTAGTAGAACAGTCGATTTTAACAGATAAAGAAATCGTAAATATAGCCACTCGTAATGGAATTATATGGCTTCCTTCGAGTTTAAAATAATGTTTTTTTTTAATTAATAGCATTAGTTTTAAACTAACGAGATCCGATCTCTGTGCTCGTTTTTAAAGATACAGCAAATTAAATTCCTTTCTAGATGAGACCTACATCGCCACAATAAACCTGAATAAAACTGCGTCATTGTCAAGAAAATAAAATACCAATATCATTACCAGAGTTGACATTACCATGATACTGAGTAACTATATGCCTCCATATATTAAATATTATACGTAGACTCAGTTTTGCTATCTTTTTTGTAATTAACAGTGATCTTGCATACTAAGTGGACACCCTTATCCAATCTCCCCACATGCGTCATCTTGCTGACCAAACTTCTCAATTTATGCTCCCATAAAGCGTACAAATAGTTGTACAACTTCTTCCCAATTTTTCTTAAACGTAGAGTTGAGATCTCCGTATCAAAGACAATATTTTTCCTCTCAGCCATCCATCAAAATATAGAAAACGTGTTTATTGTGCCATTGTTTGATCACGTGACATCATCGCGTTCCGCAGCACTGGGGAGCTGAATCGAACGTTGTTACCTGTTTCTGCCTGTTTAGAACAACTTGACGTGACGGTAACTAATTTTTTATCATATTATAACTATTCAGTGCGAAAACTAGGTATTTAAAAACTTCTCATTTCTTTGGCTTGAAATTTCCTGAGGGTTTCAAAACATAAATCCGTTTCTTCGTATTCAAATGTCAATTACAAGTGCTACACGGCAATGGATTTTGGATTTGAGTTATAGTTCTGCTTCTATGATTTTTCTAAAATGAATGACCTGAAAATGCTAAGTTTAGTTTCTAGTGTATAGAAGATCGATGTCGAAAACAGCATTCACCATTGTTTTTTATAAATTTTCACCATCGCAGGGAACTATACATTAAATTTGAGGATAATTGTATAAGTTAATCGGAAAAGCCTCTCTGTTAAAGGCTCAGAAAACGTACATTTCTGACTGAGTCTCTGACCTTTGCACTTTAAAACTTTGCAAAAAGCTTAATTTCTCTACAGGCAATATCAAAGTCGCACTCCGTTGGGTTTAGCTGAAACTTAGATAATATTTGTCTTATAGCTAGCTATAACGCAACGAGAAAGTAATGTAATAAGATAACTGATAACCATGAATTGTATTTTAACATGTGATATAATAACATAACTCGTATGTAACATAACAACTCACATACACAGAGAATCACCACTTGTGACGCGGTAGGTAGCCATTTATTATATAAACATCGCCACGAAATTTAGTATAAGAAACTAACGAAAGAATTTATCACGTATCAACATATTGAGAGAATATTTTATTTTAAAATATTGAATTTGCATTTATTTAAATAGCTAAGAATGAGCTGTACAACGATGCATATCTTTATATGGGCTTGGACGAGGGTCGTTATAGCCTATTTTCCTGTAGCTAGCCATCATTCTCATTTGCCTGCCAAGGGGAAAATTAATATTTCTTTCACTGTTCTACCTGCCTTTTTCTTACAAATAAAATTGTTTATATCCTTTTTTCCTTTATCGAATTCTGTTACGCAAAAGCGATCTCGCGTAGTACTACCGTGTTCATATGTAAGAAAGAGAACACTCTAAGCGCTGGTCATTTCATTCATTTCTGCTTTTGTTTACACAAAGAAATTTAACTTTACTGCACCAACTAAAAAACTCATTTTAGAAGGCAAAGAAACCAACCACCGCTTTATAAGTATAAATATCTGTTCTCTATTATAAATTTCTAATATAGTAACTCTCATAATTAATCTGTTTTTTTGATGTTGTCTTGAAAAATTTACTTATTTTAAATTAAAACCTTTCTTTATATGTATAACAAAAATGATCCCTCGTAGCAGTTATTATTTTAGTTTGTCTGATATTAACTATACTTTCTAACAAACTCTTATTCTGCGTAAATAAACTGTCATAAACATTCCACTGACTAACATAAGATAACGATAGCTCATTCTTACAACCCTATATTTACTAAATTTGTGTTGTGTCTTGCTTTGTGTAAACATCTATATACTCTAATATCAACATTTACTTTTACCGGATGATAACCCCTTTTTCTCCTTCACAGGTAAGTAACTACCATAAGAATTTCATGTAATATATTTAAGGTCGTGTAACTTATTTGGAAAAAAATATTAACACACATAATTAGAATGCAAAATAACATTATGAATAAAAGGAATGTAGTAGAACGAGAACGGATCTACAATAAATCAAGTTATATCTACTACTATAATAATATATCTTAATGATTATTTTTTCGTATTATTTAAAGTTTATCCAGTCCAGATATATAACACTTAAAGAGACGTTTTACCTTTTTATATCAAAGCAAACCTGAGATCGATTACGAATTGGATTTCACGCCTCTTTCTAATACAATATTGGCTTCTCGCCTCAATTTATCTCCTTTCCTTACAGTCTTATCGGTTATTTCTTTTAACATGATAACAATTTAATGAAAAACACTATATATTATAATGTAACAATTAAAAAGGTAATATACGTAATAAAGATACGGTCAAATATTACTGTTGTAAATTTACTGTATACGTATTATTATGTAGTTATTTAACTGGGCGTTAGTGATCATATGACTAGTCGACCTGGAAAGAGTTCACATCTGTCTGTATGTGTACATGTATACAGATTCTCTCGATATCACGAAAATAGACTAACTTATTGAATTGAACTTAAATAGACTATTTGTTTCAGCGTTAGCTATTATCTTTACATGTGATATAGATACCTGTAATGGCAATTTGTATACAATGACAGTATAATTATAGAAGTATCATAATATGAAATATTTACTCCTGTCAGTTAATTATAGCAACAAATCTAAGTTTTCAATTGATGTACATACTTTTATTATTTAAAAATTTATATAAAATATAATTAAATAAACAAAATTTGAATGTATAAATAGGCAAAATATCTCGAGAAAGAATTCTCATGTAAAATTTTGGTTATTGCATAAAACGTACTTTTTACAAAGAAGAATGTGTTATATGATGTTGTATGCAGTTCTACCTATGTAATTTAGTTGACTGTTATTGAAAATAATCCCTTAGTAGGCTAACACAAACCCTCATTTGTCTGCTGTGGGTAAGTAATACTGCATTTTTAATACATTTTTTTTGTGTGTAACTATCTCTTCACAGGTCTTCTTAAGAATGAAGTGAATGGTAATAGTTTAAAATCTTGCACGGAACTTTCGTGAGGCCTGTGGAATACTCCAACCATGGATAGAATAGTAAACTCATAATGTTATAGGCCAATAAATTGTGTAAATATTTTTTCTGATTTTATTTAAAAGTAAAAATTACAAAAGGTGCCTATGCATACATATAATTTTATAAACCCACATCAAGATTGTTCATATTTAATTTCATATTTTTTCATCATATTACTATTTATGTGGTAGTATTTACCAGTAATTTATATATTGAAAATAAGAATAATTATTGCATTTCATTTATTTACAGTAAATTGTTGTAAATATATTTATTAAATATATACATACGTACATTTTGTTAGCTAATAACATAGCAGTTGTTACTAGAAAATTCTTTCCACTTGAAAATTGTTTAGTTTCTGCAAATATACATTTATATGATAAAGTTAGCAATACATACCGGCTCATATAAATAAGATCGTGGGAAGCAGAAAGGAATATCACTCTACACACACACACACACACACACACACACACACACACACCACACACACACACACACACACACACACACACACACACACACACACACACACACACACAACACACACACACACACACACACACACACACACACACACACACACACACACACACACACACACACACACACACACTCAAACACACACACACACAATATTATGTTTCACTATCTATGTACTTACGAGTTACTCAGTAAGTACTAGTATACAATTGTAAATAATATTAAACAGTGTAAATCAAAGTCTTAGTGTCAGGATAAAATCTAATCGATCTTATTACGTTCTAAAACAACTGTATAATAATACATTGTTCATGTAACTAAAATATTTAACTCGTAACAGCCAAACTACACCACTGTGAAACATATGGAAGGGTACAAATTATATAATAAATACTTCTCTGTCATACACATGAATATTGTATGTGACAAGCACTTGAAAGAGGCAGACGGCCATCATTCATCAACGTAATGATTCAAAGGGTTCATTAAAAAGCTTTCCTGCAAAATTTATGTGTTGCTCTCATATGGTTACTTAGTTATCCAATTACTAACTTATTCCAAAAACTAGCGTTATTTTATATTTAAAATTCAAAGCTATCACTAACTCACTCACTTACTAAATACATAATACTTCAACTTATTAATATCTTACAAAGACGAAATTTTGCATTTCAAAGCTATCACTAACTCACTGACTTACTAAATACATAATACTTCAACTTATTAACATCTTACAAAGACGAAATTTTGCATTTCAAAGCTATCACTAACTCACTCACTTACTAAATACATAATACTTCAACATATTAATACCTTACAAAGACGAAATTTTGCATTTGTATGCTTTACGACTTTCAGTAGATAACATATTGAGATAAAGATATTTTATTTACAATCAAAAAAACTTAGAGGCCGAAATATTTTTTAACCTATGCGACAATTATATTTTGGTGTGTTCAGCTACTTGATGTTAAAGACCGTTGAATGTCTACAAAACTGTGCTGTAAGATAAGTATGTAGAGGTATCTCATAAGGATCAAACACCTATAAGGGTTATAGTAGGGGTTTAACACCTAAATGATGTATAGTTTAATATTTTAAACTTTACCAATTGTCAATAAAGAAAGATTAATGACACAATTGCAATGTATGTTCTAAAAAAAACCAAAGATATCTAATGAAATTAAATATTAATTAAGTTTAAAATATGCTCAAACCTCTAGAAGACATAAACTTTTAGTTTCCGATATCCTAGAAAGATAAAATTCTATACACATAATATTATGTTTGATACTTTTTAAAAGAATAAAAACATTCTCCCGAGAAATAATCAAAAAGAGGGGTTTTAACTGGGCTACTACGAAATTTGGTTGAACGTATTAAAACCAGTAGCTACCCCTTACGAATAATACCTTAAATAAGAGCTAGTAGAAATTTGACATCTTTAATTCCCTTATCCTTGAACACTGAAATAATAAATCTACTGATAGAACGTCAAATGCCTTTAAAAACACCATATGGCTATCTTAGTAATATCTTAATATTTCATCATAATTGGTTTCACTAAGATAATTTCAGACTCTACGTCAAAATGTCATAAGCGAAACTACTGGTAGTAATATACAAGGTGTTTGAAAAGTCTGGGTACGCCTTAATATTTTACAAACCATAGCAGATAACATCTATAAAATTTGCACAGTGTCATATGGCTATGTAAACTATTTTTCCTTGCTATTACCATGGCATGCCAACCATGGGGGGACGGCCCACAGAGGAAAACATGGAAATCTTAAATTAAAGCATGGGTCGAGTGATAAATCATTTAAAGAGCTCACTTAGTAGAGTTGAATGCCGGAAACCGCATCTCAAAAGGTTTATCCAATCAGAAATGGCGGGGTTGTTTTGGTCGGATAAACCGTACCCAGACTTTTCAAACACCTTGTATAGAAAATAGTGTAATACAGTTTAGCAAAAGACTGCAAACATTAGTCTACTATTGAATGATTTGTTGTACCTATTTGTGTTCTTCTTTATTCCTGTAATAACAAAATCGATATATTTTAAATATATATCTTAGAAATCTACTTTAAAGTCTCTGATTTAAACCAAACTTACAAAACTTTTTTTAAGGCAAATCATATTAAAAGTAAACTAGTAAATAACTGTGATAAAAAAAAGTGTGTTGGGGAATGTGTAAATAGTGCTTAACAAATTCAACTCTTAACAATTTGCGGGGAAGTAACAATAACTTGACAAACTTGCTCTGGCTATAATTATTATGAATAGGCCATTGATGTAAGAAAAAAGTTCTTGATTAGTTCAATAAAATACATTACGTAAATAATTTAGTAAACAATTTTACAATACATTATAATTTGCAGATTTTGCACGAGTATTTACAACGCCAACTTTTGTAGCTAAAATTCAAGAAAGGTAATTTATGACAATCTTAATAACACTTCAGAACTAACAATACTCTTGGTTTTTTTGTATTTCCAACTGAAGAGTTTGTCGGCAACAGCCAATTTGGCTTTGGCATTGCACTTACCAGTTTTTCTCAAATGTTGATGATAACAATCTGTAATTTATTTGTTCTGCTATCTCATATATTTGCATTAAAAGAGGTAAAAATGTGTGTATTTTTAACATGGCCGTTGTTACAATAAACACATTATCTGTTTTCAATCCTATTGTATACAAAGCAATATGCATTAGTATTGTGACAAGGTAATTAATAAATTTAAATATTTACGTCTATTATTAACCCTCTTCAAAGGTAGTCGGGAATTTCGTCCAAATAAATTATTGCACAATAGAAATGTAAAGCTACGATACAATTGTTGCTCATTAAACGTAAATAATAAAGTAGCACTTTCTATACATATATAAGGGTTAGTTTTTGACGTATGAAAAAATACCTACCAATTTAATTATACAGGAAGAGGAAAGCTCCCCCATTTTAGTTAATGGAAAACAGGATTTAAAATAATCTATCATTTAATTTGATAAAACGGCTATATATATATATATATATATATATATATATATATATATATATATGTATATGAATGTGTGTGTCTAATACATAAACATTGCAAAATAGAAATACTAAAATATGATATTCATTTGAAAAAGAAAGAACAAAACAAAACTATTGAATGATTTTAAATTTTATTACAGTTTCTGAAATATGATTTTTTGTTATTTTTAAATAACCTAACTAAATAAATTTCATTACAGTGGAGATGTCAATAAATTATTAATCTTTCAGAGAGCCAATATACAAATTGATATTATCGAGGGTAATCGGATTACACTATTTCAGCTCCATTGGCACCCAAACCACACATTTTCTGATCCATTTGCCCTAGAAGTAGCCAATGAGTGGAATTATGTGGTGTCCTATAAGTGGTGGTATTAGGTGGAAATGATATTAGATAATGTGCATTGCTCACGTTTCAAATGCATAAATGAGTAAAAATACAATAAAGTTTTATTACCTAAATTAACTGACTTTTAAACTAAAAGGAACTAAAGAGAGAACTCGTCTATCTATTAAGTAAAATATAAAATTCATTTCTAACATTGTAAAATTTCATATTGGCATGGTATAAAGTGTTATTTTTACTGCAATAAAAGTAACTACAGAACCATAATTTCAAGTTAAAGATTCAGGAAACTGAATAATTTACGAAGTTAAATAAATATTAAACGTTTTAGCATAGTAGTTGCTTGAAACGATTTTAATACAGATTATAATTCAACAAATGTAAACCAATCTACCAGTAATCTAATACACTAAAATTCGCTTACGCTCACCCATCATAGAATGAAAATAATTGTATACGTAATTTTGAAAAAAAAACTCCAACAGATTTGTTACATATTTATTATTATTTCAATGTTTTATTTTATGTACTTGTTTTTATAGAACCTATTTTGAAAATATATAGTAAGAATAGTACATGGCTATCACTAGATTCTGGGGTAAAGTGACAAGCAAGAAAATAATTGTCCTTTGATCCTTTAATTAGATTTTTTTTCTTTTTTTGATTTTGCTTTAATAGCAACTTTATATTGAAAATAATATATTATAGATACAACGACAAATTTAGACAATTTATCTTCAAGATCTTTCAACTACTTTATTTTCAGATATTGACATATTTTACCAACATGTTTATTGAGATAATAAGATTGTTTAATAGATATGATATGTTCATAGTAATAATAAATCAAATGCTCATCTGTATATAATAAAATGGTACGCCACCAATGTATCACGCAACAACTACAGCCGTTGTTGAGGTTGAAAACAAATGTATATTCTTTAAGAGACCACCCTCAATATGTAAAGCGGGCAGATGCTTTACATATATTCATCATATATGAAAGTAATTTATAAAAAGCTAAATTCTATGGTCGGGTATTCTAGATCTGATTTAGTTTTTTATAACAGTTTTAGATGGATGAAATCTTTTTTTTTTTTTTTCTTTGGGATATTGGGGTGGATTCATAGATCCTCACACGTCAACCTGAGCTTATTGTGTGCCCCTTTGATGTTTAGAGGGGTAAGCCTATCTTCGTGCCCTTTATTAGGCTAAGAAGCTTTTCCCCGATACTAGCATCTGGTTCGTCGCCTGGTTGTTTTATCGCCGAAAAGAGCCCTTCTCCTTGCTCCCAGTCTCTCACAGTCCAGTATTATGTGTTTTGCAGTCTCTTCAGACTTATTGCAGAGTCTACACTCCGAGTCCTCATTTCGTAAACCTAGAGTGTTTAGGTGTTTCCTGAAGTGGCCGTGTCCAGTGATCAAGGCAATCACTTGCTTAAACCCGATCCCTGCCCAGCCCCATCAGCCATCTGGTGAATCCGGAGCTAGAATCGGCAAGCAGTCTTTTGCCGAGTGCTTGTCCTTGGTGACTCTGCCACCGCAAGCGGTGTGTCTTCCTGGACCATTTGTTTATATTTTGGTAAGCGGCTGACTTGCTTATACCACAACTCGGTTCTGGACCGGTGTATGGCATGCTTGCTCCGCTTTTGGCAAGCCTGTCGGCGCATTCGTTGCTACCTATGCCTGTGTGGCCCGGTACCCAACCAAGACGCACACAGTTGCGTGAATCCAAGCTTGCAGAGAGTGTTAAAGCACTCCCACACAAGCCTGGATGAAATGCTGTTGGAGTTAAGAGCTTTAAGAGCTGCCTGACTGTCTGACATTATACAGATGTTCATTCCCTGGTACCTTCTGGTGAGGCCTAGGTTGGCACAAGCTAGGATACCATAGATTTCGGCTTGAAATATGGAGCAGTTCCGACCCAAACTGCCGCTAAGGGCAGTTCTAGGGGATTGACTAAACACTCCATATCCAGTTCTACCCTTAATAAGCGAGCCATCCGTGTACCAGACAAAGCTCTTTCTTATTGTTGGGATGTTATCTTGCGATTTCCACTCATCTCTGGAGTAGAAGTCAACAGAGAATGGCTTATTGAATACGAACTCCGTTCTCATTGTGTCGGAGACCATTTCGAGAATAGCGCTTGGGTTTACAGCTTCAGTGATGGCGCCATGGCTCGCGTTAGACGCGCCATTCCTCCACAAGCCAGCAACCATCAGCCGATAAGCTGACTTACGCGCTTCAGCTTTTATATGGACATCAAGAGGTAGAAGTCCTAAAGCCACCTCGAGGGTCGCTGAGGGACTGCTCCTGAATGCTCCGGTTACAAAGATTGTGCCAAGCCTTTGTAAGCTTTCAAGCTTGGCTTTGGCAGTTACCTGATTCACCTTTGTCCACCAGACTAATGAACCATAAGTGATTTGAGGCCTTACAACTGCTTTGTAAAGCCATAGTGCTATATGGGATTTTACGCCCCATGAGATTCCTGCAAGTCTCCTGGACGTCATGAGCGCCCCACTTTGCTTTGTGCAGGATATTATTAAGATGATCATTCCACGTAAGCTTATGGTCTAGAGTCAGTCCTAAATATTTGACTGTCTTTGACCACTCTAGCTGAGTGGATGCGAGTTTCAGCCTAGAAAGAGACTCTAGGTTCTTTTTTCTAGTGAATGGTACAACTACTGTCTTAGAGGGATTTACTTTCAGTCCCTCTCCCTGACACCAGTTGTGTACATGTTGAAGGTTGGGATGAAATCTTTCTTTTTACATTATGTCTTGCCGCATAGTACATAATATTTTTTCATTTTCTGCTGTAATATTAAATGAAAAATTATAATAGTTCTGTTGAGCTAGAGTTGACACGACAACAAGTGTTCGCTGAAATAAAGTCTTGTCGCAAACTCTTAATATTATTGACTTACCATTCTGCAATTTTTTTATACTGTTCATTGAGCAAAACATTTTATTGAAATTACTTAATGTAATTAAATAAATAAAATAAATCTATAAAGTTTACAAACTAAAAATATTAAAGAGGATTTTATATACCTATTTAATTTTTTGTTAATTAAAATAAACAGAGTACAATCAAAGTCGTCTTATCTGAACGATACACAATATTTCATAGTTATTGTTAATGAACCAATCCTTGTTAAATAAGTGCAAACTACATGTATGTAAACGTTACTCAAACTACTGTACACATTTTAAGGGTTTTGAATACATATTTAATTTATATTCGTTAGAACAAACAGATAACTATAAAAATCGTCTAAACTAAACGAAACAAAAAACTTTAAACGGAATACAATTATTTACACTCGTATTCTGAATTATTTAACTAGTGAGCCCTAAGTGAACAACTTGTTGCCTGACTGAAACATATGGAATCATATAAATCATTTGATAAAAACAGATTTTACGCCAACGTTATAGTTGAATATTGCATGTGACAAGCATTTAAAAAAGGCAGACAGCAATTCATCAACTTAGTGGCCATTAATTCAAACAGCGGGTTAATTTAATAGCCTCCTGGAAATTTATATTTAAATCTCAGTTGGTGATTTTATTTTTATTATTTAGATTTTACAAAATGTGTTATTTAACAAAGTTACAAAATATAGTAATATCCCAGTCTTGAAATAAGTTGAAATATGTTATTTCAAATCTTATCAGGGTTATTATAATTAATTGTATACCTAGCACCAAATTCAATGAACATTTCCTAGGACCTTTCTACAATAAATATTTTTTTAGGAAACAAATGCCAACAATCTATGTATTACTGTTTAGTTTGAGAGAAATGTAAGAGAGAGATGTTTGAGAGACGATTACTGTACATAGTCTCTCTCTCACTAAAATCTGCCTGCCAATTAGTATTGATTTAAATTATATCGACCAATGATAATAGTTAAGAGTCAAGTCATTCTTACGTTCCATACTAAGAATACATTTATTTCAAGGCTGATGTTGATTTGCTTTTAGACTTTATTCGTTCCAGGTAGTCTTATTTCAGTACGCCTCACCTGGATTCCTGGAGAAGGCGGTTTTAGAAACAATAAACTTGCAGACGAATCGGCGAGAAACTACCAAAAGTAGCACGTTCATGAGTCTGTACCGGCTTGTGATATAAGCAAGTCGACTTCTAACTAAGCTAATTGGAAATGGTTCAGAGTAATCTTTTATATGTGTTATTAGTTTCTCACAAAAATAAAATAATTAGGCAAGAAACTCCTTAAAGATACTATTATCAAGTTCATTAATGGCTGATGAATACTAAAAAAGGGCATTTACACAGGCTATTTCCCTCATTACCGGACCAGTCAACTAAGAAAGCTCTTGCTCATAGTAGTACTCACTACTGAAAAGCCTAGGTATCGACTATATAACATCTGGAGTAGTTTACTTAACACATTGTTTTAAATGTATGGTGCCACTTCTGGTTAGTGGAATACTTAGAATGGTTACTTGGTATCCCACTGGAAGGTGATACATTCGACGAAAGCATTGGGTGGAAGCTTTGGGATCTTGTGGAAAATACAAAGTTAAGCATACCCTACTAGAGGATTTTGGGGTGCTTAGTAAGCTTAATTGATGCGTTAAAGACTAAGATTTCTCTAATATAATAATATACTTAGAAAATCAAAAGAGAAATTTAATGTAAGGAAAATAAAAAGGAGTGATCTACAGTGGCAAAAAGACACTTTTCATGCTAACGACCCCAAATGGTTAAAAGAGACTACCGCGCCTGATGCGTATAGCACCAGTCGGGGCAGACGTGAACCGCCAAACACAAAACCTTATAATTTTCCACATCGGTTAAATCATCATTGTACCTTTAATCTTATGTTTAGCTACGTCAATTATGTATCTTATACGTTGATGAATAAAACTACATTTTTATATTAAATATAAAAATAATAGAATTATTTTTGGAGTCATAAAATATAAAATTTAGTTACCTTGAAAATAAGATTATTTATTATTTCCAAACAATTAAAAAATTGAGCTTTAGATTTTAATACAAACATTTAAATAAAGTGTAAAGGAACACTCATTCAATAAAAAACATGAAATAATTTGTATACGTGTTTTCTAAGGAATAACAGTTTAATTATTCTAACATTTAACAGATTTATGAACAAAGCCAGATGAATTTCGTCAGTTCTCAAACCCTAAAATTATTTAACAAAATCTGTGCACTCACCAAATGTACTCGTAGACTGTTAGGGAGGTTTAGCAGAAATCTACTGAAATAAGACGCAAATGCTTTTAAAATATCTGATAATTACGGTGTATATAAGTAATATATATATATATATATATATGTATAAGTGTACTTATATATATATATATATATATATATATATATATATATAAGTCTATTATTAACCCTTAAGTATATTTTCAACGAAACCCCAATTCACAATAATAAATGCATTAAAATTAACTTAAACGTCAAGTGTAGTAATAGCGAACTATAAAAGATTTCTTAAGAAATAATAAATGGTAGTAATCTAGCGTTCGTATAGTAAACGCATTTTCTCAAACACCCATTTATATATATATATATATATATATATATATATATATATTATATATATATATATATATATATATATATATATATATATTCATAATTTATAAATATTAAACCATTTTTAAAAACTAGTAAAAATAGTTTTGATACTTTATATTTTACGCCGAGTAATACAAAATATAGAATAATATATAGTACGTAATGAAATATCTGTTATAAAATATGAAAATTTCTTGACAACTAAAATTATGAATAAAAAGTTCCATTAATATAAGTCATTGGTTGGACTTGAGCACCTCTCTATTAACTTTTTTACCAAAAACAACTATTACACTCCACTATCGATAGTGGACTGGGTACAGTAGTTACACTGAAATGTTTTTAAGTAGGACTAAAAAATATTTCGAATAATGAAACATTTTATTTTTATTACATTTATTATCAAGGAAATATATATTACGTTGTGAAACATTGTATTCTTTTAATTCTCGTTGTGAATTAAATTAAAGTATTACAACTGTGGAAATGTTTTTTACTATCTTACGATATGGCACATGTAACACAGGCTTGGAATATCTGTGGTTTTATATATTAGTATTGGGTCGTATTTGCTTATATTGTGCCCTTTGCCATCTCAGAATTTAGTATGGGTTTAAAATTAAAACATTTAAAAAAAATAAAATAAAATTTGTAATAAATTAGTAATGAATAGCTAGAGTTATAGTATTCTTTTCAGTTATGCTGCATTACAATATTTCTTTTGAGAGTATTTTTTATTCTGCGCAAGCCATGCTCAAAGTTTCCGTCCCATAGTACACGAAATACAAAACTGATTTCACCATCAGTTTAAATTAATGTCGTTTAATTATATTGAATATATTTTAAGTAACGGTCTTTCGAATTGCCGGTATTGAAAAAGAGTAGCGACGAAAACAACATTTCATTGACAACAAAATTTACATCATGTCCACTCGTAATACTTTTGTATAGGTACCAGAGTTTATAAAGGACTTAAATGAGATCAAAAGGACTATTCAATCATTAACAGCATCATTCTTTAAGTTCGATGTCCTGTCCGTCTATAAAAATAATTTTATAGTGGGAGATTCAGTGTATTAGGACCCTAATTAAAACTGTCCAGAGATATAGATTACAATAGTCTAAAAAGTATATCATTCTCTTCAACGTCTCTTCAAAAGATGTGATCTAGAGTTTTTACATTTTCCCCAAGGAAAAGAGGATATTGGATATCTATGAATCTTGCGTCGACTGTTAACATTGTAGATTAAAAACACATGCTACGACAATCTGGATTCAAAAATATATTAGGTATTTTTCGAGAGTGTATTTATACATGTTATTGGACCACTCCTTCTGAGGTCCAAAAAAGGGAAAAATGCTTGTCATTGAAAGAAGAGTTTGAAAAATATCGTATATTGCTTATCGCAGAAATAATATTGCAAATACAGTCATCGATGTAATGGTGAATGGAATATTTGCGTATTTTTTGTTATTCCACTAAACTATTTTTTCCGATAATTTAGGTTAATTTTAATATGAAAGTTTGCAGACCATATTGTTGATCACAGGGTAAATATGTTTTCAGCAGTCATTTGCATCTATCTCATGGTGATAGAGATAACACAAATATAAAAATAGGTCCCAAGTTTTTCATCGAATGGACCAATGAGAGTAGGATAACATTTGGATTTCTGCCTGTTCGTGTTTAAATCAGCCAAACATTCCTTTAACAAGTTTAACCATAGATTTTGGAATATAACTTTATAATCAATTACATAACCATTGAATCTCGATGATATACTCCAATTAGACAATAAGCATAATAAAATGGAGGAACACTGAATTCAAAAGTTCTACAAGTGTTGAAGTATCTTATCAGAAGATAGCGTCAAGACATAATACAAACTCAAAGTTAGGGATAAGGTAATATGATGTCTAACTCAGGCAGTTCAGAATATGTCGAGTATGTAGAATATATTACGCAATTTATGTGTTATGTAAAGTTAAACCTCAAAGTAAATGTTTCCTAAGAACAACTCATGTCTCTCAAAGCATGTTTATCTCGTGCATAATCATAATATGTAAATATTCTATAAAATAATAGACAAGTGTACTCAATAAAACAGCTAACTTGTGGTATGGATATTGCTTGTAAAGGAGGCAGCGGGATTAAAGTAGTATTATAATTAAGAATTCATTTACATTTGCAAATATGCATTTGAAAACAATTGTCGTCGGTGATGTGAGTTTTTGGCCTTGGTAGTCAATAGGATTAGAGATTGAAAGGCCTTGGTGACTTCAGAGTTCCTGTGAAAGGATTGCCATAACACATTTACATGAGGAACAGTTAAAAAATCTGATTATAATTATTTTAACTAAGATATAAAACTAACAACTAATCATTTTTGTTTTATTACTTACTTTCAAACAGGTGGTTAAATGAGCAGATCTATAGGTCATCATCAGAATACAAACGTTCATCACACAAATAAAATGTTCACTTTAATTTTGGTATCAAGTCATATACGCAAGTGAAGGAAATGTACAAATTATCCAACATAGTTTTAGTGAAGTGTTATTTTTCAAATGCATAATATAGACCTGGCTGGAAAGATATCCGCGCATTCATCCATTTCTGTAGGTCTGTCCGCATAGAATCTCCAA
Source organism: Homalodisca vitripennis (assembly GCF_021130785.1). Classification (NCBI taxonomy): domain Eukaryota; kingdom Metazoa; phylum Arthropoda; class Insecta; order Hemiptera; family Cicadellidae; genus Homalodisca; species Homalodisca vitripennis. The sequence continues at coordinate 48,177,023 of NC_060213.1, forward strand.
GGCGAATAAACCTAACTGCCAGAAATTTAGAATAATGTTTATTTGTACATGGTTAATGTTTAGTTTTATGATGGCGCATGCCACTCCATGGCTATGTTTATTCACAGATTAAAATTTATCCATTGATCAGAAACCAGTCAAAATAAACAATTGACCGAGTTTTTAAAAACACAATAATAATAGTATATACAATATATTTCTCACATGATAAAACATCAATCCTACAAAGCTTTAATGAACTTCTTCTAAATGTAAATTTTACATAACTCTGAGAAATTAAATATATCTTATAGTTCATCTATAGACAACGTAATTATCTGAAATATTTTTCGTTAGATCTCATTATACTAGAATGTCAATATTCTTATTAAAATATTCACTATTTAAATATTTTATTTCATTTGTAAAATATTGATGATGATTAAAAAACACGTCCTGCCATATCTCAATGTTAATATATAACTTCGAATTCACCCACATATACATCTAAACAAATTTTTTCATATATATATTTTAAAAGTTAGTTTCTCAACAACAACAAAAAATGAATGATAAATGTAAATATGAACAACATATATTATTATGTCATCTTAAAAACCAATATATCATCTTGTCTATATTTGTTCATGGATTTGAGACTGCTGGTATATAAATGATTTATTATATATGATTATTAATTGGCCTTTATTTCTTAAATTACTATGACGGAAATATTTATGCAGTCAAAACCCTGTTCGGGCATTGAAATCTAACCAATATTGCAGTACATTTTATTTTAAATCAAATAAATTGTTACGAGTGTTTTAATTAAAAATGCAATAATATTACAAAACAAAAAGTATATGATAAAACAATTATTACAAATTAAGCCTGCAATTACTAGACAGCAATATTGTATACATTTACAACATTATAATGTCAACTTTTTACATTAAAAATCACCTAAGCAATAAATAATTTCAAATGAAATCCTTGTATATTATAATACAAAACATTTTATGATGATATATGAATCAGTCCTTTTAAGTAATTGGGATGGCTATTTCTTTTGTAATATTAATAAATAAAAAAAATACAATTGCAAAATATATTTACAAATGAAATCGGTTATGGAATGATTCAAAATGCTGAAAAACTCCAATTTAAAAAAATCAAAACTGCAAACGATGATATAGTTACTAATATATAATGATAAAGCCAACATCCCATAGGCATCATAACTATTTGTCCACATTATATACAGATAACTACAATATAAACAATGTACTAGCTCTAAAATTCTATCAAAGACAAGGTTGCTAAGCAACAACAATCTATACACAATTAAATGTTCATCATCCAAAAGTGTAAAAGGGTAAGGAAACGCTCGTCCAGAGTTTCTATATATGTGGAAAATGGATAATGATATTGATTATAAAATGCGTTGTGGAAAATGTGTCACATCGACGACAAACAGGAGCGGAAGCTAACAGGAAAGAGGAAAACATGAGACAACTTTCAGAAGAGACACTGTTTTCTAGACTTCCGTTGGAGGCGGAAGTATCGTTTCTCGTCGCGTCCTACTATCATGTACATAATGTTAGAGTAAACTTATTTTCCTCCTTAATATTTTAATTAATTTATTGGGATAAAACACTGATATATGTATACACACCATCCTTTTTTCCTAAAGTAGATAAATTAATAGCGTATTTTGTTATTCTTTTTACCTCTCAAATTAACGCACACGGATGAAAATGAAGTTTAAATTTAGATGGTCACTGCACAATATTCCACCATGTTAAGAAATCCCACTTTTACTCAAAAAATAGTAAAGGTATCATGCTCCTGTTTGTTTGTTTCCAGAATACATGCATTTTAAAAGTGTGAAAACTCATAAATATTTAAATGTTAAAAGTATATTTTATGTTAACTAAAAAATACAATTTTTATTTGGAAACATTTACTTAATTTATATTTTTAATAAGTCTTTTTATATTTTTAAACATGCTCGAGTTTATAGTTTTGCAGTTAGATATCATAAATAATATTTTTTATAGTTCAACCATACACATTTAAACTTTTCCTTACATCTTGGGTACAAATGTCCCGAGAATTCCTAGTTTACGTAAAACGCAAGAAAACCTTTTTACATGCAAAACTATTACATTTCTCCTATAACTCATTCCTTATGCTTATTGAGGTGCTTCCCCCTGTTCTTCTTCAACATTTATATTTTTCCCCTTTAGTAGACTCTGGTAATGCCTTAAATATAAATAAGTTCCTCTCTCAGTGTAAATAAGTTTAATCCATGATTTTATTATGATTATTTGAATTTGTGTAATTATGTTTAGACTCCCTAAGTCCTATGCCTAACACAGGATTTAATAACAAATAAATATTTCTTACAATAAGTTTGAACGATAGTGGGAATCTAAATAGAAACATAACGCTATTTTTTTTATACATTCAATACCTACAATGAAATTCAATTAGCACTAGTGTTATCATTTTAAAATATTGCCTAATGATTCACCCAACCAGTTACACTTACTGTAGCACCCTGTTTATAGTATTTGAAAGGAAGGAAGGGTGGAGTTTCATAATTATTCTATAGTATGTATCAATATTCTACTCATTTTTACATAAACATTATTTCAAATAATAACTTAGAATAAAAACTCTAAACGTAAGAAATTATTACTCTATTAGTAAAATAATTTATAATAATGAATACATTATTTTTATATATAAATGCATCGGAAACAAATTCTTGGAAGTATGATCAGTATGAACTTTAGAAAATGTCAAACAACTCGGGGCTAAAAGGACACCTAACACAATAATTAGCTATAGATATAACAATTTGCAAATATTCATAGAAAAAGGAAATTTATTAACGGTTCACAATGTTTGGTGATCATTTAAAAAACCATTGAGGTTAACAGGTGCGTTCGACAATACCAAACATCTTGGAAAAAAGCATAATATCACCATTTGTGCTCTAGAACAAGGGTGTTGAGGGTTTAAAAGTGGACGCCATTTATATAATACCGCCTCGTTCAAAAAATTCGTATACATTTCTCACTTGGACTTCCTTTACGTTATCTCTCTTAAGGTGAAAAATCTTGTATTTGTCAATAAATATGTTTATTAGCAATGTTTATCGAACACAGATTTATGCTGATTACAAAAATATTTTTTAAACGGGATGAATTAATAATTCGTATTAGAACTCAGCAGTGAAAACAAAATTAGAGAAGGTTTACGAGTACATGAGCATGCACAAAAACTCTATGCATTGATTTATTTTTTAAACCAAACAATAAAAGTATTGAAAAAAAACAGTAATAAAGAAAGTCCAAACCATGCATTTCTGGTTGTAATTATAGTTGTATAATATATTCAATTTTATGGTATAAATAATGAACCCATTTGTAGGGCTTTAATGCTCTAATAATAATCAATTGAGTATATATATTTTAACGTAGCTAATACAAATTAGAATAAATATTCTTATACACTGTTAAAATTATTTCAAAAATGTTAGTATTTTGATCTTAAAATTTATAAATATTGTTATATTAATGTAAACAAAAGCTAAGAAATATATATTACAGTCCTTTAATCCAGGTACACTATTTGTATTTAGCAATGCACTCTGTTTAAAACTAACTGTCGATTATATTTTGCGCATTCCAATATAATAGTATAATATAAGTACTAATTTAGTAAATAACATTAACTGAAGAAAGTATCCACAAGCTGGATTATTATGAAAATTTATAGTAAATCATAGCTAGTAAATTATACCAGATAATAAAATCTAACACTAGTGCTATTAAACACTAGGTATATAACCAAATTATCCTTTACCCTGGATTACCACAAAAAGAAAATTAAAAAAGTTTTTAATATTCTTAAAACCTATATAAAGGGATCGTAAAACCTGAGTTTTTATTTCAAATCAAGAAGAGTAATAGTAAAAGAGAAATAAGTTTAGCGCATAGGGTAGTAGGAATATCCCTTGATCATATTATGTTAAATTAGTGGATTATAATGAAAAAAAACAGTCACCTATTATTAGAAAATATGTTTGTTCTCGTTTCTCAAAGTTTAAACTCACCCATATAATAGCATTTCACCCCTGTTGAGTTGTTGGGTAAGGCTACACGTGACAATCTAACGAATTATATCCTCAGTGGTGCTCCCAAGAGCTGGTTGGGCACATTCATCACAGGAACAAACTAATCAATTTGAATATAAAAAATAAATATTTCGTAACTTGACATTTATAATAGCTAAACCTGCAATCCAAATAAAAGAAAATTCGTTGTATGCCTGTCTAAATACACTGATGCTAAGAGGCAGATATATACAAAAACTGTTTGGGACATTAGGAAGAAAACTTTCCCTATAGTTGAAAATATTCCTTTTAGAATTACTATAGAGTGATTACGGAGCACAACTGAGGAAGTAGAAGCAGGATAAGACTGTTCTTTCTCATACGATACAGACTATGGCGAAGTCCCCCCCACCCCCCCCCCCCCCCCCCCCCCCCCACCCCCACCCCCCCCCCTCCCCACCCCCCCCCCCCCACACCCCCCCCCCCCCCACCCCCCCCCCCCCTTCAAATTGCACCGCCTTATATTACACAATTTGAAGGTTTTTTAAACATATATTGATTTCTTTGAATTATCTAAAACAATCAAACACTGATAATAGATAAATGAACAGACATAAGGAAAAGTTTAACATTGATTTTATTTATGGAGTTCTTGATAGAGGACATTAATTATAGATATTATTTGATCCGATGCCACTTATTTAAGGTTGTTATGGAGATCTTTTTACACATTCAATTTATTTAAGGTTATAAAATTGTTTAAACTTTAATAGATTGGTAATAAGCAAACGGTTGACAATAGAAGTAAATGTTTTTCCCACTATATAAAATACTTATAAAATGTTTTGTTATTTATCCAAAACAAGTACCAAAAGATAAAAATTAGGTATTCAAATAAAAAGTTTTTACGGTTGGTTGTAATGTTGGAAATTGTCAAGGAAATTTTAAAAAAGTAACTGTTTTCAAAATTGTTACTTAAAAAGATAGGTAAATATGAAGGTTAAATCCTTTATGTACTTTTTTAGTCCGACCTTTTTATAGTTAAAAATATATGTACATAATATTAGTTTTTTTACATAGAGTGGCGAAACGCCGTTTTTTATAAAAATTTACTAATAGTAAGTGAATAAGAAGTTACATAAAAAGAATACCGTTAATTGTTTTGAAAATTTTATTATTATAAAAATGACTAGCAATCATGATTCCTTTATAAGAAATAAATTTTTTTCAAGATAATAAAAATGTTATTTTATATCTCCAAAACAGTTTTTCTTAAATTTTTGGAGCTAAACTTAGATCATTATATAATAAATAAGAAAGCGGAGTTCCCCTGTTCAGTATATTAAATTGTACATGACTATTTACTTCTTTTAGAATATGTTGTTAAAACATTATAACCTTTCAATCCGAAGAAAACGCATAAGTTTAACAAGGAAAGTGTTTATGCTTTTTTATATTTTTAATACTGATAAAAAGGTAAAGCCTTTCTAAATGATTCCTGTTGGTTTACAAGATGTTAGAGTAGCATCATCCGCCGTTGCCAAATGCCACTATCTTTTTAAAATGTATTGAACAATCCTTTGTACTTCAATTCCACTTTTAACATCTCAATGAAAATTTCTTGTACATTTTGTGGCAACTTAGTCCCATATATAAAATATATGTAATATTGAATTTCCAAAAGTACCTATAGGGCGTTTAAAGAAAAATGTAAACAATTTTGGCCACGGAAATAAAAAAAAAAAAAAAAAAAAAAAAAAAAATTTATGATACAAATTATAAAACGGTTTTTTGCCCTAGAGATATTTAAACGCAAGCACGATTTATTGGTTAGTTTTTTAAGGAAAACTAGAACATACCAATAATATATTTATTTTTTATGGGTACTTCTTTACTTATTACTCTGCCCATTTATTGTACTCTTAATATTAAGATCCTGCGTGTCAAAGAGCCAAGAAGTAGATTTGCTAAATGGAAATTGTAGTCAAGAACAATTACAAAGTGATGAAAGACCAACTAGGGTGACAATGAGGGTTGATCTGTATCTCTTATAAAACAATAATTTTATATTACATCATCTTGAAATATAGAATAGATCTTATAATATAACATAATAATTGTTACGAATGATGTATGTAATAATAAATAAAGTTTTTCAATGCGATCTTTAAAGACATGAAAAAAATATTTTAGTTTTTTATATAGTCTAGAGTAAATAATTGTTTATGAAATACAACGCAAAAGGGGGTAAATATATAAATATTAAAGTGCTTAAATATTATAAATTATATAGGAAAAAAATTAAATCACAAATATGTTGTTATTTATCAGTTATTTGTTTAAAATCATTTTATTTAATGTATAAAATAAAGGATTGAGGTACTCTATTTCGGGTAGCATTCCTTTGTTACAGAAATAAACTGTATTATATTATTCAATATGTCTATTTTCATATTTGTTCCATTCTTTGCTGGAGGACGAGCTTGAAATGATCTATTTTCAAGTATATTATTGTATTAATTTACATTTCTAAGTATCTATATTAAATATGGTTGTGTAAAAATATATTAAATAGAACTACTTCAGATACCATTCGTAATATTTTCGAAAAAATATAAATAGATTTGTATTTCATGCACATCCATGAGGGGGTCCCGGTAGTAAGAGATTTTCAAAATGAAAAGATCTGATTGACAATTTGAAAATTAATGATTTGCTATCTTTAAATGAAAAGAATCCCTTAATTTATTGTCGGATTATTATGAATAAAAATTTCATGAAATTGGCTAAAGTTTCTATTATTCAGAATCGCTTATTATCGTATCAGTTATATAAACAAAAGTCCTTGCTGTTGATTAGGAGTAACTTATGGTTGCAAGAGGAGACTCCTAGAATACATAAGTGCAAACATATGTATCTTCACAGGACTTAAACGGACTGCAACCCTTTTGTCTCATTAGTCTGTGGTTTTTGGTTTGGTTGTTTGTTGTTGGTTCTTGCTCTTAGTTTACGTTACAGATGCTGTAACTGTTCAAACAATGTGTGGGTTTATTCCCGTACAAGCCAATATTAATGGAGAATCCAAATGAAATTACATATCACTGAAATTATTTGTTTTTTATGCAATAATAAAAATTATTACTTATGAAAGACAATGACAATCTGAAAAAAGATTTCTTTATCGCGTTTTCCGTAATACGCATAATATATAAAAATAATAATTATAGTATAAGCTCATAGCCGGCTACCTAAAAATATAGTGTTATGTTTTTTTATTCCTATCTAACGTACTAATTGATTAAATCTAGACCAGCAATTTTAATTTCTAAAATTTTTAATTCTTGGGCCGTATATCCCTTGAAATCATTATTAATGGACTTGTAGGTGATAATTTACGCTAGGTAGTTTGTTTCTTTATAATTGAATTCAAAATTAAATTTATAATTGTTACAAAACAACATAGGACCTAACCTGATACTAGAATTTTATTGCGTGTGTGTATAATATATAAATTATTTATTCTATTATAAAGAACGAACTGATAATCGGCGTATTAATACCGTACAAGTCTATAACTGTACTGTAAAGGATACGGTTAAAAACCAAAGAATTATATATATATATATAATATATATATAGTATATATATATATATATACAAGGGGTGTATATTATGTACTGGTAAACACCCCAATATATCCTTTACATAATTTAAATTATAAATTTTAGAAACCTCTTACAATCGCCCCCCTGGATTAGAGAAATTAGGAGCATCTACTTATTATGGAACAATGATAATTTAGTGATATGTCACACCAACGGGGGACGTCCTGGCCGAGGGGTATCGTGAATATTCTTCAATGGAAGCCCTATACCTTTGTGATACATAATTTTAAAGGTAATAAGCTTACTGAATTGAATGCCACAAATCCGCACTCAAGGGAATTATTACTTATCAGAAAATAGAGCATTGTTTTAGTTATTGGAAAATTTTACTGATGTATCAACAATGTTAATTTTTAACATGGTTTCTTGCCACAAAATGTGTTACACTAAATTTTGTAGTCATTTTTCTAAAACAATAGTTCAATTAAATAAAACAAAAATTTCAATTTTAAGCCTGGTTCTATTAGCACAAATTTTGCCCAAGTCTTTTTATTACAGTACAATTATGGAAATTACTTATGTTATTGATTTCTTATTACAAATAAAAAAATAAATGTAGTGCTGTTAGAAAAGTCTTACTATAAAAACAAGAACGTAATATTAACCTGCAATTTGTGGTTGTTGTCAAAGCAATGTGTTCGGATACTGTGTAACCATTCCTAACGGTTTGACAATGAGCCAATCTTGCAAGTGTAAAATTGATTTCGGACAGAGTTGCCTATACATTTCTTCAGTTAATCAAAGGCAATCTCCTCTTATAATCCTGTTTCTTAGGTCTTCCTCTAAATGTATGAGGCTTGTCTTCTATATAAACATTGGATTTTTAAATGACCCTCATAAAGGAAAATAATCGATTGGTTGACAAATCCGGAGAGCTTGGAGGCCATTACGATTTTCTGCCTCTTCGGCCAATCCAGTATTATGAGGAAACCTTAATACCAAATAATCTCTCTTACCTGTCTCCCATAATGGGGTGGAGCACCATCCTGCTGAAACCATACATTATCAAAGTATTCTCCTGATGCAATTTGAATAGCTGGGATTATTTCATTTTGGAGCATATTGTAGTAAAGTTCGGCATTTAAATTTCCATTGATGAAAAAGGGTCCAACAATTTTGTTACCTAAAATTCCACACCATACGTTCAGTTTTTGTGGTTGCTGTGAATGGGACTCAGTAATCCAATGTGGGTTTTCACTAGCCCAGTAACGGCAATTGTGCCTGTTAACATTGCCATTTAGGAAAAAAGTTGCCTCATCAGAAAATAGTATGTTGGTCAGAAAATCTCTATTTGTCATCACATTTGCGCATCACAAGTTCACAAAACTCAACTCTTCTGTCGTAATTCATCCTCACTTAACTGTTGGACTAAAATGAACTTTAAATGGTTTGTATTTATTAATTTTCAAAATCTTACTCATAGACATAGGGTGCATATCATGTTGCTGTGCAGCTTTTCTGAGCGATGTATGTGGGTCTTCAATAAATGTTTGCAAAACATCTAGTGCATGTTCTTCATCTGTTGCAGATTGTATGCTACCCGACTTTGGCCGATTACGTACACTCCCTGTCATTTCAAAACGCTCAATAGTTTTTGATGTTGTTGAAACACTTATGGGATTCCTTTCTGGGAAAGTGTCATTAAACAAATTACAAACTTCCCGATAAGATCTTTGACGATCGCCATATCCTCGCATCATCAACAGAGTAATTCGTTCTCTTTCAGACAATTCCATTAAAATGCCAAATAAAAACTGAACTACTGTAATTAGATAACTTGTTGACAGCAATGCTTCAGAGACACTGATTAACTCGACAGGAATGATATGACCTTTGTCCATTTGTAATTCCCAAGCTTAGACCTGTCTAGTGAAAGCTCCATGCTCAACAAACTGAAACCTGTAGACCAGATGATTAATAACACAATAATGTTTCTCATAGGCTAGTGACCTTTGTCTCTTTAAACCTTCCTGCTGACTGGAAAACCACAAGTACAGATTCATAAGTAATCAGAGAAAGTGACTCATAAGTTTTTATTCATTGTAATAAAAACTGGTAAATTTGTACTAATGAAACCAGCTTAAAAATAAATTGTTTATTTTATTTTAATTGAACATTTAAAAAATGCTAAAAAATTAGTGTAACACATTTTGTGGCAAGAACCATGTTAAAATTACATTGTTGAACATCAGTAAATTTTCAATACTAAAAATGCTCTATTTTTCTGATAGAATAATTCCTTTGAGATGCGGTTTGTGGCATTCAATTCAGTAAGCTATTACCTTTAAAATTATGTATCACAAGGTATAGGCTTCCATTAAGAATATTCATCGATACCCTCGGCAGGACCGTCCCCCCGTTGGTGTGACATAACAAAAAATTGTTCCAAAAAGTAGATGCCCAATCTCTATCACGATTGTAAGAGGTTTCAAATTTATATTTAAATTATTAAAGGATATATTTTGGGTGTTTCCAGACATAATATACACCCTGTACATATATATATATATATATATATATATATATATACTATTTTTTATTGCACGGTTCACATCCATTAGTAATGGGTTGGTGTTAATTTAGGTAGTTTAGGTTGGAAAAGTTTGTTTTTCAAATTTGGAGGTTTTCGAAATATTACTCTAGGTGTTTAGACATAAAGTTTGGGTATCTGGAGAGGAAAGTAGGACATTATGGGCAATTTTTCATAATACTGTTAATTTTGTGTAGGAAAAAAACTGTGTAATAAACTTTGGTTGTGTTTTATAACTGAAGCTTGCTGGATGTTTTGGTTTGTTTATTTGATATTTTAAAATTTTGTCTGGGTAATTTAAAATGTTTAAAAGTGTTGCTTAATTTTTCAATGTAATTTAGGAAGTCTATATCATTGCTGCATAGCTTCTTGGCTCGTATAGATAAACTTTTTGGAATAGACTTTTTTATATATATTGGATGGCAACTTGAAAAATTTAGATAGTTCATTGTGTTTGTTGTTTTAACATGCAATTTTGTTTTGATGTAGCCTGATTCTAAGAAAATGTCTAAATCTAAAAAAGTTATTCTAACATCAGAATAGTTCCATGTAAACTTCAAAGGAGAGAACTCTTGAAGATTCTTCAAAAATTCTTGCAAAGATTCCAGTCCATGATGCCATATGAAAAAATATATCATCGATGAAACGTACCCATTTTAATGGTTGAAGATTTTGTAGAGGCTAGAAATTTCTTCTCGAATTCGCCCATGAATAGGTTAGCATATGAGGGAGCCATCCTGGTGCCCATAGCTGTACCCGAAATTTGTAGATAATTTTTGTCGTTAAATTTAAAATTGTTCATTGTAAGGGACGAATTGCATTAAATTAATCAAAAAGTTGGTCGATGGAATAACATTATTTTTTTCTAGCGTCTAGAACACACTCTACAGCCTGCAGACCCTCTTTATGTGGTATGTTTGTGTATAGAGAATTTACATCTACTGTTACTAGAATTGAATTTTCAGGATTTGGTTGTTTAACAGTAGTAATTTTTTCAATGAAGTCAGTAGAATTTTTTATATAGGATGGTAATGATTTTACAATAAGGTTGCAGTTGATCATCACATATAAGCTGAAATTCTTTCTGTTGGACTCCCATAGCTAGAAACAATAGGTCTACCAGGTGGAGGACGAATGGGTTTATGGATTTTTGGGAGTGTATAAAATATTGGTGTTCGGGGCCATTTTGGACTTATATAAATTCAATATTCTTTGAAGACAAACCTTGATTGGGACCATAATCTTTGAGGTAGTTTTTGATAACTTCGTTAAATTTATCTGTAGGATCTTCCTCCAGAGGCTTGTATGTATTTGTATCAGATAAACTGTGTGGTAGCTTCTTCAATGTAATCTTTTAAATTTGAAATAACAATCTTACTTCCTTTATCAGCCGGGAGAATGATTATATTGCGATTGTTTTTTCAGTGATTTAATGGCTCGAATTTCATTTTGGGATAAGTTATTCTTCTTATTTAAAGAGTTTTGAAAGTTCAATTGGGTGATCTGCAGGGAGAGTGGGAGGTTTCCAAATCCGCTTTTTGTTTGAATCTATTCAAGCAAGGAAGAATTTCATCATTACAAATGTTTTGTTGTTTGCTGAAGAAAAATTTTAGTCTTAATTCCCGGGAAAAGGTAAGAGCGTCGTTTATTAGGCTTATTTGATTAAATTTTGGAGTAGGACAAAACGTGAGACCTTTTGAAAGAACTTGAAGTTCATCTTTGTTAGGTTGATAGTCAGATATATTTTCAATGCACGATTCAAGAAGATCACTGGCATTATTGGTATCTTGTTTTGGCTACTTTTTTGAATAATTGGGGTCTACATTTGTGTTCGGTGATTGTTCAACACAAGAATTTGTTCCATCATATGAGGGTGGTGTAACATTATTAGAATCGGTGTCACTGAAGCATTTCCATTTAGTGGGTATTTCCTCACCATTATTTATAGTTTTTCTGCAGATTTTTAACAACTTAATTGAAAGTTTTTCAGTTTTTTTAGTCATAAAACTTTGTAGCTTTCGTACTATATTATTAATGTCATTATGAAGAGAATCACTATCATATTGGGATAATAGACAATCATATATGATTCTTAATTCTTTACCATGGTTTTCTGCCATGGATTTATATGCTTTCAATACTAATTTAGAAAGTTCAAAACTTGTCTTGATAGCTAAAATTTTAACAGCTTCGTGCATAGCAGGTGGTTAGACCAGAGTAAGGAAATTTAGGACTGAGACCTTGAGGGGTTAGGCCGAAAGACAATAAAAGTGCCAATGAACATAACATGACAGTTAATTTTAACAATTTTTAAATGAATGATATTTGAACTGTTTCATTAAATGCTTTTTGCTAGTATGCGTATTCATTTTGATAAACAAATTGAAGAGCTTTAACGGAAAATAAACACTAGTGTATAAGAAGTGTAGAAGAGAGACTTGTTACCAAAAGGCTTCGTGTTGAAGATGGTTGATCACCAAGTGGCTGTTATACTATTTCACTTATTGAAATGAAAAACGAAGATTACAAGGCTTCTATATATTTCGTGGGATTTAATACCCACATCTTCAGGAAGCATAATATAAAATCAAGAAAACAAGAAACAAGAAACACAACAAATAAAATAAACAAAAGTGTAAATACGCAACTAAAACATTCAAAAACCCAGCTGATATATCATTAATGGCACAGATGGAAATTTGGAAAAGTGAAAATTATCTTAAAATTTAGACTTTTGGGTATTTTGAATTTTAAAAGTAATTGATGTGTTTGTTCCAGATATTTTAATTTTAATCTATTTAAATTGTCTTCATGACAAGGGAAGACCTTATTAATTCCTTTAAGGTTATAACATTCTTCAATTTTTTCTTTTTTGTTGCTCAGCAGCATGTTTGGCCAATGGCTTCTCCTTGTCCATTATGGAAAATATCAAATCTGTGCCCCGTTATTCTGACTCTAACGGTGGTTAGACGTTTGTCCCAATGTACTGTTTGTCACAAAATTTACAATTAATTTGGTAAATTACATTCTTATATAGTCACAGTTTACTTTGCCAATGATGGGATAAGTTAAATCCTGTTACGTTACTTTTGAATTCCCTAGAGTTTTTCATAGTTTTGCAAGAACCGCAACGTGGTTTGTTGCACGGTTTCAACATCCATTAGTAATGGGTTGGTGTAATTTAGATAGTTTAGGTTGGAAAGTTTGTTTTTCAAATTTGGAGGTTTTCGAAATATTACTCTAGGTGCTTTAGACATAAAAGTTTGGGTATCTGGAGAGAAAAGTAGGACATTATGGGCAATTTTCATAATACTGTTAATTTTGTGTAGTCCAGGAAAAAACTGTGTAATAAACTTTGGTTGTGTTTTATAATTGAAGCTTGCTGGATGTTTTGGTTTGTTTATTTTGATTTTTTTAAATTTTGTCTGGGTAAGTTTAAATGTTTTAAAAAGTGTTGCTTAATTTTTCAATGTAATTTAGGAAGTCTATATCATTGCTGCATAGCTTCTTGGCTCGTATAGATAAAACTTTTTGGAATAGACTTTTTTATATATATTGGATGGCAACTTGAAAAATTTAGATAGTTCATTGTGTTTGTTGTTTTAACATGCAATTTTGTTTTTGATGTAGCCTGATTCTAAGAAAATGTCTAAATCTAAAAAAGTTATTATAATTACTCTACTTATACCATATTGCATGTGGCTGACATCCTTTTAGCACGAAAATAAAGCTTTCCCTCAAAAACCTTTTTTCCACATATATTTTTTTTCTAATACTCACTTCATTGTAGCATTAGCGGATTAGAGTAAAATATCAAACTGCCTATATTAAATCTTATATATATATATATATATATATATATATGTGTGTGTGTGTGTGTGTGTGTGTGTGTGTGTGTGTGTGTGTGTGTGTGTATGTATGTATATGTATATAAAACGTAAATATAATATTAAGTAATTACTGTATTCTTTAAAGCAAGAAACTAAAAATTAAAGTATTAAAACATTGTAGTATGCAATAGTACATTATATTGTTTTAGAAATATATCTTAAAATATCTTAATTACTAGGTTGAACTAAGTATTGATAAAACATTATTCTTAGTGAAGTTGCTGCAGATTTTTATACAGATCGATATCCATACCCAGTATACGAAATTAAATTACGTTTTAAACATACGTTATCACATAAATACAGTATACTACAAAGCCAAAAGGAGAATTCTGCCATTTTATGAACATTATTGTGACTATTACGTACCGTAAATGATGTATGTGTTTTTAAATATTTTGTACCGTAGTTATAATCATTCATCTGAATCGCGGTAGGGAAGTAGGCTCTTTGTTAACTAGACGCGGTACGTGAACATTATTTTGTTGGTTTGACCTCTCCAGCTGTTAGAGATGTCAACGGTGATAGGTTCCCGAGCCGGTCGCGGTTGGTTTGTGGAGAAGAGGGGTAGTCTTCAAGTCGAGTGCAGAGCGTCTACACGTGCAGTTCTGAAAGCCATAGTACTTCCTCTATTCCTATACATTTGGGATATAGAGTTAATTTTTACCCCGGTGTGTTTTTAAGTCATGTTTTAAAAATTTCTTTTTTTTCCTTTAGTGCGTAATAATTTTTCAGCCTCCATAGTCTTCAAAGTAGTAAGTCCCGTACCAGCGTTTAGTTTAACATCATTTGTTTTATACTGTTTTCTAAATTTTGTTATATAACAGAGTCTGATAATTAATTCAACTTTTGAAGTATTGTAAATTAGATTTTGATCCTAAAGTTTACATCAAGCATTGTGTAATTTTGATTTAGAATATTATTTTTGAGAACAGAAATTTTTATTTTAATTTTGTTAATTTAAAACATTTTTTGAGGTGAAGTATACCTTTTTAGTTTCATTTTTTAAATTTTGATCAGACTCTATTAGATATGACCGATTGAGAGAAATTTTGAAGAAAAGCAAATCAAGATTTTGTAAAACTTTGTTAAATTTTGAGTGAAATTTAAAAATTCGGAATAAATTAGTTATTTCCGAAAAGTTGTTCTGATTTATAGAAAAATTAGCTCCAGACTTTATAAATAATATGTGCTATAATAACGGTACAATTTCTTGACATACTGAATAACCGCCAGCAAAATAACTCGTTACTAAATATTTGTGCTGTAAAGAATACACCATTTATGTAAGTTCGGAATAACATTATATTTATTTACGAAATCAATAATATTCTGTACTTTGATATGACATGTTTTATAATCTGACTAGTCATTAAGTAAATTTAATTATACTTATTCATGTATTATTTAGAATACAATATATTATTAACTTTTTATATGCCTTATTTTGATTTTAAACATACTTAAAGCTAAAGGAACACATACAGTATTGTAAAAGGAAATAATAAATGCAGGTTCCACCCACAGGTTGCCTCCCTGGGGAAATTCCAAAGCGCAAAGAAGTGTCATTTATCAGGCAAACCTTTGCTTTTGAGCTCATTTTTTTACATTTCGGTCTCAAGTTTGTTTCCTCTGGCCACGTTTGTGTCAGGGTGACAAATTTACGCCAGCCATTAACTTTTATATTTCCTGAATTTTTAGATTTTGAACCTATGTTATACAAAGTTGCTAACAGAGTATAAGGGTTAAAGCAGGAAACTAAAACAATATTGTTTTGGTTATAGGAAAGTTTATATAATAATTTTTTTTTGTAATAAAAGATTATATAGACAAACATCGTAACTTTAGAAAAGTTTTTAAGTTTACCTATGATTTTGGACATATGTTTATGCTATCAGCTGTGTAATACCCAGGTGTAATAACAACGTAAAGAATTTTTCTAATTTTCCGCTAACCAAATACATATTATATGTACCGTATTTAAAACTTTTTATGTGCTCTAAGGAAGTTTAGCGTTAAAAATCATCACACAGGTCGTTTTGTTTACAAAAGTTACTTCTAAAAATATATACATATAATTATGGTCTATTATAGCGGCGCTCTATAAAACCATGTCAGAGCGATCCTTTTTTCAATAACTTTTTTTCTGTTGAAATATTTATATTCAGTCGGGGCCCTTCGATACTTAGTTTTAATGAGGTCGATGTGTATTTTATTATTTTATTAACTTTGGCCTTATAAATCTAATTAAATGTATATAGTACTTCCTTATTCTTACTAGTACAAGACTTCGAGATGGATTCTTTTTTACGTGAAATAAGAGGTATTATAAATCTCAAGTGATTTTTCATAATGGAAGGAAAGGTGTAAATTAGGTAGTTTTTTCAACTTTGTAACTTGTTCGTAAGAAATTGTAAAGAAATGTTACTATAAATGTCGTTGTTAATCAATTTTAAAAATAATTTAAATGTTGGTTGTTCTCAAAAGTTGTGTACGTATTACTGCCGTCAGTTTGGACTGTTTATTAAGTCCAACCTGAACATCGAGATTAAAAAGAAAACAGTAGTTCATCATTTGAGCAACCGTAAATTACAATAATTATGTTAATATTATATCATCTAAATTTAGAAACTAAACACAGTTATTATTACTTTTAATGAGCCAATTAAAATTAACATAATTTTCTTTCTTATTCATTATTGTAAAGCGACTCCTAACAGGAGTACAACAGTTACTCTTGTTAATAAAAAAAACGTTTATTCAAGTGAAGTGAGTATGTTAAATAATAATGAGGATAAAAATTATTCTATCTTATAATTAAGTACTCCTTTTTAAATAATAATAAATCTTGTTCGAAGACTATTTCTATATCAACACTACATATATTTGAACGTAACTATCGTTTAGTTTTTATATAAATTAAAATTGAATTTTTAAGTAAAATACTTAACTTTAAAAATTACTGGTAGTATGAGTTTATTTGACTCAGAGGTGTCCTGATCTATGGACATAATAATTTCATTGAGTATGTAGGTAGTGTTTACGTAAGAAGAGGTCCATTTATTTAGCTGTACAATTATTATGTACATAATGAATGTTCTTATAATATATTTTAATAAATTAAATCGTATTTTTTATGTTCATTATATTTACCGTAATATTTCCCCATTCGAGTTTCTATTTAGAATTAAATAAATGTTTCAATTAACTAGAAAGTAATACTTCATAGCGCATATTACTTATTTCTACGCTATAAAGTGAGGTAATACGTGAGTTAAATAATAGAACTCCAAGTGAAATCCATATTTTGACGGTGAATAAGTAAACACCACAACCGCTTAGCATGGTAAAGGCATCACAAAGAAGCTGTTATGTATGCAAACTGTGTT
This sequence comes from Homalodisca vitripennis, assembly GCF_021130785.1. NCBI lineage: Eukaryota > Metazoa > Arthropoda > Insecta > Hemiptera > Cicadellidae > Homalodisca > Homalodisca vitripennis. The sequence continues at coordinate 48,194,602 of NC_060213.1, forward strand.
CATTTGTATCTGATGTTGCTCATTTTCTTTTTATGCTGAGGACTTTTAAAATTTCACAAAATGTTTTGGAAGTAGAGACCCCTACCGTTCATAATCTGCCTGCTAAGCAGCGGCTTTTTATGGTCAATGACTTTTATTTATCCTACACATCAGCACCCAAAGTTTTAAAATGAAATAGAAGTTGAGATATTATAAAGTGTTGTTCGTGTAAAATGTTATAAAAATATATAGCATATTAAAAATGTTCTATTTTGTAAAACTCCAAGAAATATACGAGAAAAAATTAAAATATACTGCGTTATAAACTTATGTCATTTTTTGTATTTAATAAATCTGTTTAATTAAAATTTTAAAGAAATTTTATAACTAATACATCTGAAAGGGCGTGCTTTTTTACAAATAATTAACTAAATAAAATATGAATAAAGCAGTTCATATAAAAAAATTAGCAGACAACCAATCAATCATCCGTCGGTTGATGTTAGGGTACTTTGGCCACAAATAATAAAACTAATTAGAAAAAAAATAGAAATATTTAACAATTAAACAAACATCTACCTATAAACTTCCTACACACATCATGACATTAAGATCTAGGACCAAAACGATGGGCCGGAAGTGGCTAATTTTACCCCATCATCCTTAATTGTCTACTTCCTGTCTCTTTCACATGTCAAGCCGTAATGGAGAAACAGGCGATATTGATTTTCTTATTGGTATTCCACTTCCGCCTGTAACTGAATGACATGTAACAACGCATACTTCCCGTGGTCATGACCTTTGCTCGGCATCCTGAGTGGTGATAACGTCTAGACTGGAATCTAAGCAGATTTCGTATACGTTTTAACTCTTTTATTTCTCTTCTTTACTTTATTGTGCATGTAAAAATTAAATTTGCTTCACCTGATAAAGAAGGTATTTATTACTAAAATTGTATTATACATTTTGTAATACATAGTATTTGTGTAATTTATAAAAACAACTAATTTTTTATGCAAGGTTTTCACATTGTTTATAATTCATCAGTTCAATAGAAACTAAAGGGTAAAAAATAAACGTATTTATGATAAGCTATGTGACAAAATTAACCGATGATCACATGGATTTCCCACCAATGATGATGAAGTAGTTAACTTTTACGTCTAATTTCATTAAGATGGGCTGCCAGATATATTATTATTATAAAGCAGCTAAATAATATCATTTGAGCTCTGAGATACCTATCGTCATTTGCATCTCAGGAAAATCTCCGAGTTACAAGGAACTTTTTTAATCAATAATTATATACTACATAGTTTTGTTAGGAGTTTTGTGATCCCGTTCCATCTAGTCCATTTTTCTGTCTCCTAGAGAGGGTTTTTATAAATAGTTTGACGGTTGAACAGACGAGAGAGTTGTAAGGAGTTTATTCCTATTATTAGATACTCACTACATTGGTATGCATGGACTTTAATTTAACACTATGCCTAATAGGTTTTTCGAAACAAAATTAATTTTATGCTTAAATTGTACAATATAAGAACACAAACTTAGTTTTGTGATTCATCAATTAATACTATTTATGTAAAAAAATTTTATTGTGGTTTAATAATATTTATTTATCTTCCCCAGTTCATTAGATATAATAATAGTTATACATATCTTAAACTTAATTTTAAAAGGCCACTTAGCTATAAGAACTTAAACTATATTTTAAAAGAGGTGATTGGAGATATCTAATTCATATTTTATATATAAATAGTACAGAAGTTTATCATTTTTATCTGACTGTTTTCTTAATGTTTCTATTTGTATGGATGTAATTTTATTATTTTAAGTATATTTAATACTTTTAAGTACGCTGAATTCTATACGTATTTTCTCATGCAGCTTTTTTAGTATTTTTTTGCTGTCAAATTCTTAAAACAAAAAAAATTTTACTTTTTAAAGAAATTAATATATAAAAAAATTATGGTTGCCTGTAAAGTCGGTTTTACGGGCGAAGATTTTTACGTGACAACGTCTTTTTCTCTCGGTAGAATATTTATTGATATGAATATTATTAAATTGCACAATAGGAACAAGGAATTGAATGAAAATAAGAATTGCACAAATTTTAACTATAGAAATATATTTTGTTTTCTAAAACATTGTACATAATTTTGAAATTAATTAAAATTTGTTATTGTAAATGGCAAAGTTGAATAAAACATGTACTAAAATTGGAATTTGAAATTTCTTGCTAAACACACAGTTTAAATTTCTAACTTCGAGCGTGGTGATTGGTCGGTTTAGTTCGTTTTGTTTGGTCGCACTGTTATGACAGGTTAGAGGTTATAATTTGTTATTTTAAATGTTTGACTAGCAATACGCGCTGTTTTCTTCTCAATCGAACTGAATAACGATTGATTGCAGAGTGATTTAAACTAATAATTTACTTAACACTATCAACATTTGTCAATAGTATGACAACCTATAAACTCAGGTTCTCAACTTTTGTGTCAATCTAACAATTAATCAATCAATCATAGTTTACGATAATGAAATATCAGTGTACAATTATTTTACCTTTATTGTTGTAGTTGTTGTAAATGACGAATCTAAGCACTCCACATTTTCACGAATAAACATAGTTATCTGCTTTATCCCGTGGCGGATCCCGTGCGGCGGACCCACTGGACGGGCATCGTAACGTTACCGGGCGTTACACTTTTTTCATGAGTGACTCCGAGCCGCAACCTAATTTAAGACTTTGTCACGTCAAAAACTATAATTATTATTATTGTCTATTGTGTATGTGTGTTAGTTGTAAATAGTTATTCAGTGTGTACTGAATATAGTTAGTTATTATTTTTGCTTATAGTTCATATTTTATATCATAGTGTATCTTGTGTTATAAATATGTATAAACATTCTAAATAAATGACAAAACGTACGTTCAAACTTTTAATTGAACTATCTTACTTTCGGTATTGTTTTATTTTCAATCATATTACATATTCCAGAAATTGAATGGTATATGCTGCACAAGGTCGTTAGTACTGATAAAAAACCCAGTGGTCACATCTGAACGTTCGCTATTTCAAACTCAGACCCTACTCCATCTTTTCAGATCACTTGGCAATAGAAATTTCGGGGAGGGTAATTTATCAGCTATTCAATCAATCGTCCATTTCCCAGACCGTCCAGCACCCTTAAAGAGGTTTCATTTCTTATACTTTGCAAGAAGGAATATTAAAATAAATTGCACTGCTTATTTATCGTAATTTAAGTATTTAACCTATCCGTTCAAGACAGCAGTCATCGACCGAATTTTAATACTCATTGTTTCCCACTGCTGGGAAGTTATCTTAGAACATGGTCTTGTTATATTTTTATGATCAGATAAGTAAGTTGCAACATTTCAATGACTTCTGATATTACAACACTATCCTGAAAATAGAAGCACCGTTATTTTGTGTTTTAGAGCCAACTTATACACTGTCAACCAGGCTGCTTACTCACCATAAACTTAGTCCCGGAATAATTATTACTCGTATGATAGTAAGTTTATGAAAGCCTAATTTACCATACACATTTATGTAGAGTATCTTATTAAATATACGTTCCATTAGTGTATTTACAAGATTGCACCTTCAATCACACTATACAATATTTAGTTGATATACAATGTAGCACTCTACCTGCCTGTATATACCTCCGTTCTTTATGGTGTGCAGGGACGAGTTTGTAAATTCATAAGGCTATGGAACAAGACTGACTCTCAAGCTAGAAGTACCCCACAGATTATGTCGTGTAACCGACTTTACTCCGGTTGCATGCAAACGTTGGGTCTTTAGATCCTGACTTATTTAGGATAAGTATGGTATTGTGTCAGATTTTAAAATGTCATGCGATTGCACCCGTGTGGATGGTAAATGTATTTATCTTTTTCAGATTTTTGCGCCTTTGCAATGCTATCCATAATACCTCTGTAAAAGATTTAGGCGAAGCTCAATCAAATTCCATAAGGTTCAAAGCACCATAATTGAACAAAATATTGCTAAGTTCCATTCTAAATTAGAAATTATAAAATATTTTATCTATAGGTCAAATGGTTCACAAGATATGGTTCCGCGACTGCCATATCATATTGGCAACAGATAGTAAAATACGAGAACTGAACACTTTCAGTCTTTCGCAACGCTCAATAATGAACATTCATTCCTAACTTTGTTCTGCAGGACCATTCAATGATGATTCTGTTTTACATGGTCGCAGCTACTAACTAACAATGGCTACAACTACCCATTACATTATATAGTGTTCAGACTATATTCACAAACTATTATATTTATACTTTTAAGTATGTTATTAATAATGGAAACTAAAAACTTATCTATCTATATCCTTAGTTAAGTGTACTTCAAATGTACACTTAAAATTTAAATGATAATAAATTATTGAAAAAATTATATTTCCTATAACTCATTTTTCATATAAGAATCAATAAATGTATTGTATTGAAGGAACTTCCTTCATCAAAGATTGTCTTATTGGTTATTATAAACAAAGTTAAACTATTTAGGAAACACATTAAACTTTCTAATAATACAGTGACATTATTGTACATGCATACACAGATAAGTCCTCGTAAGGACATAAAATGACTAAGTATATTATAATAATACAACGAATGAAATTGATCCGAATTAGAAAATATTGTTAGGTTTTAAAGATGAGAAAATTTTAATCTTAGTCATCCCACAAAAACATTGAAACGAATTCTAGGCCCATTGTTTTATCACATGACCTTATCTCTGCCGTGAGCTGAGTCAACATCGGAGCAGCGAATTCACTGTATATATAATACTTTCTTGGTGCTTTAATAAACCAATAAAGCAGGATTTCCATCAAGAACGCGTACAAGATGGTCTAGTAAAATAAAATATAAAAATAAGCGTTCGTCTTAGGAGTTATGTAAATACTTGTATACAGATTTAAATATTTCAAAATATTATCAACCATTTCTTCTAATTCTAATAAAACCCAAATTTCGTACCACGGTGAAAAAATAAATAGACTAATGTCATTTTAATAAAGCAGGTTTATACATACATAAACACTTTTATTGTTAGCTTTAGCAAGGACTTAGTCTTTTATATGATTATAATATTAAAAATCAACTACATTAAAAACTGAATTAAAAAAATATTTAACTTGTAGATTAACCATAGTCCTTTAAGAGCGGGGTTATCCGTAAAAGATATTGCCTTTCATAATACGAAACTTAAATAAATTTTCTATGTTTATTATTACATGTTGGCATGTAAAATTTTTTTTAGGGTATTTCTATTTATAATTTACTAGAAATTACCCGCGGCTTTGCATACAATTGCTTATTGATCAGCAGGTACGTCCTAGGCAGTTATGTTTAAATGACATAAAAAACACTTTTAAAACTATTTTTTGTCTGTGGAAGATATTCCATTCTTTTCACCCAATTCCTTATACGTGGGTAATTAAAAAGAACGATGTTTTGAGGCTTTGATTTTAGAGAGTAATACAGTTTATATGAGTACCCATGAAACTCACACAGTTCTTTAGCTCCAGTTCACCTCCATTTTATTGCAGCGTCTGGTATCTGACAATGTCTCTGACTGGACTGCTTGGATCTGGGAGTAATGTTCGTCTGAAGAGATCCAAAGAAATTTTACGACGAAGAAGCACAAAATGAAACATTTACATCGTTTCAACCTCAGATGTACCTATAAATTGCTGAAGTAGTAGTCTCATTGTCTCACCAGGTTCAAAAATTGACTAAACAAAGAATATATAAACGTTTTTGGTAATAAAGCGTCCAATTCCAGCTTAAGGTATTTCTGCCGCCGTATGCAGCGTTCCTATTGTTAACAAAATTAATAAAGTGTGTACAAATGAAACATTTACATCGTTTCAACCTCAGATGTACCTATAAATTGGTGAAGTAGTAGTCTCATTGTCTCACCAGGTTCACAATTGACCTAAACAAAGAAATATATAAACTTTTTTGGTAATAAAGCGTCCCAATTCCAGCTTAAGGTATTTCTGCCGCCGTATGCAGCGTTCCTATTGTTAAAAAAATTAAGAAAATATGTACACATGCTATTTAGGTGAGAAGATTTCTCGTTGGACACAAAGCGACTCAATTCGTTTGCATAGTTAACCCGATCAATAAATTTACATATATCAATAACGTATACAAATTTTTATTCCGTATAAAGCGACTACTTCCGGTCACCGTTAACTACCTCCGGTCTAAGATATTTCTGACACCAGTAGTCTATTTAATACGGATAAACATGTGTATGAACTATTTTCCTGTTATGAAAGCAAATGTATACAAGCGGGGAAATGAAAAACTAAATTTGGTACGTCTGTTGCAAAGCTAGTTCAATCCTTACGAGAAGTTCCAATTCGTATAATCATGTTATTAATATTTTTGTATTTATATGATGAGGGACGTTTTGTGTGTGAAATTCCGTCCGTCCAGAACGTAGAGAATAATAAAAATTATAGTTTGTCTAGGGCTGCAACACCATTTCAACCCCTATGGTTTTTTGATCCCTAATGATATTGCTTTGATTTTTTTACCTTGGTCGTCAGGAACGTGTATATACATTTTCATGCTCCTAGGACATTAGAAAGATAGAAAACGTCTCTATCTTTCTATACATAAGTTCCTATTTCATTTTTTGGAACAAGCTTTCGTTTTTTCTATTTAAAAAAGTGTGTAAAAGATTTAAAGGTTATACAATATCGGTTATTAGAGAATTACTGTTCGAGTTAGTGTATGAGCCATGGCTTTACCTTCCTGCAGTTTTAAATTCTCTAATACCATTTTAGCATCGTAGGATCTGTTTATTTAATCGATAATGATTAATTACTAGCTTTCTTCCAGAAACGTAATAGATCTGAATTTAATCTAAAACTAAACTTTAACATTGGATATGAAAGGAAACTAGCAAACGGACTACAACTCAATTCAGTGACAAATAGGATTTCACGCCGGTGTGTTCCGTCATATTGGCCTCTTACCTCACTCTATATCCCTTAGGAAATATTTTAAGAATCAACAGAATAAACCACAACAGTCTTTCCATAAACTAACCATTAAAACATTATATTTAATTTAAAAATTTTCACAAGGCGGTTTTTTTGTGGTAAGCTATTTCAATTATAAGGAATTGAACATTTATATTAAATAATTTTATAATCCGCTTTAGTCTAAAACGAGTTAAATATTTTTTATTTATTATATAATTGCCTGACAAGCCGTAAAATGATTATTTTCGTATTTCCTTCAGCTCGATATACAAAAACAAATTGTTCTATAGATTATTTTAAAAGTTTGAATAAAGCTTTTTTTTACTGTAAAAAATGAGTTAGATGATAGTTCATGTAACTTCATAGGATTTAGATGATCGCTATTTAATATTGGTTCATGGGTATTTTTGAGAAGTATGTTCGTCGTGAAAGAATTAAGACCATAGATATAGATATTCACAAAATAACAAAGTACAAAATCAGGTTGGATTTGTATTTATAAAGGTCGAAAAATTATAGTATGGAATTTCTAATGTATATATACAGGGTGTATATTATGTCTGGAAAACACCCCAATATATCCTTTAATAATTTAAATATAAATTTGAAACCTCTTACAATCGTGATAGAGATTGGGCATCTACTTTTTGGAACAATGTTTTGTTATGTCACACCAACGGGGGACGTCCTGCCGAGGGTATCGTGAATATTCTTAATGGAAGCCTATACCTTGTGATACATAATTTTAAAGGTAATAGCTTACTGAATTGAATGCCACAAACCGCATCTCAAAGGAATTATTCTATCAGAAAATAAAGCATTTTTAGTATTGAAAATTTACTGATGTTCAACAATGTAAATTTTAACATGGTTTCTTGCCACAAAATGTGTTTACACTAATTTTTTAGCATTTTTTTAAATGTTCAATTAAATAAAACAAAAATTTCATTTTAAGCTGGTTCTATTAGCACAAATTTGCCAGTTTTTATTACAGTACAATTATGGAAATACTTATGTTATTGATTTCTTATTACAAATAAAAAATAATGTATGCTGTTTAGAAAAGTCTTACAACAAACGTTTTACCTGCATTTGGTGTCAAAGCAATTGTTCGAACTGTGTTCCTTCTACGGTTTGACAATGAGCCAATCTTGTGTAAAATGATTCGACAGAGTTGCCTAACATTTCTTTCAGTTATCAAAGCAATCTCCTCTATAATCCTGTTTCTTAGGTCTTCCAAATTATGAGGCTTTCTTCTATAAACATTGGATTTTAAATGACCCCATAGGAAATAATCGATTGGTGACAAATCCGGAGATCTTGGAGGCCATTCGATTTCTCCTCTTCGGCCAATCCATTTATGAGGAAACCTTAAATCCAAATACTCTCTTACCTGTCTCCCATAATGGGGTGGAGCACCATCCTGCTGAAACCATACATTATCAAAGTATTCTCCTGATGCAATTTGAATAGCTGGGATTATTTCATTTTGGAGCATATTGTAGTAAAGTTCGGCATTTAAATTTCCATTGATGAAAAAAGGGTCCCAAACAATTTTGTTACCTAAAATTTCCACACCATACGTTCAGTTTTTGTGGTTGCTGTGAATGGGACTCAGTAATCCAATGTGGGTTTTCACTAGCCCAGTAACGGCAATTGTGCCTGTTAACATTTGCCATTTAGGAAAAAAAAGTTGCCTCATCAGAAAATAGTATGTTGGTCAGGAAAATCTCTATTGTCATCACATTTGCGCATCACAAGTTCACAAAACTCAACTCTTCTGTCGTAATCATCCTCACTTAACTGTTGGACTAAATGAACTTTAAATGGTTTGTATTTATTAATTTTCAAAATCTTACTCACAGACATAGGGTGCATATCATGTTGCTGTGCAGCTTTTCTGAGCGATGTATGTGGGTCTTCAATAAATGTTTGCAAAACATCTAGTGCATGTTCTTCATCTGTTGCAGATTGTATCCTACCCGACTTTGGCCGATTACGTACACTCCCTGTCATTTCAAAACGCTCAATAGTTTTTGATATTGTTGAAACACTTATGGGATTCCTTTCTGGGAAAGTGTCATTAAACAAATTACAAACTTCCCGATAAGATCTTTGACGATCGCCATATCCTCGCATCATCAACAGAGTAATTCGTTCTCTTTCAGACAATTCCATTAAAATGCCAAATAAAAACTGAACTACTGTAATTAGATAACTTGTTGACAGCAATGCTTCAGAGACACTGATTAACTCGACAGGAATGATATGACCTTTGTCCATTTGTAATTCCCAAGCTTAGACCTGTCTAGTGAAAGCTCCATGCTCAACAAACTGAAACCTGTAGACCAGATGATTAATAACACAATAATGTTTCTCATAGGCTAGTGACCTTTGTCTCTTTAAACCTTCCTGCTGACTGGGAAAACACCAAGTACAGATTCATAAGTAATCAGAAGAGAAAGTGACTCATAAGTTTTATTCATTGTAATAAAAACTGGTAAATTTGTACTAATGAAACCAGCTTAAAAATAAATTGTTTATTTTATTTTAATTGAACATTTAAAAAATGCTAAAAAATTAGTGTAACACATTTTTGTGGCAAGAACCATGTTAAAATTACATTGTTGAACATCAGTAAATTTTAAATACTAAAAATGCTCTATTTTCTGATAGAATAATTCCTTTGAGATGCGGTTTGTGGCATTCAATTCAGTAAGCTATTACCTTTAAAAATTATGTATCACAAGGTATAGGCTTCCATTAAGAATATTCACGATACCCTCGGCAGGACGTCCCCCGTTGGTGTGGACATAACAAAACATTGTTCCAAAAAGTAGATGCCCAATCTCTATCACGATTGTAAGAGGTTTCAAATTTATATTTAAATTATTAAAGGATATATTTGGGTGTTTCCAGACATAATATACACCCTGTAATATATATATATTGGGAAACATAACAAATATCAGCTTTATGGCGTTTTAGTAACTCCCTAGCTCACAAAGTATTTTATTAATAATTTAATTTTAGTTCTAGGAAATCCAATTTATTGCATCACGTTGTAAAACGTGGCGAGCTGACTCTAAAATCATTTCAAATGTAAATCTTTAATTTTGCACGAAAATTCATTTCTACATAGACAAGAACATGTGTTCTGAGATGGTGAATGAGCATTACAAAAGCATGTCATTATTACAGAAGCTGATAAAAGTTCTATATTGTCTGCCGGGTGAAATTTATACATTTATTTCATACGATTATATATCTTGTCCACAGGCCAACTTAAGATTGAAATGAGGTATTAATTTAAACTTTTTGCAAACAAACACAGTGAAATTTGTTAGGCTACATGTGGCATGGCTTACTTGTTGTCATTAAGCAGCTACATAGTAATGATCTGAATTATGTTGAGAATCTGAATTTTTTTTCTCGTGGCTTCAGTAAATTGTCAAGTTGTCCTTTCAGTTTCAACGGCCCAAAGTATATGCTATATACAATATTTATGCTATCCTTGAAATACAAAATTTAATATACCTGTTAGAGGCAGAGAAATGTACATTAGTGTTAACTTATCTATTACATGTTCTTAACAGATAGCAGATCCTTGAGTAATGAAATAAATTTAATTGTGTAATTAACTGATTGCTTTTATAATGACAAACTAATAACCCATTATTTCGTTTGCTGAAATAACCTCTTTTATTTCAAAATGGGATATCTTTGCCACTTATAAAAATAGTTGTAAAGAGCTGTTTATTATAAATAAGTTGAAAGCATTCGAGTTACTAGACATTTGCCTTGAAGCAAATCATTCATTATTATATTATCCATAACAAGAGAAATTTAAACAAGGATCCGCGTTTTTTTTTATTATATTTACTGTCATATTATGTAAATTTTTATATTACATTGCATTTAAATTTCTTAAATAGACTTTAATATAGTACAACATTGAGTCAATATATACACTGTTTTCTAAGGTCATATTGAATTTTATTAACATTAATCAAGTGTATATGTTCATTTTAAAGCTAAACTCCTTTCATTACTCATTTTAAAGAATATTATTTTCTAAAACCTATTCCACATAACAGTCTTTTTGTAATACTGCATATATGATAGAAACAGAATACTTTATCTCGAACGCAACTCTAGGGAATGGGACCAAAGTTTTTGTAAACTTTGTTATGCCTCTTGCTCTTTGTTTGACGTCAAACTTGCTCCCACCTGACTAAGGAAGAAGGATACTTACTTAAAAAGACAGTGCAATGTAATGTGTTATTTTAGGTTCTTTAAATAAAAAATAACATTATTGGAATATTCATTTGTTAATCAGTCTCGTAGTAGGTAAAATCTAAGCATGTTATTATGTCATACGGTATAATAAAATTGGATTACACTGGTATATTAAAATGTATTTTAATTTTATATTACACATATAATTATGTTTTTAACTTGCCTCCTTTGTAGTATTTGAGCGCTGGTATTGATACTTGGATGAATTATAAAATATATTTTCATATTAAACAATGAACACTTTGTAGTGTTTTTAAAGCTTCATTGGTTTTATTTTTTAATTAAAATTTAAATTAAATGACAATTTTGGGAAAGAAATATCGGGACTTAATTTTAATTAGATTGTGAGAAGTTAGGGTAAAAATGAATATGTAATCCTTTGGCATGTTAGTGCTGGTAATTTTAAATTATTAGGAAGGTAGTTTACTGCTTTGAATTTATCAGAACTTGTCTTGTACTGCAGTTACGTTAGATCTGAGAAGGCTATTGTTCTTAGGTTGGATACGGCTGGGCCATTGACAGAACGCCACGGTTGTCCATCAGAAGGGGGAAGAGTAACTATAAAACCAACAGCTCATAACATTCGGCCTTCTTTTGGTTATTTATCGTGAATTAAGTTAATTACAGTGCGCCGTATTTCTAAATTTTTTCCGCGAAGGATTTTGAGGTAAGCACCTAATTTATTGTACGTTATATTGAAATTGTCTTCTAGATCAGATATTAAATTAATTTTGTTGTCTTTTTTTATAATAAATTTAATTTATAGAAACTACAGAGCAATCTGAATAACTGAGTATAGAACTGTAATAGAATAAAACAAGTTGCATTTGGTACAAACTTACAATAAAAGTAAATTAAAATTGAACTTTTAAAAAAATTTTGATTAACATGTGGAAATTTAGTAATTTATTCATAGTTAATTTTACTGTTTTACTGCGAATTATAATGGTAAATGAATTGAAATTTAAATAATTGTTTGAGAGAGTTGTATATGAATTGTAAAGACTTCAAGTTAAGGTACAACTAGTGGAAAGAGGAGCTTGATATTTTATTTTCAATTTTCAGTGAACTTAGAAGTGAAAATTTAAATTTTTGTTACTTCCAAGCGATATTTCATTTGTATTTTATTTATGTGTACTTGATTTGATACTCGAGAGCTCCTATAAATAGACATAAATAAGATCTAACATAAAAACTACACTTTACGGAAGTATTTTAATTGTAAAATACTTGTATATATATATATATAGAGTGTATGGATCTAAATAATTAATGAATTAATATTAATTCTCTGAAAATATTATGGTCTATTTACCAAATAACTGATTAACGACCATTAAAATGGAAGAGGCGTTACGTAAAGCCTGTACACTCATTATTTATTGCTTGGTAAATAATGTACAGTACATAAATGATAAATGGCACATTACATAAAAGTAATAATTTTTTTAACTGATATCAAGCTTATAAAATAGATAATAAATGAATAAAGACCAAATCTGTTGCTTTTTGCAGTTTGTCGTTTCACCCTTTAGCAAAAATTTGTAATTTCGTTAAATTTTTCGTTTAAATAAAAATAATTACAAATACCCGTTCACATGTACGAGGTGTCGCAGATATGAGCCTATCGAATCACGCATATCGATCTGACAGCATTGCAACTTTTCCACTTATAATAACTTGTTATTTGGTCTCTTCAAAAGACCCAGAATAAGTTTCAACCATGTCCTAAGAATTCGTGACCCGTTAGAACGGTATAAGTTAAAAATTTCTATTGTGCTGTAAATTGAAAACGGAACAGCATAGTTAGGAGCAACGGTGTGTAATTACATTTTGTGATAGGCTGGGTGAATTTGCGACTTTGACTTTTGAAAAGTGGCCAAAACCTCATGGGTCAAAATTCATTATCAAGAGCACAAGTTCTTAGGTGGCTTTTGGGCATTTTTAGAGGGGAAAGAGTTAGTTTAGCAGCGGCCACTAGGTATTCAGCTTATCGCTCTGTTAGCAATACTGATAATATACCGTGCATCTGGCTTTTTCGTGTCTATATCGTGTTTTATCGTGCCTATACATTACTGGAACTTTAAAGATTGCACAACATTTAGTTAAATATTGATGTTGTTGGGTTAGTATGCGAAGTGGATAAATGTTCCGTTACGTGGAGTGGTAAATGTGCGCACTATTTTCATACGAAATGTATTATAAACGAGGGAGTGAAAACCAAGTAACGGAGGCTAGGAATGGGAATGTGAGACTCGTTCTACAAAACAAGGAGGCCTCACCAACCAGCAGCAATAAATCTTCATCTTCAAATAATAAGGAACTTATTCTATTGACAATGTTCCCGTTCAAGAGGGAAGTGTTTGCTAAAAGAAAGAACTATAATTTGCTGATTAAGGATTTAAGCAACACTGTACAATTTTTATCTGGCGAAATCGATAAAACAAATCTTGGATTACAAATATCAGGAAAGAATACTGCGAAATATAACAGTATAGTGGCACTATTAAATTCGAGAACAGGTATCCTAATGAAAGGTGTACATACTTGAAGACAAGCTCAGATGTTTGGAACAATATTCAAGGCGGAGACATATAGAACTTAGCAGAATACCAGAGACGCAATAGGAAACTGGGTTAAGCTTGTTTAATGACAATAGGAACAGCAGTTGGATTAGAGTTACAGGAGCCTGAAGAGACAGCGACCCATTATTACCGACTTTCAAAATGGAACGCTACCAATCAATAGTTATACAGTTCCATACTAAAATCTGTAGGGATTCTTGGAACATGCTTCAAATAGAGAATAACTCTAACGGAAAACGCGGGGCACCTATAAAAATCCAAGAATACCTCCATCACCTGCATGTTTTATTACTTCACATACGGCACTAAGATATCAATACGATACGAGCGACCTAAGCAGTAACAGCTCAAACCTTTATAATTGTCATAGGTTTCTTATATGAAATGGATGTATTGATAAAATATTATAATTGGAATGTGTAAACAAAATTGTTTTGAAAGATTTAAAAAGTCATGTTTTTATGTATTACTAACAAAAACGTATTAAGCAAAAAAGTTAATATATGAAATAATTAATTAAATGACTGTAAAACAACTAGGATTATATAATGATTACACTAAAGGAGGTTTGCCTAGACACATATATGTTTAATAGAATTTAAATAACATTGCGCCTTAGAAATCAATTTAATATAGTAACTCTCATAATTAATCTGTTTTTTGATGTTGTCTTGAAAAATTTACTTATTTTAAATTAAAACCTTTCTTTATATGTATAACAAAAATGATCCCTCGTAGCAGTTATCATTTTAATTTGTCTGATATTAACTATACTTTCTAACAAACTCTTATTCTGGGTAAATAAACTGTCATAAACATTCAACTGACTAACATAAGATATCGATAGCTCATTCTTACAACCCTATATTTACTAAATTTGTGTTGTGTCTTGCTTTGTGTAAACATCTATATAATCTAATATCAACATTTACTTTTACCGGATGATAACCCCTTTTTCTCCTTCACAGGTAAGTAACTAACACAAGAATTTCATGTAATATATTTAAGGTCGTGTAAATTATTTGTAAAAAAATATTAACACACATGATTAGAATGAAAAATAACATTATGAATAAAAGCAATGTAGTAGAACGAGAACGGATCAACAATAAATCAAGTTATATCTACTACTATAAAAATATATCTTAATGATTATTTTTTCGTATTATTTAAAGTTCATCGTTTATCCAGTCCAGATATATAACACTTAAAGAGCCGTTTTACCTTTTCATATCAAAGCAAACCTGAGATCGATTACGAATTGGATTTCACGCCTCTTTCTAATACAATATTGGCTTCTCGCCTCAATTTATCTCCTTTCCTTACAGACTTATCGGTTATTTCTTTTAACATGATAACAATTTAATGAAAAACACTATATATTATAATGTAACAATTAAAAATGTAATATACGTATAAAGATACGGTCAAATATTACTGTTGTAAATTTATTGTATACGTATTATTATGTAGTTATTTAACTGGGCGTTAGTGATCATATGACTAGTCGACCTGGAAAGAGTTCACATCTGTCTGTATGTGTACATGTATACAGATTCTCATGATATCACGAAAATAGACTAACTTATTGAATTGAACTTAAATAGTCTATTTGTTTCAGCGTTAGCTATTATCTTTACACGTGATATAGATAGCTGTAATGGCAATTTGAATACAATGACAGTATAATAATAGAAGTATCAAAATATAAAATATTTACTCCTGCCAGTTAATTATAGCAACAAATCTAAGTTTTTAATTGATGTACATACTTTAATTATTTAAAAATTGTTATAAAATATAATTAAATAAACAAAATATAAATGTATAAATTGGCAAAATATCTCGAGAAAGAATTCCCATGTAATATTTTGGTTATTGCATAAAACGTACTTTTTACAAAGAAGAATGTATTATATGATGTTGTATGCAGTTCTAACTATGTAATTTAGTTAAGTGTTATTGAAAATAATCCCTTAGTATTCTAACACAAACCCTCCTTTGTCTGTTGTCGTTAAGTAATACTGCATTTTTTATTACATTTTTTTCTGTGTAACTATCTCTTCACAGGTCTTCTTAAGAATGAAGTGAATGATAATAGTTTTAAAATCTTGCACGTAACTTTCGTGAGGCCTGTGGAATACTCCAACCATGGATAGAATAGTAAACTCATAATTTTATACTCTAAATTTTAAAGGCCAATAAATTGTGTAAATGTTTTTTTCTGATTTTATTTAAAAAGTATAAATTACAAAAGGTGCCTATGCATACATATAATTTTATAAACCCACATCAAGATTTTTCATATTTAATTTCATATTTTTTTCATCATATTACTATTTATGTGGTAATATTTACCAGTAATTTATATTGAAAGTAAGAATAATTATTGCATTTCATTTATTTACAGTAAATTGTTGTAAATATATTTATTAAATATATACATAGGTACATTTTGTTAGCTAATAATATAGCAGTTGTTAGTAGAAATTCTTTCCACTTGAAAATTGTTTAGTTTCTGCAAATATACATTTATATGATAAAGTTAGCATTACGTACCGGCTCATATAAATAAGATAGTGGGAAGCGGAAAGGAATATCACTCTACACACACACACACACCACACACACACACACACACACACACACACACACACACACACACACACACACACACACACACACACACACACACACACACACACACACACACACACACACACACACACACACACACACACACACACACACACACACACACACACACACACACACACACACACACACACACACACACACACACACACACACACACACACACAATATATATATATATATATATATATATATATATATATATATATATATATATATATATATATATATATTCGCTTCGGTTGTATGATGCAGAATTGCTCTATTATAAACAAATTAGACTTCTTAGTTTAAATTTCCTTTAATATTTCGGGTTTGGTCTGAATAAAAAATGAAATGATCAATTGTTTTTGTTATTATTATTTTTTCTAAATTATTTTTCTAAAATTCTGTCTCTGATCATGATATTTCTCTTTTGTGTTAATCACATGTTCAAAAATTCCTGTTTATTTATTTATTTATGCAAATGTTTATTTATTTACTTATGTAAATTTTGTTGCTGTGTTATTTTTGTTTTATACCTTTTTATTATACTTTTTTCAAAACGGCAAAGCCGAAATATTAAAGGAAATTTAAACTAAGAAGTCTAATTTGTTATAATAGAGCAACTCTGCATCATACAACCGAAGCGAATATATATATTGTGTATATATATATATATATATATATATATATATATATATATATATATATATATATATATACACAATACAATACAATATTGTGTATATATATATATATATATATATATATATATATATATATATATTGTTTAATAAATAACAAATACACATATATCATGTTTTTCTATCTATGAACATACTAGTTACTCAGTAAGTACTAGTATACAAGTTTAAATAATATTAAATAGTGTATTAAATAGTGAAAATCTAATTCTTAGTATCAGGAATAAAATCTATTCTTAACACATTCTAAAAAAACATTATTCTAATAAACTGTTTATGTAATCAAAATATACAAGTCGCAACACCCAAACTACACAACTGTGAAACATATGGAACGGTATAAATCATTTAATAAATACTTCTCTGTCATACATATGAATATTGTATGTGACAAGCATTTGAAAGAGGCAGACGGCCATCATTCATCAACGTAATGATTCAAAGGGTTCATTAAAAAGCTTTCCTGCAAAAAGTATGTGTTTCTCTCATAAGGTGACGTATTTGTCCAATTACTAAACATTTCCAAAACTAGCGTTATTTTGTATTTAAAATTCATAGCTATCACTAAGTCACTCATTTACTAAATATATAATACTTCAACTTATTAATATCTTAAAAACACGAAATTTTGCATTTGTATGCTTTACGACTTTCAGTAGATAATATATTGAGATAAAGATATTGTATTTACAATCAAAAAAAACTTAGAGGCCGAAATATTTTTTAACCTATGCGAGAATTATATTTTGGTGTGTTCAGCTACTTGATGTTAAAGACCGTTGAAACTATACAAAACTGTGCTGTAAGATAAGTAAGTACAGGCATTTCATAAGGATCAACCACCTATAGGTGTTAAAGTGGGGGTTAAACACCTAAATTATGAATAGTTTTATTTTAAACTTTACCAATTGTCAATAAATATTATATATGACACAATTGCAATGTATGTTGTACAAAAAAACAAAAGATATGTCATGAAATCAATTACCAATTTTGTTTAAAATATACTCAAAATTCAAGAAGATATAAACTTTTAGTTTCCTATATCCTAGAAAGATAAAATTCTATACACATAATATGGTTTATGCTTTTTAAAAGAGTAAAAACATTTTCCCAAGAAATAAGCAAAAAGAGGGGGTTGTAACTGGGCTACTACGAAATTTTGTTGAACGTATTGAAACCAGTATTACCTCTTATGAATACCTGAAATAAGAGCTAGTAGAAATTTGACATTTCCAATTCCCTTATCCTTGACCACTGAAATAATAAATCTACTGATAGAAAGTCAAAAGCCTTTAAAAACACAATATGGCTATCATAATACCTTAATATTTCATCATAATTGGTTTCACTAAGATGGCTTCAGACTCAAAATATCGTAAGCGAAACTACTAGTAGTAATATACAGATAATAGTGTAACAATTAGTCTACTATTGAAGGATTTGTGTTACCTATTGGTGTGCTTCTTTATTCCTGTAATTAAATCAATATGTTTTAAATATTTATCTTAGAAATCTACTTTAAAGTCTCTCATTTAAATCAACCTTACAACAATTTTTTGAATGCAAATTATATTAAATGCAAACCAGTAAATAAATGTGATAAACAAAAGTGTGTGGAATAATCTGTAAATAGTACTTAACAAATTCAACTCATAAGAATTTGCGGGAAGTAACAATATCTCGACAAACTCGCTCTGGCCATAATTATTATGATTAGGGCATTGATGTAAGAACAAAGTTCTTGCTTAGTTCAATAAAATACAATACGTAAATAATTTAGTAAACCATTTTAAAATATATTATATTTTCAGATTATGCACGAGTATTTACAACGCCAACTTTTGTAGCCAACATTAAAGAAAGGCCAATTATTACAATCTTAGTAATAATTGACAAGGTAATTAATAAATTTAAATATTTACGACTATTATTAACCCTCTTCAAAAGTAGTCGGCACTTTAGTTCAAAAAATTTATTGCAAAATAGAAATGAACAGTTACGTTACAATGGTTGCTCATTATACTTAAATAATAAAGTAGCACCTCCTATAAATAAGAGTTAGTTTTTGTCCTTTAAAAAATACCTACCAATTTATTTATACAGGAAGAGAAAAGCCTCTCAAATTTAGTTAATGGAAAACAGATTTAAAATAATGTAATATTTGATAAAACGGCTTAAACAAATTAGAAATCATACGTTATTGATAATTATTTCCTTTTTAAAACGTGTAATAGATTTTAACAACTTAATTCTATAATAAAATGGAATAAAAGTAGTATTTAATTTATTTTTACCCTAAGAAATCTCTCTCTCTCACATATATGTATATATGTGTATGTGTGTGTCTAATACATAAACGTTGCAAAATAGAAATACTAACATATAATATTCATTTGAAAAAGAAAGAAGGAAACAAAAGTACTGGTATTGATTTTAAATTTCATTACAGTTTCTGAAATATGATTGTTGTTATTTCTAAATAAACTAAGTAAATAAATTTCATAATAGTGGAGATGTCAATAGATTGTTAGTCTTTCAGAGATCCAATATACAAATTGATATTGTCGAGGGTAATCGGATTAGACTATTTCAGTTCCATTTGCGCCCAAACCACACATTTTCTGATCCATTTGACCTATAAGTAGCCAATGCGTGGAATTATGTGATGTCCTATAAGTGGTGTTATTAGGTGGAAATGATATTACATAATGTGCATTGCTCACGTTTCAAATGCGTAAATGAGTAAAAATATAATAACGCTAATTACCTAAATTAACTGACTTTTAAACTAAAACGAACTAAAAAGAGAACTTGTGTATCGTATTAAGTAAAATATCAAATTCATTTCAAACATTGTAAAATTTTAAATTGGTATGGTTTAACGTGTTATTTTTACTGCATTAAAAGTAACTACAGAACCATAATATGAAAAACAAATGTAAAACCCAATAGAACAATGTCGTAAATGATTCAGGAAACTGAATAAGTTAAGAAGTGTTTTAAATAAATATTAAATGATTAGTATAGTAGTTGCTTAGTAGTTGCAAATGGTTGCATAGTAGTGAAACAACTTTAATATATATTATAATTCAACAAATTTAAATCACGCTGTTTATCTACCAGTAATCTAATACACTAAAATTCGCTTACGCACACCCATCATAGAATGAAAATAGTTGTATAAGTAATTTTGAAAAAAAACTTTAACAGATTCGTTACACATTTATCATAATTTCAATGTTTGATTTTATGTACTTCTTTGTATGGAACTTATTTTGAAAATATATAGTAAGAATACTCGCCTTCGGCTCGCTGGGGGCTACGCCCCCAGGCCCCCAATGTAAGTGCCTTAAATACGGGGATAAGAGGGATTTGGTGATTGGTAAAATTCGGACATGAGGTCATGCCAGGAAATTCCATGGAGGGGGGTTTTTAATGTTACCAGGGGTTAAGACATCAGGGGTTTAATTTACTTAGGAGGTTATCTGGTCATACCAGATAGTTCCGGGAGGGGGGTAATTTTACCGGGGGTTAATGGACACACCCCAGGCCCCCTTTCCGGTGTTGGCCAAATTTGGGTATAAGCGGAATTCGGAGTTAAACTGGACCCATTTTATTGAAATTTTCAGTTTTAATCAAAGTGACTTTAATAGCATTTTACAGGTTAACCGTTAGAGATACGACAAAAAGTGACTGGACCTTTCGTGTCGCAAATTTAATTTTTGTATTTCGATTCCACCCTCGGATTTGAGCTACGATCTCTGGTTTAGTCGGTACCATGCTTGGGATAAAATTCTTCACCGGTCAGCTGTTGTGTAAGCAGATATAGTGTAAATAAATTAAAAACTACCTTTATCAGATTATTAAGTTGATCAGGGGGTTTAATTTAATCATGAGTTCATCAACCAGGAAATTCCCGGGAGGGGGGTTAATGTTCTCGGGGGTTAAAGAACGCGTGGTACTTTTGTAGTAAATGTGTGTCTGGGCACGAGGAATTTTTATAAAAAAAAACGTTGATCAGGGGGTTAAAACTACTTCGGAAATTATCATTCCACGCCAGAGTTTTGACCCCAGGCCCCCTTTTGGGTGTTTGCCGAATTCGGGGATAAGCGGTATTCGGTGAGAGGTTAATCAGAGAATTAGATTAGGGGTCTGGGAGTTTAAATTAGACCTATTTTATTGAATTTTCCAGTTTTAATCAAAGTTTTGATTTTAAGGCCATTTTGTGGCTTAACCGTTAGATATACGACAAAAACTGACTGAACCTTTCTTGTCGAAAATTTAATTTTATTTCGATTTTGACCTCAGATTTAAGCTACGACCTCTAGTTTAGGTGTTACAGAGCGTGGTAGAAAAGTCTGCACCGGTCAACTATTTTAAATTGCTTAGTGTAAATATAATAAAAAACCTACCATAAGTCAGTATTTTAAAGTTTTTTAGGGGGTTTAATTTGCTCGGTGTTTTTATAGTCATGCCAGGAAATTCCCAGGGGGGGGTTAATGTTACCGGCAGTTAGGACATAAAGGGGTTTAATTTACTCAGGAGGTTATCTGGTCATACCAGAAAATTCCAGGAGGGGTTAATGTTACCGGGGGTTAAGACATCAGGGGGTTTAATTTACTCAGGAGGTTATCTGGTCATACTGAGAAATTCCAGAGGGGGGGTTTATTGTTACTAGGTGTTAACACACACGTGGTTCTCTTTTAGAGGATGTTGTGTGTGTTAAAATAAATAAATTCTCTCTGTCACTATCTACTATTGACGTTTCGCTAACGCTCAGCCAATTCCCTAGGGGGGTTGTAATCACTCGGTAACGTAGTAATAATTGTTCAATCCGGAACCAGAATGAATTGAATAAATCATAGCAGCAAAAATTTAAAACAACCAAAATGTGCATTTTTTTTTTAAAACACGATAAATATTTTACCATTGAAAGCGATTTACAGGCTTACTAAAGGATATAAGACAAAAGGCTACCGAACCTTTTTTATAGATCTCATAGTTTTCTAGTTACTGAATGATAAAGATTTAAACTCCAATCAACGGTTCGGCTTATATCGACTCCAGAAACAAGATTTTCACGTATCAATCACAAAATAATTGCATTTAAACGCGTTTTTGCGGTCGAACCATTGTAGATAGGTCAAAAAGTCACTGGACCTTTTTTGAAGAAAATATTATTTCCTAAATCTAATTTTCGTTTCATTTTGACCTCCGACCAATTTTTTTGCCGCTATCGACCCCAAAAACAAAGTTTTCACGTGAAAATTACAAAAAAATTGCACATAATCACGTTTTTTCGGCCAAACCAATAGAGATAGGGCAAAAAGTCACTGAACCTTTTTTGTAGATCGCGCAATTTGCTAATTTGATGGGTCCATCAGATTTGAGCTACGACCAATGGTTCGGCCGCTATCGGGCTCGAAACATTATTTTTATCGAAAAAAATCTCTGGAATGTCAAATATTCGAGCGTTTTGTCGCTTAAACCATGGAAGATAGAGCAAAAAGTCACTGGACCTTTTTTGTAGTTCACTTCATTCCTGACTAACGATTTTTCGTCAGATCCGAGCTAGCTCCAACGGTTCGCCCGCTATCGGGCTTACAAAAAAGGCCTGCAAGGGTAAAAAATGCGCGTTTTTTTGCGAATTTTTTTGAGGGATTTAAAATTTAAAATTCCCGGTTTTCAGACTTTTCCTGTTGGTTTTACGGCAAAAGGTACCTGCGTGCAAAATTTCAAGTTTCCAGCACCTTTAGAAGTAGGTTAGAATTTGTATACATATATCAGTCAGTCAGTTTCACATGCGGCTGTATAGTATATTAGATTACATTGCTGCCACTAGATTCTGGGGTAAAGTGACATACAAGAAAATAATTGTCCTGTTCAAATAGGTACGTCGACCTGTTTAGACAATTTCTCTTCAAGATATTTCCACTACTTTATTTCCAGATATTCACACATTTTCCCAACATGCAAAATTCCATAGAAGTAAATAAAATAATGTTAAAATATTTTTTTAGGATGGTTTAATAGATATGTAATATTCATTTTAATAATAAATTAAATACTCAACAGTATATAATAAAACGGTAAGCCACAAAGTGTATCACGCAACAGCCTTTGTTGAGTTTGAATACAAATTTATATTCTTTATGAGACTTAACCCTCAATATGTAAAGAGGGCAGATGTTCTACATATATTCATCACATATGAAAGTAATTTATAAAAAAAATTATGCTCAGCAAAATTCTATGGTCGGGTATTCTAGATCTTATTTGGTTTTTCATAACAGTTTTAGATGGATGAAATCTTTCTTTTTATATCTTGCCGCATAGTAATTTTTTTCATTTTCTGCTGTAATATTAAATAAAAAAAATTATAAAAATTCTGTTGAGCTAGGGATAACACGACAACAAAATTCTTCGCTGATAAATAAAGTCTTGTTGCAAACCTTTAATGCTGACTTGCCATTTTGCAATTTTATTTTATACTGTTCATTGAGCAAAAGATGTAATTGTAATTATTTATGTAATTAAATAAATAAAAGAAACCTATAAAGTTCTACAAATAAAAATATTAAAGAGGTTTTTTCAATTTTTGTTAGTAAAAATAAACATAGTACAATGAAAGTCGTCTTATCTGAGGGAAACACAAAATTTCATAATTACTGTTACTGATCCAATCCCTGTTAATTAAGTGCAAACTACATAAATGTAAAACGTTAAACAAACTACTGTACACATTTTAAGGGTTTCGAATACATTTAATTTATATTCATTAGAATAAACAGAAAACAATCAAAAGCGTCTAAACTAAACGAAAAAAAAGCCTTATAATTATAATGTAAAGATACGGAATACAATTTACCCTCGTGTTACTGAATTATTTAACTAGTAAGCCCTAAGTGAACAACTTGTTGCCTGACTGAAACATATGGAATCATATAAATTATTTGATAAAAACAGATTTTACGCGAACGATATAGTTGAATATTGCATGTGACAAGCATTTGAAAAAGGCAGACAGCAATTCATTAACTTAGCGGCCATTAATTCAAACGGCTGGTTAATTACAAAGCCTTCCTGGAAATGTATGTTAAAATCACAGTTAGTTACTTTCTTTTTTTTATTTATATTTGGCAAAATGTGTTATGTAACAGAGTTACAATTATAGTAACATCCCAGTCTTATAATAAATTGAAATATGGTAATTTAATTCTTATTAGGGTTATTATAACTAATTATATACTCATACTTAGCAATAAACTCAATGAACCATTCCTAGTACCTTTCTACAACAAATATTTTTCCAGTAAAAAAATTCCAACAATCTATGTATCTATGTATTACTGTTCAGTTTGAGAGAAATGTTAGAGAGAGATGTTTGAGAGACGATTACTTTACATACTCTCTCTCTCACTAAAATCTGCCAGCCAATTAGGATTGATTTGAATTTATCGACCAATTAATAATGATACTAGTTAAGAGTCAAGTTATTCTTACGTTCCATACTAAGAATACATTTATTTCAAGGCTGATGTTTATTTGCTTTTAGACTTTATTCGTTCCAGGTAGTCTTAATTCAGTAAACCTCACCTGGATTCCTGGACAAGGTGGTTTTAGAAAAAAGTCTAAAAATAATTTTTGGAGTAATAAAATCTAAATCATAGTTACCTTGAAAATAAGGTTGTTTACTATTTCTAAACAATAAACAAAAATCGAGCTGTAGATTTTAGTACAAATATTAAAATAAATTTTAAAGGAACACTCATTAAATAAAAAAATGAATTCATTTTTAGTGTTTTTAAGGAATACTAGCTTGTAATTCCTCATTTACATATTTACCATATTTATAAACAAAGCCAGTTGAATTTTGTCAGTTCTCAAAAATTCCTAAAATATGCCGGACAATGTGTTTACTCACCAAATTTACTCGTACACTGTCAGGGTGGTTTAGAGGAAATCTACTGAACTAAGACACAAATGCTTTTAAAAATCTTATAATTACGCAGTTGATTTATTTATATAAGTCTATTACTAACCTTTAAGTATATTTTCAACGAAACCTCAATTTACACTATTAAATGAATTAAAATTAACCAAAACGCCAAGTTTAGTGATATATAAATAAAATAGATTCCTTAAGAGATAATAAATGGTAGAAATCAGGTATCCTTATATTAACGTATTGTCACAAACAGACACCAGTTAAACAGTAAATTCCTTATATATATATATAAAATATGTTTAAAAAACAAGTAAGCAGTTTTTAAAATGTGAAAATTTCTTGGCATTTAAAATTTATAATATTAAAGTACTAAAGTCAGACGACAAAAGTTGTGAGAGAGTTACATTAATATAAGTCTTTGGTTGGAGTTGAGCACCTCTCCATTAACTTTTTCACCAAAAAACTATTAAACTCCACTATCGATAGTGGACTGGGTACAGTAGGAACACTGAAATGTTTTTTAAGTAGGACTATAAAATATTTTGACTAATGAAACATGTCATTGCTATTACATTTACTATCAATGACATATATATTACCTTGTGAAACATTGTATTCTTTTAATTCCCGTTGTAAATTAAATTAAAGTATTAAAACTGTGGAAAGTTATATTTTAACTACCTTATGATATAACACATATAACACAAGCTTGCAATATCTGTGGTTTTAGATATTAGTATTGGGTCGTATCTGCTAATAATGTGTCCTATGACATCTCAAAAGATAGTATGGGTTTTAAAATTAAAACATTAAATAAAATAAAATTAAAGTCGTAATGTATACCTAGAGATTTATAAGATTATTTTCTGTCATACTATAATACAATACTCCTTTTAGGGTTTTTTTTCTGCGCAAGCCAGGCTCAACGTTTCCGTTCCATGCTACACGAAATGCAAAAACTTATTTCAACGTCAATTTAACATTAACACCGTTCAATTATTTCGAATATGTTTCAAGTAACGGCAGCAAGCTTTAATAAGCAAAATAAAATGGAGGAGCACTAAAACCAAACTTTTACAATGTTAAAGTAGCTTACTAAAAGAGAGCGTCAAAGTATAATACAAACAAGAAGTGTTTGAAACTGAAGGTTGGAAATATTGCAATATGATGGCTAATCTATAGTACTCAGGCAGTTAAGAATATATCGTCTACACTTTTTATTACTGTATTTATGTGTCATAAAGAAAAGCTTTAAAATAAATGTTTCGTAAGAACAGCTTGGGTCTCTCAATTAAAGCAAGTTTAATCATACTATATAAATAGGCAATAAAATAATAGACAAGTTTACTCAATAAAAACAGCTAACTTGCGATGTGGGTGCCACTTTAGAGGGGTCAGAGGGATTAAAGTGGTATTATAATTAGGACTACGTTTACATTTGCAAAGATATATTTGAAAACAAATGTCTTCCGTGATGAGAGTTCCTGAAGCCAACAGCCAAGAGTTGCAAAATCTAGCTATAATTGTTTTAACTAAGATAGCAAACTAACAAAAAATAATTTTCGTTTTATCACTTACTTTCAAACAGGTTGTTAAATGGGCAGATCTATAGCTCATCATCATAACACAAACGTTCATCACACAAATAAAATGTTCACTTTATTTTTGGTATCAAGTCATATTAATACGCAAGTGAAGGAAAAGTACAAATTATGCAACATAAATTTAGTGCAGTTTTATTTTTCAAATGCATCATATAGACATGGCTGGTACAATATCCACACATTCATCCATTTATGTATGGCTGTCCGCATAGTATCTGGAAGGCGAACAAACTGCCAGAAAGTTACAATAATGATTATTTATACATGGTTAATATTTAGTTTTATGATGGCGCATGTCACTCCATGGCTAACATATTTATTCACAGATTAAAGGCATACTGATCAGGAACCAGTCGAAATAAACAATAGACCGAATTTTTAAAACACAATATTAATATTATATACAATATATTATTCACATGATAATACATCAATCCTACAAAGCTTTAAGGAACTGTTTCTAAATTTAAATTGTACATTACTCTAAGAAATTAAATATTTAATAGTTAATGTCTATACAACGTAATTATCTGAAATATTACTCGTTAATTCACATTATACTAGAAGAATGTCAATATTGTTTATTAAAATACTCTCCATTTGAATGTTTTTTTTCATTTGTAAAATATTGATGATGATTACAAAACATGTCCTGCCATATATCAATATTAATATATCACTTCAAATTCACTCACATTTATATCTAAAAAAACTTGTTCATATATATATATATATATATATATATATATATATATATATATATATATACTGGATTTATGACTATTGTTAGTCAAGCGTGAGTCAATTAAAGTGAGAGAATTCCTAGCACACAGCCGAAACGTTTGGTTTAGGAAAGGATTTGCCGTTTTTGTAACAGAAACAAGCCCCAATTTGAAATGAATAAAACCTAATAAAGGAGTATTATTTACTGCTCAATTATAATGTCAGTGGGGCTGGCCGGACCGTAGTGCGTTTAGGGAGTGTCAGAAATAGGGAGTTGGATGTGGGCTGGCTCATTTAATTGAAGCTGAACAAGGGTGCTTCGCGTTAATGTTAGTGTTGATTTGACTAATTACATGAGCTAACATTAAATAACGTCTCGTTTACTAATGTTACAAAGCTATTCTATAATACCTCTAGTTATTTATTCCTATTCAAAACTAAAACATTTGTCTCTACAGACATATGGTAAAAAAAGAATACTTTGTCTGAGACATACTCTCGGAAACGTACTGGAGTTTGAGAAAGTTTGTTGTGCCTTTTGCTCTTTGTTTGACGTCAAAACTTGCTCCCACCTCACATCGGAAATAGCATTCTTACTTTTTATAAAAACTTTAATGCAATGTTATGTGTTTCTTCCTAGTTTTAAAAATTAAACACAAATCATTTATCCTCTTAACTTTAGCGAAGCCTGTCATTCGTAGGCCTGGAAAGATCATCTCTTCCTATCTGTACGCCTGCCGTTATTTCCATTACATATCTCGGAGTAAACTGACCCATAGGCTTGAAGGTTTGCATGAAGATTTTTTTGTTACTTCATATGATTTTTTAATAGTTAGCGAACAAATCAATTTTGTAATGATAGTAAGTACAATAATGTACCTATTTAAAACGTGATATAGTACTACATAAAGGCTTATGAAATTCGTCCATTACTTTAAGATTTAAAGCAAGTTACTTTTATTCAGAGTGTCGAAATAAAAAGTGTACATTTTTACTTAGAATATATAAGAAATGTGGCAAAACTTATGATGTTGTTGTGTTTGGCCCTAATACAATGTTCCAAGCTATCGGTTATATTTTACTATAAAAATAGGTACGCCAAACCACAAGCCACTTAGCAGGCTTCGTTGAAATTATGGACAAAATTTCAAGATTATAGATTAATAATTGTTCTCCAAACATCTTTTGACAGACATTTTTTATATAAATTTTTACATTTTCCACTATAGAAAAATCTAATGGGTCAATAAATGATAGACTTCAATGACGCTCAGTCACATTTTATACAGATATACCCACCTTTATGGAAAGTGATATTTTCTGAGAAAGTAGTACGTTGCATGCGAAAACTGTAATTTTGTTTACATAACGCATTTTTTAAGTCCATTTTTACTAGGTATCTAAGCAAAATTCCATATGTTGAATTGTAATATGCAAGTAGCACTCACATTTGCATGGTAATATCGTCTCAAAGTAGCTTAGAATAATACATGCCAACTGTGTACATTTTGAAGGGAACAGGATTTTTCCGGACATTTGCCATCGTTCAGTGAAACAAAACATGACGTTTCGAGATCTGCAATCTGATCTCTTCTTCAGGTAAAGCACAAACCTAATACATAATTACAAACTAGGTTAAAATAAACTAATCTTACCAAAGCGTTGTGGCACGCCTAAGTCAGGAATCACCACCACCATATTGTTTGTCAACATCACAAACTCTATAAACATGTACTTAATAAAAAACTATACACAACACTAATCATTTGTGTACATTTGTGTCTAATTTTGCTCATTTTATTTTACACCAAGAAGTTTCAGTTTCACTAAACGTTTTTAAGTAAGTAAAGTCTAATATCCCGATGTTCCCACACCATGGAGGATACAATTGAAACGTTTACTATAATGTTAGTTTAATTAACTTATTTGTAAAATAATAGGAATGAAATACTCAATGAACTGATTAAAAGAATATTATTTTTGGTAAAATGAAATTACTAAGTTAATAATTTTAAGATGTTTTACGCGGCATATACTAAGCAACGAGAAACAAAATCAAATAAGACTGTAATAAAACCATAACCTTTTTGTCATTAATACTGAGTTCAGCCTGTAGCTGAACAATATAATTGCAATAGATGGAATTAAAAAATATTAAAAATAATGCCAAACGAAGCTTTTAATTTATATTAAAATTTCGATGAAATCATATTTATCACTTTGTTCAAATCGATCCAAATGTATCGTTGAAACAATTGTCATAAAGACTTTACTTAAAACATTGTATAGGTAATACAAAATGCATGTGTTGAATATTTTACTTTACCTGTATGCTATGAAAAACTTGAAAACTACAAAACACAATGAGCTGAGAGTTTCCCATTCTCAATGTCTCCTGGGATATTTGTTCCATGGATTGCTGAGTAAACCTATCAAGCCAGGAGTAGAATAGCTGCCAAGAAAACCTATTGTGTATTACAACATGTTTATTTATAAGTTAAATATATTTGCTTCCCTATACATAAAATCACTAGCACTTTATTAAGTATTCAACTCATTATTCAAATTCAATACTTTGTAACTATAACTCAATCCACAACACACTTAAATAATTTAATCTAAATTTGGGAATAAATAACATTAATAGTAGGAGGATAGATAGTTTAATTAGGCTTTCTAAACTATCCAAAAGAAATGTCAGACATTGTTGGACTATCATGAGTTGCAGTGAAGTAAAATGTATAATTTACACATGTGAAATAATAAACCAATCATATAACTAACTTTGTTTACTTTTCCTGGTATGAATTTTTATGATACAAAATTTCGTTGGTTTTATTATCTAAAAATAAATTAAAAGAAAAAGTAAGTGGAAATAGATTAACTAAAACCTTTCTTTGGCTGAGCGTATTGTAGAGATTTATATCTGTTTATGTGGTTATTTTCGTCAGTCTTTTCGATATCATTTGAATTAATTAATTTTTTTATTACAATTTAGTAAAAAATCCACCTTTATGAACTCTATATTGTAATACAATTAGTCATATAATGATAAACATCCATTTTGGTGTTATCCTCTATAACAGTATGATGTTCACTTAGCGGTAAACCCTACATTTGACGTACTTCCAACCTTGTTATACTATGCTTTCATATTTTAATTAATTGTTCTGCTGAAACTATAACTGTCTTTATCAATTTCTTTGTTTAGCTGCCTGTCTATCCTCATATTACAAAGGTGGATTTATATTTGACTTGAAGTTTGTAACAAGTTTCAATTCAACGTATAATACATCGAGTTTGATTTTGGTACATGTCATGGAATTTCGCTTAGCGTATATTTTTTCGATGGTTAAGTGTGTAACTATGACGACAATGAGAATATCTTTGATTAAATAAATTTTTAAGCAAACCGAGTCAATGGAATTTTAACATGTGACGAATAAATAATGAGTTATAAACTTGAAATTTTTATGCAACATCAGCAAAATCTGTTACGTGACAAAAGGTGTGTCATTTGTCTTTTGACTCAGTATTGTTAACAATTGATTTTAAATTTGACGCTTAGTATTTTCAGACAACTTTACTGAACAAAACATTTACTATCATGTCTTCAATAATATCAGATATAAGACCATCTCTCTGTTTGGTATGAAAGGAAACAAGCAAACGGATTACACCTCAATTCGGTTACAAATAGGATTTCAAGCCTTTCTTTTCCACCATATTGGCTTTTTGTCTCAATTTATGCCCTTAGAAGCCAACGCGATATCGCAAGGAAAATTTTGAATTTTACACAGTCTCATTACGTTTTTCACTGCGACTTGTAAAAGTACTGCAAAGTTTACAGTGACTTTCTTGATTGATGTTGATTACACGATTTATAATTTACGAGGTATAAATGTATTTTAAGTGTTATAATATTCTTGATTCGTTGTTTCAAGTTTTATATTCAATAGTAGTATACTAAATAATGAACAGGTTAATGTGTTAAAGGTTAAGGAAACTCACTATATTTTGTTCTAATTGTATCAACACACGTTTTTCATATAAAAATACCGATTTGTAGGAGTTTATTTAAAAAGTGCCGAGATAAGTATTCTAAAAAGTATACTTAAAAAATTATATATCTAAAATGGGGCAAAACATAAAATAGATTTTCAAAGTAAAAAAAACCTGATAAACATATAAATAAATTCTATTTGCTAATATTAACACTCGTATAGGGAAATTAACTATGGTCATTTTATTATTAATTCTATAATTAACAATTTTAATATAAATAGTGGTTTTATTATAACTATATTTTATGTTTAATTCACATAAAATGTATTATTTTCCATTTGTTTATATTTATAGTGTGAAAGCAAAGGGTATGGTTAATAATAACAATAATTCTTTTTCCAAAATTTTCTGAAACCGCTATTGAGCGGAGAGTATGAAATTATGCAAATAATACAATTACAATTTTTCATAAATTTATACTTTTACCCATACATTTTAGAAAATACTAGGTGATAGGTGTTTTTTTTTTGTTTTCTTGAGACAAAAAGGGTAGAAATTTAACTTAGTCCTAAAAGGACCTCTGTGTTGCTACAAGATATTCTGATAGGGTAAGGTTGATGGGAGTGGCCGCCTCCTGTATATGATAATGATTTGGGAACTAATCTCCATCTTGTCATTTTAGGAGAAGGGAAGGCCATCTCTGAACAGCCTCTAAAGTCAAAGCTAGTAGGGGATGTATTTACTTTATGTTTAGTCTAACACCTAACCTTAACACTTAAGGAGCTCCAATAATGCAGTCATTTCCTACACTAGAGTAGATTTATCGATCTACCCTTTCACCCTAATATCTGAGTCATTTGCGGCTAGCAATGTGTCGCTCATGGACATACATTAATTTAACAAGATTTAAATTAAACATTGGTGTTTGCTGTACTCGGTGACTTCAGCTCGAATGTCATAATCCAATTACCATCTAACTTGTATCATACATTTTAATACTGTTATGAAAACCATCTAAGTTGTATATTGGCAGAACTAGGCAACTACGTATAAATATATTTTTTCATCGGAAAACAATAAAAATACACTATACATCGAAAAACAGTAAAAGCGGAATAGATTGTAAACACCTTAAATGTATACTTTTCAAAATACTTTTCTAATAATGGCAATAAGGCAAAATTACGATTGGCGTCGGAAATACGATTATTATTCACTTGAAAACCAAGTGCAAATATACGTACAAAGACTATTAAATTGCATGTAAAAATGCATGTTACAGATTAAAAATACATTAATTTTAATATTAAATACTAATAATTACCTAAACAATACATCAACGAAATATTATACATTGATGGTCTACCTAAAAGGAAGTAATCACTCATTATTAATGTGTTAGTGTGTTTGTAATAAACAAATAAAATGTTTAAAATATTGTAACTGTATAAAATTTATTTGTATATACGGAATAGAGCAATAACTGAATATTTTTGTAAATGTTAAATGTGTAATAAAACATATTAGCGTTTCCATCAGACCACGAAATCCTATTAGGAGGTACCTGTTCGAGCATCAAGAACATTACGATAGTTTATGAAGAGCTTGAGGAGAGTGGAATGAGTTGGCTCAGACAAGTCTAGCCAATGTCAGCCATCAACATGCCCTAATGACAACACGATTACAAGGGGTTGTGATGGGAGAGGGGGTGTTGAGCATGGACCGGTCTAATGGCCTGTGTGACTCATGGGGGGTGGGCCAACAGATATCGAGGTATTACATCGTTGTTATGTCATTAAAAAAAAATGTTTCATCAAAGCAGTATTTTAATGTATGTGATTAACAATAATATAACTAATGAACAGAACAATATAGCTAGATAGATTACTTCTGCATTATATAAATATGTAAATATTATAGGAGTGTTTGATAAGATTTTACCATCTCATAAATTATAAATTTATAACTCATGATTGTGATTTTTATCTCACTAAAACTGGATTGTAAGGAATATATTCACTTCGTCAGGTGGGGGACACAAATAAATAAGACAAAAAAATGAAGAGGAAGAAAAGTGTTCATACTGTTTACATTCAAACGGAGAATATAGCTGTGACATCTATAGTTTACATCTTCTATAAGTAATTTGAAATATGACCTATTTCAGTAACACTAGACATAGGAACTAAATTTAAATTTCGCTGTGGTCTGTAAATAAATACCAATGATATTATCAGAGCTATGTTAACATGATATTGAATAACTGTAGATGTCAATATAAGTGTATTATAAGGAGATCCAGTGTGGCTAACTTTTTTCATAATCATCAGAATCGTTGTCTTTCATATTAATAAGATACCTATTAACGCTCTCCCATTACGGGTTTGACCAAACATTACTCTTTATTGTTCCTGTAAGGTGAACCAATAAATTTAAAATTTCATCTGAACTGTCCTTTCGAATAGAGTAGAGGGCTCTCTAAATTATAGTAACGGGTTCAATTCTTTATTGAAATTTTTACTTAATAGCATATTAAACTATAACTGTTTAAACTATACATACATTTTTATTATTTGTTTATAAATTGAATAGGCTAAATTAACTCAAAAGAGAATAAAGTTAAGTTATGAAACTCCAAAATAATGAAAAGCTTATATTATTTACTTTTATTTAATTATATATTCAAGTAAAAGTAATGATACCAAAAGCTAATTATAGCACATTGCTTCAAATTAAGCGGGACGTTTAAAGTAAATTCGACCAAAACGTACACTGTTCTGATTCAATAATAATTAAACTGAATAGCGATTTTTAAGTACAATTCTAGGTTTATGTATTTATTGTGTACGCTTTTCTTTTTTTTCTCAAAAATCGTTAAATAAGGTTTACTATTGTACTAGATTTTTCCCATCGCTTCTCGCACAGTTGTTCAAATCAAAGTCTGTAGTGTATTAGTCAAAGCATCTGTGGTGTAATATGATGGTTCCCAATGAAAGTTTTAAATTTAAGTTGGTGTAGGATCAGGTACATTGTATTTCCGTGTTCGTGGTTAGACAATCAGATACTTTGGACCAACTCTTGTATCCAAATTTGCGCTTTGTCATTCAAATCGGCCACTTCTCCTTGACATAGTGTTTTTTGTCACGATTGTCCAAATCACAGAGGAAACATTGAAACTTTGTGTAACCACTTTGTTGACTTAGCAACATGGATGTGACTTTCAACTTTCTACAAATATTCCATTTATGGGCAGATTATCTAAGCTTATTAAGAAAAACTCAAAGTTTTCGTTCATACTTTTAAACAGACTGAGTGCACAAAAGGCAGGGATGCATATTGGTTACCATTGTGAAGAAGTTCAGCTTTCAAAATGTATTTTCGAATCGATGAAAGAATCCATTCCTCCAGTACATACTTTATTTTGAATATTTCTATGATTTCAGGTACGTTGTTGCAGAACACTATACGTCACCCTGTTGTATAAAATAGGAACTAATTAATTTTTTCTTCCTTGTTACCATGAAATGAAACACTGGAGACTAACGTATAGCTTTCATTAAGTCTAGACCCTAAAATATTTCTATCCTGTGGTTAATGATGGGTAAACCTGGTCCATGAGCAACAGGAAGAATAGCCGAACGTATGAAATGTCCTTTTTGTCTAATACATAGAAATTGCACTGAACAAGAACTAAAATAACAGACATCACTGTGACTCTGAGGCACTCTACATATCATAGGTAATTCAAAAGAGACGATTTCTTCTTACCTATAAAATATTGCCTCAGGTCTTCAACACACATAGGACATACTATACAGGGATCTTATGAATAATCTTACAGTTTGTAAATAACTATAATAAAGACCTTTTAGGATTTTTACGTGCTAAAAAGCAAATTTTACTAACGTATAAATAAGATTTAAACCATGTTTAATCGTAAGTTGAATGTATTGGCAACTAAAATGAAGCATGCATCCATATATATTGCACGGTAAAATATTATGTTATGAAATTTGCTATATTCGTAAAAAGTGAAAGTAATAATCTACAGGTACCGGTAAGAACCGAAGTGAATCTTAGTCGGACAACAAAGTTGTGAGAGAGTCCCATTAATATAAGTCTTTGGTTGGAGTTGAGCACCACTCCATTAACTTTTCCGCCACAAAAACGACACACTCCATTATCTTTTGTATGCTGGGTATAACAGCAACACTGCAATAATTGACAGCCTGACAAACTTAACTTTAAGTAACTCAAACTAATATTTTTGTAAAAGATAAAATATTTATGCTTGAGTTATTATGCAATACAGCTCAATAAAAAAATAAAATGTTTTAGGGCATACAAAGGTGTATATGGTGAGAATAACTTTGAATACTTAGGTACAATAATTTTGTTAAAATACAATATGTAAACTTGGTACAAAAACATTAATATCATAAAACGTGTTTGATTTTGTTAGACATTTGTAAATAAAGAAATTTCATGATAACGGCCATTTAAATTCGTGGAAAATATTCCACTTAACAGATTCCAACATATACATAGCCAAATTTTAATTACCGAAACGGTAATTAAAAATAATTTTTTTATATTTTTTTGTATTTTAATTTCCTCTATGGTTTTAGTATTTTTGGAATTTAAGTTTTGAAAAAGGACTGGTTGTATAAGGTAATATTATTATCTTAATATTGTTTTAAAATATATAGGCCATTCAAATTTTGGTTCTTTTCACATATTTTCATATCAGGTATGGTTAAATTTTGCATGTGTATAAGTTTTTTAATAATTACTATACTTCAATTCGAAAATAACTGTAAACACGTAAATTATCGTACTTCTTAATATATTCTGATAACATTGTGGTACAGAGGCAGAATATGAGTATAATTCGATGAACACGTTAGCTATTGTTCAAGAATAAAATATTTCAAAATAGCAGTCATTGTTAATCAAACAACATTTCCATATAAAAATATCATATAAAATTAATAATATTATTTTATTAAAAATTATTTGAAAATATAAATCAATTTGGAGAAAATTTATAAAATGTTGAAGCAACTACTAGCAAAACAATTATGACATATTTTGCATTAATTTGTACGATATTAATATGGTGGTTGTTTAGGGTAAAAGAAGTGTGCAATTAAAGAGTTAAAGTGAAATTGTATCGGAACACAATTACTGATTAATTATAACTAAATCATGTCCACGTCTTTAGAAAGTAATTTATATGCTCTAACTGTTTTAAATATCTTGTAAACAGACTTTAAGATACACAAAAATAAAATTTTTGGTTTGTAAAAATCCTATTTCAACGCTCAACTAAATAACCACAATATTTCATAGTTTTTATTATTTAAACTACTTTTAGATTTTTTAGACAATGCGGTGTGTTACAATTTCTTATTGATATGTTAGGTTAAAACATCAAGAAACGTGTTTCAAATAAACACCAATATTGTCAGTAATGCAGATTCATTTGGATTGCATTACTTCGTAGTATTTTAGAGCGCTCAATTAGCTAACACAAGCATTATGTAACTGGAAGTTAGGTAGAATAGGTTGAGAAATAAATAGGTCATACACCTCTCAGTTACACGAACTTTTTTATTTTGGCATTTAGCACCAATTACTCATACAATGGAAGTGTTATATACAAGCATATATACAAGCAGTATTTTCAAATACAAACAGATACATCCAATCACATTTTTAACGAGTAATGCTAAATGTAAATTTTGCAATCCTTTAAGAAATAAAAGATTTAAGCTAACAATATTATTTCCGTCAAGACTAGTATTTGAAATATCGCCCGTTAGGTGGCTCACTATATATTAGTGTAATAAAGTTTAGAATAAAACCTTGAAGCTTTTGGAATCATTATACATAATCTTTAAGAAGTGTATAATAATTTAAAACATAAGATTTAATTTTAAATATTGTAGCTTTATAATAATTTTTTTTACATCTCAAAACATATTCTTTTATTTAAGAAATCTATATAAATATTGTAAATTTAGTTGTCTGAGATGACTATTATGAAAGAATTATAAACTTAAGTATAAATAACATGATTTTTTATAATCCCTAACCAATCTAGTAGCAAACCCTTGGTACATCTATTTAATTTAAACTCATCGTCTATAAATAAAGTCTTTATGTAGGTATATAAAATAGCATTAAATGTTTCTTACCCTTTTTTAAAACTGCAATTTTAAAGCAAAGTTTTGGGTTTTACTTTATATTTGATCACATTCCGCTTCATTTCAAATCCCCTAATTATTAATCAGGTATTCATTGGAAACAATTAATTAAAGGAAATTTAAATAATATTTTTAAACAATATTTTGACATTAGGCCTGCAAGTAATCTACAATTATATACATTTACTACAATATAATCTACACTTTTTACACTTGCAACTTCTATTAACATTATATAAACATTAAAATGCAAATCAACTGCTTCGTATTTACATTAGAAGTGGATAATGGTATATAATCGATTCTTTTAAATAATAGAGACATTTCAAGCAGATATGTATTATCAATATTAAAAACATTTCTTTAGTAATATTACAAAAAGCACATGATTGCACAATATTTTCTGAAATGAAATCAGTCATGAAAAGTTTCCGTATACGGAACAATTTACAAAAGGTACGATTGCAAAAGAGCTTGTCACTTTTAATATTTAATGATAAAGTCACCCTGTCATAAACCTATTATCACAATTCAATTTATGTACATATAATTATAATTTAAACAACGCACTAAGCTCTAACAATCCATTACAAATATACATTGAACATTACATACTTTGAACAAGGTTGCTAAGCATCACAGAATCTGTAGTCAACAAAATGTCCATCGTCACA
Source organism: Homalodisca vitripennis (assembly GCF_021130785.1). Taxonomy (NCBI): domain Eukaryota; kingdom Metazoa; phylum Arthropoda; class Insecta; order Hemiptera; family Cicadellidae; genus Homalodisca; species Homalodisca vitripennis. The sequence goes on from NC_060213.1 coordinate 48,233,037, forward strand.
AACTGTAAAAGGGTAGAAAAACGGTCGATCAGGGTTCTGTACATGTGGCGGGTGGACGATGATATTGATTATAAAATGCGCTTCTGAGAAGAGGGTCACCTCGATGATAAGACGGCAGCGGAAGCTAACAGCAAAGAGGAAGCCAGGAGACAACTTCCGGAAGAGTCGCTGTTTTCTCGACTTCCGTTCGAGGCGGAAGTGTGGCTCTTCGTCGTTTCCGCCAGACCTACAACAGATGTGAAAAATGTTACTGTGTAACTTTGTTTCCTTCTAAATTTCTAAATTGATACATCACCAGTAACTGAAAATATTTAGTTTTTTTTTTAATAAAAAGTAGAAGGATTACATACTTTTAGGTTTCTGTTTACCTTTCCAGCTAATGTTTTCGCATTTTAAGATAAAAAAAAATTATTTTAATTGCATTAAATTTTCAAAATAAATGCACATATAAAGTAAATTATGTATAATAAAAGTTCAAATCTCGCGATAGGAAAAAATATTATTTCTTGATTACTCTCTTAATTTACGTCAATTTTTTTATATTATTCTCAATAATATACAAATACAAAACTTGAAGGTCGGAAAATGAAAAATAATTATACATACCCTTGCGTATTTTGAGTTCACCTACTTGCTTTGATTTTTACAAAAATTCCGTTTCATTGAAAAGATCTACCAAAATTAACTTACACTCACCTTCGAATAAGGCGGAGTGTTTATCTCTGAGTCCTAACTGAGTATGTATTTTTATTTCTGAAAGAACAAAAACATATAAGTAGTTTTGCAAAAAATCTAGTTTTGTCTACAGAACACATTGATTATGTAAATCTATAGTCTAGTACATAATAATCTAATTTCTAATTTTGTTCCGATGAATATTTTAACTAATAATCTAATTTCTAATTTTGTTCCGATGAATATTTTAACTAATAACTCAATGTTTATAATGTTCTAAGTCATGCATTAAACGCCAGGTATTAATAAATTGCTACAAGCCATGCGATCAAAAACATTCACATTATTAACTGCATAGTTTGCACAGAAACTTACTACGTTGTATCAACAAATGTAAATATTTCACTTCTGTCTGTCTGCCTTTCCAACTATTCTCCCAAAACAAACTGACCTATGGACTTGAAATTGGCACGAAGCACCGTTTTTAATAAGCAATAATAAATTCAATAAAAAAAAAATTGAATAATTAAATTTGCAAAAGTGCTGAGTACATTCTTACATAAAGTTTTCATTTTAAATAATAACACTCGCAGCGTGCTATAATTACTAAACTAATTAAATTTAACACTAGACCTAAGTTTGGAAAACTGTTTTATAACTTCGAATTTCTGCGTGTTAGTACAATTAAATTTCACAAAACTTTTATTATTTAAGGGGAGTCGGTTGAAAAAAAAAATCTAAAAAAAAAACAAAAAACTTTTATTTGCTTTTTTTAATCTTTAGACTCTCTTGTTTAATTTGGTGCAATTTTTATTCAAATCGGAAACAATATCACACCCAAATATAACATTATGTAAATGGCTTAAGCATATTTTGGCTATGTATATGCAATCTTTAAAAGAGTTTTCTGAAAATTCTTGTTTTTCTTTGTTTAGGAACACGTTTCTCTAGAACCACTCAACATTTTGATGATTTGTTTTTAATTTTGTTCCTCGTAATTATAGCAATTTTTATAGCACAGCAAATTGTTGTATGTAGTCTAATAATAATTAAAAAAAGTTATTTATTAAAAAAATTTATAAAAACTGACTTTTATAAAAAAATATTTTTAATATTTAAATTTATGCTATGAAAATTTGCTGTGCTGTAAATGTAGATAAGAAATAGCAGATTCAAATAAAAAAACCTTATCTTGATATTTTTATTGAGAAACATGTTCCTAAACTTATCTAATTTAACATGTGCGCTATATAGTCAACCGACTACCCTTAACTAGTGCTAGAAAGCCTAGTTCAAAAAAATAACATGTGAATATACCATTTGAAATGATACTTTAAGAAAGCTTTCTACTGTAGACTCCAAGTTTTGCTTTAGAAATTTAAAAGGACAATAAGTAGTTCTATGATGTTGCATGCACAACCAATACATTTGTAAAATCATATTACCAATATGGGGTCACAATTTATCTTTTGTCTGACAGGTTGGAGTAACCAAATATTATATTCAGTATTACTTATGTGTCTATCTGTCACAGCACACTTGCATTTAGAACTTGAAATTTTGCATGCATTTCCTTGGAGGCCTGTTACACGACAGATGTTGTGTCGTAACATTGCCATGTAAATAATTCAGAAACCAATTAGTATTAATTTTAATATTGTAAAAATGCGATAAGATTAGGCTTACATTATGTAGGTATATATGTGTATATTAATTACAAAATATTTTATTTTTAGTCATCCCGTGTTTCTGTAGGTCAAACGCAACACACACAGGTGATATTTAAACATTATAACAAAGGATAATACTAATTATAATAGTAATAATAATATGTTTGTAATTATTAATACTAATAGTAAAATTAAAAGTAAATATATTTGCCACATAACCGGTTTTATGCAGTTTCAGTCTATTTAGTTATTTTACCAAATGTAAAATGTTTTTCAATGATCCTAAATTAGAATTTATTATTATAGAAAATGTATAAATGTCACTAATGTAGCACGTTGTTTCATATTATGGCTTGGTCTAGTATCGGAAATAGTGAAGGGGTTGCTATTTGATTGTGCGGTATGACTGGTTTATTATCGTTATTTAGAACAGACTATAACCCTTTTTAGTGTTTCTTTCATTACCTTCTTTCAATTCTCTGTATTCCAAATAGCCTAGAACCAACTTATCAATTGTTTGAGCATACAATAATTTTTTTGTATCAATAACTATTTTTCCATTTGAAAGAAATAATTTATTATCTGCGATGATTTCGGCAACGGTAGAAATAAGGTTTAAAAAAGTTTTGAACAAAAATCACAAGGTATCTATCGATTTTAATATATAAAATTAAATCTAATCAACTTCCTTGATACTTAAAATTATTTTATATCTAGCCAACCCTATAAAGGCGATGTCTATGTATACAAGTTGTGAATTAAAGTCTTGTCTGAGGTGTTTTATCTCCAATTTCGAATATAATTGTATATTGGTAAAAAATTATTTTATGATATTTGTAAACTTTGAAAACACTTCCATATTGATTCAAACGAATATAAAGTGGCTACAAATTAATTAATTTATTAAATATTATGTCATTTTTACGATAAAATCTTAATAGTTTACTTATACTATTTGAATTAAATAACGTTTTTTAGGGTATTAAATATGGTTTTCTAAATGGAACAAAATTTAAAGTCACATTTTCAATAAAATATTAAGTAAATCGTGACTTTTTTACAATATAAAACAGTAAAAAAATTTTCTTAATTGTAACTTTTACTAAACTATGACAACCTATTATCGACGCGTTATTATTTAATTCCAATAAAATCATCAATGGATTAATTTCATGGTTTTAGTTAGGTCAATATAAAATAAATTTGTGTAGTTTGATTATACATAACTTGGAATATTGCAGGCATTTAATTACAACGCTATTTTGGTTATGGATATTTTTACCAGCAGTATTCATGCCATAACACTAAGGGATGAGGGCAATCTTTAATTACCGTTTAATAAAGATGCAGAGAACATAAAAGGGCGGAAATAAGCTTATTAAAATGGACACGGTGAGGTAAGAAACTGTTGCGTGCAATACTATCCAAGGGAAAGTAATCTTTTCAGCCTAATCAAGGTAGATTATCCAAGACCTTACCACTAATTCTTGGGGGTTCCCTGCTGATTCTGTTTTTATTACTGTTTCGTAAGAGCAAAATTCAACACATCCTGTAATTTTATAGAGTTTTATTGTTTATATATTCATTAATAACAATGAACTGTCCTTAAGTTATATTCCAAACCATAATTGTTAAAGTTTCATCTAAACACAATTTGCAACATACACATTCAAATTTTGAATTAGCATTTTCATTGCATAATTACAAACAATTATGAAATGCCTCGCCTAGGATTTGGAAACAACCCATAATAAAGCAGTATAAATCAAGCTAATGCAAAATGAAATAAGTAGCTCACCGTAGAGTCTGAGGGTGCCTTCTCCACGTCCAAGAGAGTTAGTGCTGACGCAGTTGTATGTGCCGATATCAGCACGGCTGAAAGATCTGATGATCAGCCACATGTACACTTTGTAGGTAGACCGATTCTCGTGGATCGAGTATTTTGACCTGTAACATTGTATTATTTATAAAAAATCCTAGTCACAAGCTAAAGAATTAGGGTATATTCGGATTGAGTTAAGATACAACCAAAGAGTTGGATTTAAAAATTTGCAGTAGCCGTGATCCAGATAATATTTAAACACGTTTATATTATAAGCATATCTGGAACATAAAAAGTTTGATTGTAAATAAATTAGATAATAGAGAGTTATTGTTATTCTTAGCTTAGGAAATCGTGATGAAGAAATGAAGGAAGACAATATGTAGGCACTGCTAAATATACTCATGATCTTCCAAAAAAACTGCTAAATAACATGTTAGGAATTACATCGTGAAAGCATAAGCCATTTTAACGATTAGCTATTTTTATTATTTTTCCTCAAATGGTATCAAAAATTATCTTTCTTTTTTTAAACATACAAGTTACTTGAAAGTTACATCAAAACAATTGATCACGGTTATACATTTCCCTGATGTAGAATTACCTCACTAATTTTGGCTTTGTAGTTTCTGTAAACAATTTTCCATCGCTAAAAATAATTCTAATCATGATACAATAATGAGTGTTGTAAGACATGAACCTAACAATGTATAAAATTATATAAAAAACATAGATGTGTAATTTGTTTATTCCATAAACCTTTGTATAGAGTAAAGTACGGGTTTCAGATGGAAGGCATTATATCTTTTGCTAGAAAATAGTACCTCTTACTATATTATAAATAAAAGCTGTTGGCTTAAAATTTTTTTAAACTCGTATACACCATAAGGTAAAGCGAGGAGAGATTGCGCGGTAGGAGAGATTGCGCCCTCTTTGTTCCAGCTGGTTTGGAGTTGGGTGCGCGCGCAGCGTCCCTCAGTGCCTCGATCCGCTTCATTAGTTGAGTGTTCTGTCAAAAGTTCAAGACGCTAAGTCTGTTTATTAGTGATATATATTAAACCTACAACTTTCATTTCAAAGGTAAGTGGCTGAATTTTGTCTGCAGGATGCATGAAATTTTAATCAGTACGATGCTACGATACATTATTCGGTATTTACCATTTTTTCTAGAGAGGTAATGACATAGGCAAACTGTACAGATAGTGGTTGGTCAAATCTCGCTTCGGCCATCTTAGTTTAAGCCTGCGCAATCTCTCCTATACCGATTTAGGACAGTACGCGCATTTCATGTTGAGGAGAGATTGCGCATTTATTCCATTTAATGTAATGGTAGGAGACATTGCGCATGGATTTCATAATTAATATTAACTATTTGTGAATCTACATATTCGTTAGAAATTCATTAAATGTATATTATGAATCTTTATTTATTTTATTAATATGAATTGCATATTACCATTAATAAAACAACTTAAAAAAAAAATTAAAACATATTATTTACCAAGATGGACTATTATTTATTTATTTTTTACAGGCTAACATGCCTAACGTGTACAAGAGGAAAAACAAACAAAGGATCCTGGACAGAAGATGATCTATCATCAGCTGTATCAGCAATAAAGAATGGATCATTATCAATAAGAGCAGCAAGCAAGAGGTTTAAAATACCAGAGTCTACATTAAGACATCGAATGAAGAAGAATGATTTTGCAAAACGGAATTTGGGTCCAGATGGCCAACTAGGATTGGAAGCCGAGAAAAAATTGGCTTTGCACATAATAAAACTTCAATCTGTAGGGTTTGCCAACCTACACAAAAGAATGTTAGAATGTTAGCTTACAATTTAGCAGAAACATTGGTATTAAACACACACCTTTCAACAAAGACCATAAAACCGCTGGAAAAGTTTGGTTTTCGTCATTCATGCGGCGACATCCTAATTTAAGTGTGAGAAAAGCTCAAGGCATTAGTAGAGCAAGAACAGAAGGAATGAATAGGGAAGAAGTAAAAAGTTATTTCAATCTTCTCACTTCCACCTTAAAAGAAAAACAACCTTTTAGATAAGCCCAACTGTATTTGGAACTGCGACGAAATAGGAGTGCAGCTTAATAATGAGCCTGGAAAAGTTATTGCCCAAAAAGGAAGCAAAGACGTTCACGTCGTTACAAGTGCTGAAAAGGGAGAAACTGTAACTATTATGGCCTGCTGCAATGCAGAGGGACAGTTCCTACCACCTTTTTGTATTTTTAAGGGAGTTTACGCTAAACCACAATATATCAAAGATGCTCCCCCCTGGAAACTGTTTTAAAATGAAGAGAAAGTGCGTACATAAATAGTGAACTGTTCATGGAATGGATTTCTGAACACTTCATCCCAAGAAAGTCTCCTGGAAAGCATTTGCTAATTTTAGATGGCCATGCCTCACACATGAACTGTCCCAATATGTTGCAAAAGGCTTATGATAATGACATCATTATCTTATGTCTGCCTAGTCATACTACACACTACCTACCTACAACCCCTAATCGTGTAGTATTCAAGCTTTGAAAACTTATTTTAAAGATGCTTGTAACAAATTAGTCACATCTCGTTGTGGTACTGGCAAAATTTCAAGGGACGATTTTTGGCCATTCTATTGAATTTATCTTGGCCTCGTGCTGCCACTGTTCAACTTGGAGTTGCTGCGTTTTCGTGCCACAGGAATCCATCCTCTAAATATTGATGTGATACCAGACTATGCATATCTTTTACATTGTGACCAAGATGTAAACCAGATTGTTCCTGATCCCACAACACTCCAACCAACCTTGACATCAGTTAATAATCCAGTATCTGAAAACACTGAACCACCTATTTCAATCCAATCATCTCAATCAAATCATTTAATCCCTCCAATCTGTCAACCATCAACCTCAAGACAATGTTCAGCCGCATCTGTAGAAACTCCAACAAAAAGTTTTACAAAAACTTTCACCGATTCCTAAAAGTTTGGAGCCTTCAAAATCAAAAAGGAAGCAAAGTGCCATGAATGTTACAGATCCAAATAACATAACCAAAATCAAGATAAAAAAAGAGTTAGCATCAAACAAGAAAAAGCGACCAGATGAAAATAAGAAACCTGCATGGAAAGAACAACCAAAATCTTGCAAGATACAAAAAAAAGGACTTAAAACAAAGAAACGGTTGTTGATGTTTGAGCAATCTTCTACATCTGAGGAAGATGACGCAGACATTGAACTTCTTTCCGATCATGTCAGCGATAATGAAGATGATGAGTGTACAGAGTTGTCTTGAACTATATCAGGAGACTACTTCGACATCTGACTGGATCAAGTGCATGGTCTGTGGAAGATGGATGCACGAGAGCTGTACAATTTATGAAGGAAAGTGCATTGACTGTGGACGCCGTGAAAAACGTCAAAAAAAATTGATTTTAATGCTCTATTATGTAATAATGTTTTTAAAATGTGCCCAAGTTAAAATGTTTAATTTTTCAATTTCTTACATCAAGTTTGAAGGTTTCATTAGTTTACATTAATTAAATATGTTTAAAGTGTGAATTGCAGTAGTTATTCCCATAAACAATCTCTCCTACCCATGTGCGCAAACTCACCTACCCTACGAGGAGAGATTGCGCAAAAAACACATTTTACGATTTTTTTTATTATTTCGTTATTAACATAATTATAAATTCTGGAAAAATTACAGAGAATAGACAACCATACAATGTAAATATAACACTAAAAAAATTGTATATTCAACTAAAAATTTTCGTTTTATTTAGATATTTTGAATTGTGCGCAATCTCTCCTCGCTTTACCTTATATTTCCTTCAGTTGTCCTTTTTTACGCATCTGTATTGGAAGATGACAAAGAGTTTTTTCCTACCTGACAATGTTACATATACCAGGTAACAAAAAACTGAATTACAAGCAATCTTAAAATAAACCTATTATATTACGAAAATACCTGTATAGTAACTTAAAACCGTATGGTAGTGTATTAAACAATGGAATTTACATAAAAAAACCTTATATATTACATATTACGACCTTGAGGGATCATAGTCTGCTACTAATATATCCACCTTTCAAGAACGCACAGAATATAGACATTTGTAATTTATTCCGTTGAAGTTATGAATAAAAATTATTTAAACGCATGGTTTAGAAATTTTAGCAATATTTATCTCTAAAAACAATTTATTATACTTTTATTGCGCTTCTTTAAAGTACGCCACTTTTATGTACTTAGATCGGCAGATTTGCTAACTGACACAAAGAGACTATAACAGTACATTTCAAAACTAAACGTAGGTATAGGTAAATTATTCGCCAGATGACCTGACGGCATTAAATTCCCTAATTAATAATAACATTACAAAAATACAAGTAGCAAGTAAATATCCATCTCTCGATAAAAGATTCGCAATTTGAAAAATGTGGCTTTTCCGATTGAGATGATTAAAGTTAACAATTTATCTGGTATCTTAGACACGTATTAAGAGGCAAAAATACTTGAATATTTTTAAAACATATCAATAAGAATCGTAAAAAACGGATCTGTTATGTCATTTAAAAAGAGTAACGGTCAAAGTAAGTAGAGTTTTGGCCCGTAAAGTAGCAAGAATGTCCTCTAGTCGTATTTTCGAAAATCAGTAGCTCAAACTAACAAAAGAAGTTACCTAGATATTAGAAATGCTATAGGAAACTCACCCGTCAAGCAACATCTCGCCCCTGTTCTTGATCCAGTAGTTGATTGTGTTGGGGTAAGCCTCCACGTAACACTCTAGCTGGACGTCTGTCCCCAGTGGCGCACCCAGGAGTTGGTTGGGCACCTTTATCACAGGTGCGACTGAAAAAAGAGTTTGACGTAATGATTTCGAACCTTAAGGTTTAATAGCTGAAGTAGAAACTAACTTCGTTGAAAAAGTGTCAACCTTCGGCCATTCCCTTTTAACCAATTTCAGTCAGATAAATTTATTTTACCATAGTTGACTTCATTTCTAGCAATATAAATATAGTAATATATACATGATGGTTCATACTTCATTAATTAAAAGAGTTTATTTACCTGCTCACGGCTTACAACAAGTCTAATATACGTGCATATATTAAGTTTGCCTTAAACCAAGATAAAGAAAATTTACAAAAAAATACAAATGAGACATGTTAATTGTACTGAGTTTTTATGAAAGATCAGAATAAAACTATTTTTACGTGAAAATAAGTGATGTTAAAATCTAAAATTATCTTTGTAAAGTTGTATAACAGTTTTAATGGTACTTCTGATTCATTAGATCACATAAGTGGTCACTAGTGTAATATGTAGTAAACATTACTGTTTAAATTCGTTCTTCCTTTCTGCAAACACGAATATGAACGTATCTTTCTGCCACTTTTGAGAACTTCAGCTTATAGACTTAACATCTATTAACTGCCTTTTAAATTTAGATTGAGTTTCTTAAATATAATAATTATGTATCTAATCTGTAAAATATGTCAGGAAACTATTCCCAGGTTTCTCTTCATAAAAACTGTTAAACCTACACCTATAAATATTTTACAAAAAAAAAAATTCAAATTGATTGACCGGTTATTTAGATTATCGCATAGCTACATACTTATCAATTCATTTTTTTTAATGACATGGATTCTAATTCAAATACTTTTATTGCTTTTTAATAATGCAGCCTAAATGAAAAATAATGAATAGCATATTTAGGTATAATTTTTCACTTATTCACAAAACAAATGATAATATTCAGAATAAAACTAATCTGTACTCACAGTTCACGCTGAATGCCACCCGTTTACTAACAGCTGGCGGGACATCATTACTTGCAATACACAGATAGATGCCCATCTGACGGCGGTCTACTTTCCAGAACGTCATGGCACTACCGTTATACATGTCCACTGGAAATAACATACTGTATATATTAAGAGTGCTCAGAATAACACCTGATCCTAGTTTATTCCAACACAACACAGAGGCTGCTATAGCAATATTTGAGTAACTTGCACAACGTGTTCAACATATTTTAAATATAAATGTCCTTCTATTTTAAAAACTTGTCATAAGATTATAACAATTTTTTTAGACATTACACGTTTTTTACGTGGAATGTATCAATTTAAGAAATTTAATCGTGTATATGAGTGAATGGAAAACATTAAAAAGAAATATCTTCTAATCTAGTAAAATGAGGCAGACGTGTCTCAATTTATAGAAAATCTAAATTTATAGAAAGTCTCTGAAAGGATTGAAATAGGTATCGAATTCTTTTTATATGACAATGATAACATCTTAATTATCTTAGTTTTAGTTGACATATAACAGGTATTACATATATATACATTTCCCATGACCACCAACATTGCTACAAGCTATTTCTGTATGAAATGTTCAAAAATCCTGGAAATTATGGCTGTTGTGATCTATTTCGTTATGATTTTGAAAACTTATTATACTAAAACGTGTACTTATTTACAATGTCTTTTATGATAAGAAATTCAGTTGTTAAGCATAAGACAAAATAAACAAAGTACTAATCTTTATGTAAAAAAATAAACTGATTAGATAAATTTAAAATCATTTTTAGGAAGTGTGAGAAAACAATGTAAAATTATTTTCTGATTAATTCTAGATTAACACAGATGGAACCCCTACCCTTGACAATATCCCTTGGCCCCTTCCTGATGATTATGCCCTCGCCGTCCTCTCGTCGCCAGAGTATTCTTGGCTTGGGATGACCGGTTGCCTGACAGATTAATGTGGAGTTCTCTCCCTCCGGCACCGACATGTCGGAACTTGTCTCGTCATTCAAGATATCGGGAGGCACTATAAAATATGTTTGAAATATTATATGAGGAAAAAAGGGATCATCGTGGATGAAAGCATCAATATGGCAGAAAGAATAAGTTATATGTCTACTCGTATATGTTATATTCATTCACGCTTATAATGCCAAGAAATTTATTGTTAACACTCGGTTGTAAAATCTAATAAATGATCTTGCATATACTTGCATAACATATGGTAAACCACCCGGCAAAATTAAAATTATGAATTAAATTCTATTTATATTTATTATCTTTTTAATACAAAAAAAGAAACTTAAACATGTATGTGTTTGGTTTAAGTGGAATAAGCCATTTCTTTCATGAACAAACAATACTTATTTATTTATATGTCCGTTCAAACTAAGTATATCTTAAAACTGCAGTTAATTCTGCCAAAACGCTTACCTAAGACGTCAATGCAGCCGATCTGTTTCTTCATGATATTAGTGTTTATCTGACACATATGGCACCCTCTGTCCGACTCTTTAACCTGTTTAATGTGAAGCTGCCAGGTGCGGTGGTTGTCGTGTGTCACGGATATCCGTGAGTTGTGCGTCACCACACGAGTATGTAGGCTCAGGATAGTCTGGTCCTCGGCCCGCAGCCAGCCCACCTAAAGCAAAAAAAGTTTCAGTAAAGTATGAAGAGAAAATTATAAGTTTAGTCCCCTTACTTGTGCTTTAATCAGACAAAAAGTATAATATTTTTGAGTTACCTATTTTCTAACTATATATAATCATGAGCCAGAACCTAAAGAAAGGGCTATTTTACAGAGGATTAAACAGACCATGGGATTGATTGTCCTTTTACTGTTGAAGTCTACAACCAATATAATTCTGTATTCAACCCTGTTCACCTAATTTGAAGACCGTAGGATTCATTCCATCAAGATATTTTTCACCGAAAAGCGTAATACGGCACGATTGAAATGGTACTTTATTAGAGATAATTGACTTTTTATACTCATGCAGTTTATTTCTTCAGCTTCAAGAATGATTATTATGATCCGTAAGGAATGTTCTTTAGATAGAATTTGTGCAAAAAACTAAACTAAATAGGCGTTTACAAATTAAATTAAAAATTAACAAATTACATAACGATGAAGAGGTTCATTTTTCCAAACTTCAAAGCTAGATATAATGGTTTACACAAATTGCATGTCATGTCCTTATATTGTATTTAATCCATTTGTAATTTCCAAGTAAAGAAGCAAAGGCAGTATTACATCCTCATGTAAAACAATATGTCGGTAGGAAAGGGAACTAAATATTCCTCGTTGCATTTTTACTCCATACAACAGAGCGCATCTGTTAATTAAAATTTTATAAGCATATAATTAAATTTAGACCTATTTTTATTTTAAAATATATGAAACCCGTAATGGAATAATTTCGCTACATAATTCATTATTATATGGAAACTGACTCCAAATAGAACAAGTCACGTTTTATAAAACTCATATCTCCAAATTCTTTATATCGGTATAAGCGGGAACTCACCCTGTACTTGCCGAGTCTCTCTACCACACACGAGAGCACGGCTTCACGTCCTAGGGGTGTTGTCAAGTTACTGATGCTCATGGCGAACTCGGGCTCCTCCTGAACCGCCAGTGGTCGAGGTTCTTTGCTATCCCATCCTGTAAAGAAATATTATATTAGATAATAAAGACTTTTTCAGTTGTAAATGAATTACAAAACATTATGAATATATTATACATTAACTTCTACAACCACAGTTTAGAGTAATAACTTTTATATAACCAACGAAACAATTTAATTTGATGCAAGTATCGGTTTAGGGTGAAACTTAATTAGAAATCAATCCGAAAACTTGAATTTTATATGGTTGTCAAAGAACATGTGGAATCACATAATCTCAATACTTATGTGTTCAGCATACCTCTGATTAGTTTGTTCCATTGACATAAACTTTATTAAATTAATACAGATATTTTTATTAAACTTCCACAATTGGTCCTTATTATTCGTTTGGTTAAAGTACTGGTTTATAAACCTTGATAAAAGTCACCTGCAGACGTAATACTTAGCGTATATTTTCCTATTGGTAAATCTCTTGGTCCTAAGAGTTTAAATTTCTTAATTGTTATCAAAGGTTTGAAGGAAATAAGCAATAAAAATAATGTTCTGTGTAGTGGTGGACTAAATTCAAAGATTTATTATTTAAAAAACGATAAAAACTATTTTATTTGTAAAACGATAAAGTAAAGTAAGATCCGTAACCATCTAGGAAATAATAACCTTTACTACAGATAAAATGAGCCGCAATTTGTTTCACAGTGAATAAAACCTAATTATTGAGCATTACTTATTGGCCTATTATAGTGTCACTGTCATTTAATTGAGGCTGAATACACGTCAATGTTGGAAATGTTTTGAGCAATTGCATGACCTAAAATATAATAACAGCTCCCTTAAAGGTATTAAAAAGCTGTCTATATTAATTAATGTTTTTCTAATTTCATTTTTTTTTCATTAACATGATTTAATAATTAAGTGTAAGTAGAGAAGTATATATGCAAATATCTTTTTGGTACACAATCTTCGTTATCAATATAATGTATTTGGTAGTAAATAAATACAGAGGCGAAATTAAGCACACATAGTCATTTCTTTTCAGTTAGGTATAGAACAACATACAATTCTGCTTTAAAAACTTCTTTTAGCATCATTTACTAGTGCAGTGAAAAATGTGGTATTATTATTTACGTTACACTTGTATGTTAAACAATATATGTGAAGTAATTATTAAGTAACATTTTTATTTGTCTCAATGACTGGGTACTGTAGCTGGCTTTAATTATAATAATCTATTATTATAATAATAACCTTCCCGAAATAGAATGTGTTCAACGATAACAAACTTAAGTGCGACAACTATAGGGCATCCACCTGCCGTTTAAGTATTTTCATCCAAATCAGTTCAGTGGTTTTGATAATATCAGTAGACGTACTATGAACTTAGCAACAGTTCGAGTTGTATAACTTTCTCCTATATGAATTCAGTTAAGAATGTATGAAACTTTCAACTAATAAATAAGTTTTGTTTATAGTGGACCAACGCGCAAAGAAGAGAAATAATAATTCATCGACATTTTTGAATGAATACAGTGAAGGAACTGGCGGTAAGCAAGCATTTTCTCTTCCTAGTAGAGAAAATCAGATGCAAGTTTTCATTTCGCTAAAATTGTATTTTTTTGCCAATTTCTTATACTGAAATACGCAAAATCTACGTCAGAATGCTCTAGTGGATATCTACCGCGCTAAGACGCGAACTAGTATTAAAAACTTCAGCTGGGTCATCGTATTGACAAGGGATGTTTTAAATCGCAAGGTATATTTTCAATACGATTTAAATTCACATTTATAGCTACATTATAGAAAATTTACTTTAACGTCTAATATAGGAGTGGACTAGAACAGCTTTACCGACTCAATAACTAGGGGGAGGAATATAGTATCGGTATATTGACCCAACTTGACATACTGACGCAAAATTTACTTTATATGGATATAGAATTGTGTGTGTGTGTGTGTGTTTGTGTTGGGGCAGTAATATTCGAGGTTAATGAAAGGACCATTAGTTCTGAAATGTGTGAAACTGCGGAGGTTTGGCAGAACTTGCTTCCTTACAGTTAACTCGGAGTTACCAATTGTGTATGTAATTATGAGTGTTTTGCATACATGAAATCCTGTGTTATTTCCCATATGCTTACATTTTACAGTGAATGTGTTTTAATTAAAGTTTCTTTAGGCAATTAATCAATGATGTTTTAAAAAAACCTGACCTTTCCTAGGAACAATTAAAATTCTTCAATAAGTTTAATATAACTTCCCGGTGTCCATTTCAAAATGTAATTCTTACAGTATACTTAAACCACATAGACAGACAGCTATGTAACTCACATTAACTCTGAAACTAGATTACTATACCTGTATTAAATTTTTGTTGCCATATAGTTTAACAACAATAGTATAAATAATCATGGAACATTAATATAGTTTCGTTGGGCGTACTTATTCACTTTTACAATATTTATGTAATATATTTTAATAAATTATAACCAATTTTGTTTATATTCTTTTAAATTTAAAAATAAATAAACGTTAAAACTCATGAACCTGTTAAAATAGATTGTTTGAATTTAGCAATTAACTGCCTAAGAATAACATTATATAACGTGATTTTTTATTTAAAGTAAAGACAAATTCGTATACAGCAAGATTATTACAAGGTTATCTAATGCACACACATGGGAACAGGCCTTTAGAAAAAAAATAACACAAAACATGAACGTAATTAAATATAAATATTTTATAAGTTCTTGCATCTATAAGGCTTTAAAAATTTAAATTATAGGCAAAACTTAGGTAAAAATATTATGTAATAATAAGAGAATTTCACAATAACCAAATAGCAATTGCTACTTCCTTGCGAAATTAAATACGTGAAAAGAAGTAAAGTGAATGTAAGTCGGGCGACAAAGTTTTGAGGCAGTCCCATTAATATACGTCTTTGGCTGGAGTTGAGCACCACTCCCGTAACTTTACCACCACAAAAACTACAAACTCCATTGGGAACAATCGTAACACTGTAATAATTGACAGCTAGCCAAAATTAACTTCAGTAAAACGTAGTACTGTAATATTGTTGCTGCTACCTATATTATCACAACATCATTGAAAATTGCTCAGTTACTTTGCACTCTGAAATATTAATTAAAACTTTTAAAATTGTGGGTTATTACCTTTGTACTCTTTTAGGATATAACTTATATAGAGTGTTCTAGGTAATCCATTTCATATAAATCATGCTGCGATAGATGTTAGATTTTAACTTATCTACACATATTGCGCCAGGAATGTAGTATATTTTCAATATTTTTATGAATGCGAAATTGAAACACAACAAGAACAATAGAAAGTAGTATTTAAATCATAGGAAAGTACCAAAACAAAACAATTCATTAAATTGCCTTTGTTGGTTATTTTGTGTATAATGGATAAGTGTGCATTGGTTGGGTTTCGTTATATAAACCTCCCAATGCTGTAGCAATGGAGTTATTTCAACTAAATCTCTTATGTACGAATAATAAAACAAGTTAGGACCGAGAATATATCGTGAGCCACATTGCGGCCAGTAAGCATAGCACCTCGGTCAAAACCTCCTTTTAACAATTTGAACACCTTTTGGATACAAATATATGACCCTAATTTGACGTGTACGTTTTATACAATATAATTTAAGTACAATCTAATATACACACACACACACACACACACACACACACACACACACACACATAAATATATATATATATATATATATATATATATATACATATATATTAGAAATGGTAAAGAAGGATATTATAAATAATTATGTAGTTAACTCTTTGTCAACTTCAAATTAAATTAAAGAAACTGAAGTAGTTTTTTTATTTATAATTTTTTTATTATTTAATAGTGAATCTTTTTCATTGATTTTAGAATTAGACATTATACAATCATTACGCTCAAAATGCTAATGAATGTTTAGTACTTCAAACATAAATAACAAAGAAAAAATCCTACTTACAGTTTTAAAAGCACTTACATTCTTTGATGGCGTACAATTACATTATTTTCAAAGCAGTCTTCCATCCTTAATGAAAAAATGTTAATGGATACGAACTATTGTTGCAGCATTATTTAATTGAAAGGGATTTAATGTCAATTATAAAATAACCTTTTATTCAACCTTGAGGAAAAAGATCCCGCACAGTAGTATACATAATTCAAGTTATCAACATAACGTTAATTGTTATCACAAGGTTTTCAAAAATTTTATATTAATGCTATTGTGCAAGTAAAAATATCCCGAATTCCCATGACTTTTTTCTTGTTAATTGAACAATCGTTATGAAATATGTTATATTCGTAGAAATATTATACGCATATCTCTCATTCAATACAATTTCGATCACATTGGCACAAATTTTACAGAATTACAAAAATCTTACATAAGAATAAATGTTCGATATAGCTAGAACGTATAACAATAATAATAAACAATTGAGCAACATACAAAAGGATGATGATCATCCAGTCTTAATGTTGGATTGCAAATGTCAAAGAAATTGTAAATTCTAGCCGTAATTGGGACAGTTACACTTTTATTGAAATTTTACAGTAAAATCTACATAACTACTGAGGTCGCAATTGCCAATTTTTTTAAAGCCTCTCCTGAATAAAATATAATTTTGTATTTTCACTTTACAACTAGAATCATTTTGGCTGCTATGAAACTATATTATACTATACTACATTCTATAAAACAGAACATTAAAACAAAAGAGTAGCCATACAGGCTTTGAGCGCTAACAAGACCTGATTGATTATTAATGGAATAATCAAACAAAGCATGTGTATTCTTGATCATTGTATATAATTTAGTACATGGATTTTAAATTACGTATTATGAAGGAAACAGGATTTTTCAGAACATTTACCATCGTTCAGCGAAAAACAATCAGTAACACTACGTTTCGAGATCTGCAATTTGATCTCTTCTTCAGGTAAATAACTAAACTAATACATAATTTCACATTTATTTATTAGGTTTAGTTATTTATGTAATTTCCAACTGACAATATTGTTTTATAAAAATAATAGTTTGCTGTCCTAATACATGCCAAGTTTTGTCACTAATATTAAAGGTATGTCTTCCGATTTGTTAATTTTGTTAGAACATATAACATTCATATTTATAGTAAGGTAAATACTAAGTATAACGTAATATGAATGTTTGTTTAACTTGTTACTAATGTGTGATAACTTATTTTTAATTAATGCATAGATATGCAACAATTATATCTTTCTAGCACCTACGGTGATAGGATTTGCTAATTTTAAGCTAAACATTTTTAATTTATCCATAATAAGTTTCAAATATAATTTGGTATGAAAATAACGTAGGATGTATGATTATAATTTTATGAAATGAAGTCAGCTTTAAAAGTCTCTTAAAATTTAAACTTTTCTCATAATCACTTATCACAGGAACAAAGAAAGCAAATCCGATTGTGGCGCAAAAGCTACTTCTTCTTTTTCCTTTACTTTGGCAATTAAGTTAGTATCTTTGTCAAAGGCACTTTACTTTCACTAAAAAAACAAAGGATCAGACACTAATGCTCAAGTATCACGGTGAACATTGTTTTTTTGAGTTTATAATCAACGAAAAAACCACTTCTATTATGGAAATGTCTTCAAATGAAGCTTTAAAAAGAAATTATCACTGCTTTACATTTTTCATGTTATACGCATTAGTTCTAGTATAGATTGTTGTATAGAAAAAATCCAATAAATTGTAATAAAACGTATGTGTAAAATACTGTTTTAAACTGTAATTTCTCCATAAAATCAATCTTTAAAAGTGGTGAAACAGATTAATGTTAGGGATTCCAGTAGCATATTGAATAAATTTAAAAAAATTTTACTAACTGTTAAGACAACTACACTTATTACTCCGTAAATTCAATAATCAAACAAATCTTTTTTCAATGAATATTTAAAACTAATCCTGCTAAATACCAATGATTATAAGTATACCTTTTTCTTAAATATCACGTTATTCAGTTTAATTGTATATAATTATTAATGAACTGTAATAGAGTGATCATAAAGAAATAAAAATACAGTTTGTAATATATAAAAAACTTATAGTGTCGTAGTAAAATACTTTAATGCCTGGATTTACAATATTATAACGCTTAGTTTTTGTGAAGACAATTTTTTAGCTAGTAGTAAGAATTATGCTGTGTTGAACAGTAATTGGGATACTTAACATTTGGTGGTATATATTATTAAAATGTAGGTAATAAAAAACTAGCATGGTTTTTAACTAAACATTTACCAGTTTATTTATATGAGATCAATGAGTACTATCAATGCTTTTAATAACCGCTTAATAAACCCGGAATCTCGGGTGGTCGGAGGTTGCTCGTAAACTTTTGTACATTGTTTAAAACAGTTTAATATGTAAATGACAATAGCTAATACAATAATTATTTAGAAATGTATGATTCATATTATGAATTTACACAATGAACTTTTATATCCATGCAAACATTTCGGTTTAACCTGTTAACTGCAAAAGATTCCAAAAGCGAGTCCAATATTTTCATGAAGTTTATTATGTATGTAATGCGACGACGTGTTTGACCGGAAAGCCTTATGAAGTTATTTATAACAATGGCCGGGTGAGCCTAAACATTATGTTAATTGACTGTTGTCTACAATTATTTGCCAAGACCGTTGTAATATCATTTTACGATACACACTTGTAGTTAAATTTATCTATATTAAAATTTAACTAATTGTTAATTGACTAAATTACAGAAAATGTTTTAATGTATAGACATAATTCAAAAAATATATATAGTAAAACATTCTATTTATTTATTTTTAATCACAAAATATTTAGCTGAAACAGAGATGTTACCATATCCTCGGTTTACAAACCATCTGTCAAAGTAGATAAAGTGGGTTAAAGGAGGAAACATGGCGGAACGGACTGGCGTGAAATCCAATTTATAACCGAATTCAAGCGTTATCCGATCACTTCCTTCGCCCAATATTATTTGTGTTTCTTTCCAATAATAAAAACACCGAAAAGCCATTGGATAAATGTGGTTTAGGATGAATATACGAGTATTCTTTCAATATTTGAAAAATTTGGCGGAAGTTATTTTATTGTATAATGTAATGGCATTTTATGGTTGGATTTTAATATAAATAAGATGTAGTAAAGGTTATTTTATTTATTTTTCAGAGAACCGTCTTATACGTGTTATCCTATCTATAATAAAAGGGTTTATATTGCTTTGATGTATTAATTGAAAGGACCGTGTAGAGAGGAAATATATCTGCTATGATCTTTTTAATCAGGAAAGAGCTATTTGGATGCCAGAAAAAGCATTTATAATATATTCACTAAATAATGTAATAAACATTCCAAAAGTTGATTTTACATATGAAAATTCGTCTTATGCATTTAAGTAAAATCAGCTAATTTCGTACAGGTAGTAGAACTGGTTAATAGGGTAAGATATAGATTTTTGACTCTAAATTTGAAAATGAATTTTAGTGATATCACACTATGTATAAAAGATTAGTGTAAATATATTTTCGATATATTTAAATAATGAAAGAACATATAAAGAAATATAATAAACATATTAGCTCGATTATTAGAGAGTTTAGTAAACAATTTACAGCCGTCAGTATAGAATATAGTAAAAAGTTTTTTATATTAGTATTTATAAGTGTAATTAAATATCAAGTTTTTGTAAGTAACGCACCTTGAACTTATAAGAGTATTTTCCACTACCTCATTAATATAGACGAAATGTCGTTTATTTTAGGCACCACGGCATAAATTAGGTGGAGCTTAAGGAAACATTTCTTAGAAGTAGATAAAGGTGGTCAAAGTTTTCACTAAAGTCTTCTGTAAATGCACTAGTTTTAAGTTTTAATGCTTAAGTTCTAGTCCTTTCTAATGGAAGCAGCTTCGTTAAAACATGTTTTACTCCATTTTTACTAACTTTATAATTTATTAAATCACAGAATTGGGATTGTATTGATATATTTCTATATGGTAATTATTTATTTATGTATACATAAGAAAGTATTGATATATTTCTATATGGTAATTATTTATTTATGTATACATAAGTGAAATGGTTGTATAACATTATGAATCAATGAAGAAAACTACATGTATTTACCTAAAAATTAAAATTCAGTATATACTTTGTTGATAGTTGAAACAGTATAAGGGATAGGGAATATTAAGGCTCATCTCTTTTTCTAAAATTGTCATCATAACAAATTTGCTATTTTTATTGTACAATATATTGTTAAAGAAGATTATAAAACAAACCTTTGCCTTTTCAAATTCACTGTTAAAAACTAAATATAAACAGGAGATATACTAATCCAAGACTTATGCACTTTGCTAAAGAAAAGAAAGACACTATAAAAGCTATAGTAAACTAATTCCTTTAAAATACAGTGGCACGTAGTTAAAAGGGGAAGGAATAACGTGTTTGAAACAAAATATTTTATGTGAAATGTCAACGAAACCATGGATTTATGTGTGGTTAGTCCTACTCCTAACTTACAATATATCCAAGGATATAGTCATCGTACGTATGTAACATACTCGTATTTCATTGTGTATACTTCCTTTTTGATTTGAAATTACATCAAAATCCATTACGTTTCCTCAGCTAATCGTCTCCTTAGTGAAATCTTCCACAGTTAATGGTCGATTCATTCAACAACCACTATAAAGGTGCAACCTCTCTGTGAGGTCTGTATGACTGTAAAGTAATATAATAATATAATAGATAACTTTACTTTAAATTGCACGGCAGCAAACGTTGTGTGTGGTCTTTTATTCAATACATAAATATAAAATTATATTTATTAGAGCTAGGTTTACCTAATTATAATATTGTTTGACTATTTAAATATACTCTTTTAAAATTTAACTTCACAAAAACATATATTAAGTTACATTGATTTTAAAAGTATAAGGAACAATTACCAATATTTTACCGAAATTGTTGTAATGGTAGTTAAATACTTATTAAGTAACAACATAGTTGTGTGTTGCGATTCTGAAGATGGAGCTTATATTGGCTTTTCAGTATTCAGTCAGTACATGGAAGATCACAATAACCAAAAATTTTTAAATTTATATTTTCTAAGGCCTCAGAATAGCAACGTTATATTCTTCAGAAACGTCTTGTAGTAAAACTTAATTAATTTTAAGTGTTTAAAATAATACTACTCGACTTAAAATTAAACATTTTTAAATCAGCGCACAAAATATTGTTACTGAAAGTTGTTAAATATTTGTGTTTTTAAAACAACAGTACTTTTATAGTTAACAACAGTAACGATTAGAGTTAATTTATTATTTAAGAACAACAATACATTACAATATTACATTGTAAAACAAGATACTTTCCTTCTAAATTAAAGGAAACATTATGTTTTGTTATACATGAAAATCTATCTCAGTAGATCGTAATAAATATAACTTATTTATTCAATATAAAATGATATTTCAATAAAGAATCGCGTTTATTACAAAAATATGAGTTAAGTGTATAAATATTAGAACTTTTAAGTTTATATGTTGAGTTTAATTAAGAAACAAGACAACATGAACAAACAAGAAATATGCGCGTACTACATTGAGTATTGGGTTTGGTTCTTTTTTGTTTGCAATTATTGTTTGTAACTTATTATTATTCTGGAAATTCATTTGGGGAAGTTCCTGAAATATTAAATCTAAACTATTTGGGGTAGTAAAAGTATTATTATTTATTAGTTCACCGCATCTGTTTTTTTTAATTACTAATTTTTTAACTAAGTTTATTATTTTTTAACATATTAAGCAAATTTTACTGTAATAAATTTGGTAATTCAATAAAATACGATATTATCTTTAATATAGATTATAAAATTGTTTGCTATTCGCGTAAAACGTATTAGTAGGCTATCTTTCAACATCCAATAATGGATCTAACATTTTGGGTTGCTTATATTATTCTCTGTTAAAGAATGGATGGATTGGATGGTATAAATTGGATAGTGTATATAAAAATAATTATAGCTGGTATAAAATATTGTATTGCATTTAATATGTAAATTTAATACGGAAAGACATTTATTTTTTAATGTTGTTTCACTAGGTCAATAATAATATAGCAAACCTTATTCCTTAGACAAAATTATAATAAAATTATAAGTTTAGACAGAGCCAGATAGTATCATGTACTTTTGTGAATTACTTAATGAGCCATAATTAATTTCAGTTACTCAATTATAATACTAGTTTCCTAACGACCGAGCAAGTCGTTGAATGGAAACCAATAAATGAGTTTATTCCGGTGAAAGACTTTTACAGGTAGCTTATTTGCCAATGGCGTAGTGTAGCGTGTACAAAGGCGACAGATCCTGTCCTTGCAAGCAGCCCGCCTGCCCGGCCGTTGGTGTTGGTTTGGAAATCACCTTTAAACCGTTGGTCCTCACGTTAAGTGTTACGAG
This sequence comes from Homalodisca vitripennis, assembly GCF_021130785.1. Lineage (NCBI taxonomy): Eukaryota > Metazoa > Arthropoda > Insecta > Hemiptera > Cicadellidae > Homalodisca > Homalodisca vitripennis. Next base: position 48,256,168 of record NC_060213.1, read on the forward strand.
AGCTTCTTAGCACTAACTTCGCCTTTATTCTTACATTTTTACTGTACTTTACTTTTACTCTTATTGGCTTCAACAACTAACGTGAAAATTTTAGAAGAAACTTTCTGTTAGTGATTTCATATGTTTCTTTTTTGTAATCTGAAAACAATACTGCCACTAACTGATAAAATATGCTTGAGCCAGCAATAGATTTATTATATTTGTTTTTACAATACATTTTTCAGATTTAAATTACAATTAGTTACTGGATAAAATTCAGTTAATATCAGAATACAAATATATAGTCAGTCCTTTATTAAAAAAATGTGTACATACATTCTTCCATCAGCTTAATGAATCAAAGGGTTCATTACGCGGTGTGTCAGTTAAGGCTTGGCTGTGTTTGGCTCTATTACTCACAACAAGCTAAAGGGTTTTTTTTTAAAAAAAAGGAAATAAAAGTTGTACTAGATGATATTTGCATTTTACTCCACATTTAAGTTAATTTTCATTCATTACTTAATTTAAATTTTTAATTGGAAACGAAAAATATTATTATGTCATATACATATATACTCCGTGTAAAAATGCTCTAAACACATTTCGAAAGCGGCAAAACCTTTTAAAAATGTTTTTTTATTTATACGTTGTAACTGGAAAACTTAAAAAAAAACTCTGTCACAGTTCACAGATAATATATTGTATTATTGTATCAGATAAAAATAGTTATTTCGTTCATTATAAATGTCGATTCTCTTAGTGTTTTAAAATTATTACGTTAGTATCGCATTATATTAGACTTAAAATACTTTTAATTACAAAATAGTTGTAATGTAATATATAAAAAATAGTACGCAGGTGTATTGAAACGGTATGATTCGACGTTAGTATGTACTATAATACATTATTGAACTAATTATTAATTAATAATCAAACTTCATCGTATTAAAGTAACCCTGAACGTATACAAGTACAATTTTTACAATAAGATACCGTGGAATTACTGCAACATATTAAAAAAAAATATTAGAAAATTTGTTTATTTTATCTTATACGCTGAGTATTAATGAAAACTATCACCTAGGCGCTGGAAATAATAATTTCTGCCTGTCCGTTACTGTCTGTCTACAGTATATGTCTCTACCCACGCTATCACGTCACTCCAAACTACATAAGGTTTAAACTGTAATTTCAACTTCCCCCCTCCTTCTGTTTATACAAATAAAAGCAGTTTTTAACCTTGACTCATCTTTCAGGTTTTTATTGCATAAAGTAATTACCAGAAATTATGTAGGCCGTAATTAAACTTCAACGGTGCCTTTTCATATACTTTAATTGAAAACTTCACACCCCATCTCTCTAGCACCCCACTTGTACGATTGGAAAAGTAGGAGCAAGAAGACTAAGTAATACTACTACTACTACTAAATCCCCACATAAAAGTTAACATTAGAAACCTACAAATTGTAGTTTCTAGATCAATGGTCATGAGGCACATTTTAGTGTTTTATTTTACAGACAGAATAAGCTCTTGAGATGTTGTAAAAACATGTGAAAACCCCAAAACCACACTCACTTGTTGTACATATTTGTAAAGTACTTCACGTATCACTTAGAAAGGAAATCATGACTGAAATTATACATTCGTTCAACTATCACTTGGTAATGCAAGTTACAGTCTACTTGTACAAAAATATTAAATATTTTTGTTAGTAATACTCAATAAATTTACTCCACTTTAAGTCTTAATAAGTCTTACAAAAGTGCTGTAATTCAATGTTAACGTTAAAACATAATTATAAAAATGGCCATTTTGATGTTTTTAAGCCCAACCGATTATCCTAACATTACATAGCCAAATTTACTATGGTAATCCCTCAACCTTCTGACGTAGTTGATAAGTTAGTAAAATCTTAACTCGTTAAGTTTTCCGTTATTGGGCAATTTACCTATGTTTGCTCAGATTAATTTAGCAAACTTGACATCCCCTAAGGGAGCAATGTGATTACAGAACTAATATGTTATTAGTGAAATGTATTTACATTGCTGGGCGCATTTGCACTGTGTGTGAACTAGCCATATAGACTATATGTTATCCTACACTAAAACTGATTATTTAATGTACAAGTTATAATATTGAATACGGATTGAGGATAATATTGAATTCCTTTTCATACTGCTTGTTTGATTAAGTATTTCTATATAATCATTGTAATGTGTGCCACAGCATTATTTTTATTTTATCGTATTATTATGTTGGTATTGTATTGGTAGAGAATAAATATATATTTTTTTCATTTCAAAATCATACTACGCATTAAAAATATTAACAAAAGGGTCTATTTCTAGTAAATTCAGAGAATAAAAGTTAGACTTAAAGTGACATCCTTTCCTTGCGGATGTACGCAACGTTGGCTCCGACATTTATCATGCGTTGCAAGCCTGAGAGAACCAAACAAACTATTTGTATTTGTACCTCAGTGTTTCCTAGAAACCAACAATTTTCGATTTCTGAGAATCTGTATATGCTTTCCGTATCTGATGCATATCGAGGTTTTGGATTTGTATGCTATTATAATATATCCATCAAAATAAAAAGTATATGTTAAACAAAAATGTTTTACATTATTATTTTACAGTACTAATTTGTTAAAAATACACCCATACAAATTGTCTAAGCATTCTCACTTCGAAATATGCCATCGTCAATACAGATAAATTCTTACATTCATTATCATCTCATTTGAGATATTTTTATCTGAGATATACAGACAATAAAATACACATACCCAACTTGATCTCATAGACTCAAACAGTAAAATAAACTCTAATGCACGTAATACTCTACCCTTTTCCTACTTAAAACTAAAAATTTAAACTTGTATTACCCTCCTATTTTGATTTCCACCAACACTGACTGGTCTGACGTTCGACTTTTTTGGATAATTTTTCTATCGATTTCATGAAATGCCAGATTGTGTGTTTATACCATGCTAATTATCTCTTGGTGAATGTAATTTTTAGTTTAACACGCATTTAGTTTGTTAAATTATGAATTATAATATTGTTTGCTGCATTCTATCATCAATTGTTTATTTAATCCATTTTGCTAGCTCTGTTATATAATGTTGATTTCTTTTCATTAAAAAGTCAAAATTTTCATAACACCACATTGCAGCAATGTATTTTGGCACATTTACCCAGGGGAATATGTGTAAAACTGATTTGCATACCACCAAATCAGTGAATATAAATCAATCTAGAAGGCAACTCAGTTCCACGACTTTCAACAACGGTTTGTGAAAATGGCATTATATTTTAGTTTACCATATACACTATACAATAAATATCCTGTTGATGGTTATCACAACACTGCCATAAGATACTGAAAGTAAAAGTAAAAGAAGTATATTTACTAGCCACATTCAATCTTAATCTAAGAAATCTGTAATCGATAAATATATGTCTAATTTTACCATTCTAAATGACGCAGAATTAAAAAACTTCAAATAACCCAAAGTATTATTCTGTCGGCATTTGAGGCTTTGTTTTCAATAAGTGAACATTTGAAAATGCTTTCTAAATAGAAATTTATAACTATGTTTCTCTATAGAAACAATTTATCCTCTCTCTATGGTAATTAAATTCCAAAAAATACGGTTATCTCTTGATAGTAATAGATAAGAATTTTCATTTAATATCAAATACCTTTTGGACAAATATTAACCGAATATTCACTATAAAGTTTTCATAAATATTTAATTTCTATGGAATTAAGACGATTTCAAACTATTCTACTAGTACCGGCTCTTGGAATGAATAGTAAATCTTAAGTTTGTTTTCGTAATATACTAATACTTGCAATTCTGTTGCTAAAATGATACGTTATACATAATTATGTATTGTAAATTATTACTAGAAACGTCAAGATACATTATAAGACACCAGGAGAATATATTAAAAAGTATTAGTCGTTACAACACATCGTATATAGGTAGATTGTGTGTTTTATTAAAGACTAAATTGATATATTTTTAAAATATTCTGAAATTTACTAACACTTCTCTCATCTTTCTGAAATTTCGAAATAAAGGAGGAATCTACAACTCTAATAAAATCCTTTGTCGCCCCCGGAAGTCCTTCATATTTCATTAAAGTGAAGAGACGCTCCAGACGACTCGAGGGTTATGAAATTAGTTTTATTTCAAACTACAATTACCTTAGGGACCTTCGAATTTTATTTTATTTTTATTGTAAATTGGAGCTACTGCTATGTAAAATTTGTTAATTGGTTGGCAATTTTATGAATATGGCATGTCTTTGGCTTCAAATAAGTATTTAACATAACTTTCTTTATTTTTACTATTGTCTGTCTTAGTAGACAGATGACTAAGATAGTCTAACTTGTTTTGTGTATATAAATAATAGTGCATTTATTTCTTCTAAACAAATAAAATCTCTTTCTAACATCGTAAATGATTTACAATTGCGTGATAACCCTAAAATAGATGTGGCATAAAACCTTCATGTTTTATTTTTTAAACTGTTTAGTGTTACGCTGGTTTGGATTCATACAACGCTAGAAAACTTTTGTAATTTTAATGATTTCACTTCCCTCATTACCTATAAAATGTATTGCATGTTAGATCACTATATTCGTATTAAATTGTGCTATTGTATATTACAACTTTATAATTATTAAGTATTGTCGTTGCTATAGTTATGTGTTTTTTCAAATGACTGCGAGAACTTCAGGAAAATACAAGATTACCTAAATAATGAAAAAAACGTTAAAAGGTTAGACCTGTCAAGTTTTTATTTAGTATGTTCTGCCGTTTCAACGATATATTGAAAACAAACAAACGTATAGATTTCAGAATGAGCATGAAGCTGCCTTGCTGTATAGGAAACACAGAGCTACATTATGGCGGTCGTCACTCAACGACATTTAGATGAGCGGTAGCAAAATATGTTTCAGTTGGTCTTATACATGACCATGAGAGTACCGATAAATAGTAAAATAATATATATATATATAGTAAAAAATATTCCTCTTTAAAATATGCATTGCAGTTTTAATAATATATGGATAGGCATGCATTTAAATAGTTTTAACACTAGTTCTGAACAAATTAACTTCAATATAATACTATTTGCATGCATGTTTAATTTTATGTTTCCAAAATAACAGCCAAAACTATATTAACCTTTGTTCCAAATATACCCATGTATGACGTTATATATTAACCCTACATCGGGCGCTAAACGAAGTTTTCCTCCGTGTATTTTTTTATTAATAAAAATAATAATACTTTTTCTGATGTTGGCAGTCGTTTTCCCGCAATGTACTTCACCAGCATCTTTCGGGGAAGCGAAAAAATAAGCCTCCCGCTTATCTTTGTCAAAATCTGTCAGTATGAGGTCTATACTTCCGTGTGAGACTGGACGATTCCTCCGTGAGCGCCCGATGTTGTGTTTGTAGTGCTTGGACGAAATCTTCCGTGAGCGCCTTATAGTGTTTTTAGTTTTTCTGGAGTAATAATCCTGTCTTGTGCGCCTAAATGTGTGACCTGTGATTGTTTCTTTTTAAAGTTTTAAAATATATTTTATTTGAATTTTGTGAAATGGAGAATGAAGAACGAGAGACTTGTCAGTACAGTTACTCCGTGTGCTAGGGAACATTTCAGTACTGTTTTATGGAACATTGTCGTTATAAGAACCAGAAGGAAAATGTTTTGAAACTTTGTGTAGTGTTTAAAAACATTTTTAGTAAAGAATAAATTTTGATTTTAGAGTAATAATTGACATGTACAATTGTATAATATGTCAAGAATTGAAGTAAGTTGTTTTTTGTAAGAAGTTAAAAACTAAATTAATTTCCATATATATTATTACAGTAGGTTAAACATTTTTACAATTAATTGCATTATTCCTTAAAATAAATCATGTTGTTACTATACAATAACATTTTTTTAGATTTTGATTTTATTATTTGGAAAAAATTCATTACATAAGAGAGTAATTTTTATTTAACTTCTAAAAAATGAATATATAACATTGTAATTAAAAAAAAAATCCGTATGAATATTGAAACAAATAAAAACAGTTTAAACTACTATGATATCCATTATTCGCTAACCTGGAGGAAACCTCCGTGAGCGCCTGATGGTGTTTCTAATTTTAAGCGCCCTGATGGAGGGTTAAGTAGTTCTCCTCTTACTCCGACACAAAAATAATCCGTTTTAAGTAGTATATTATTGTAAAATAATACTTTTTTATTTTATACTTAATTACTCTTAGGTCAAATTATTTTCAAATTTACATTCAGAAACTTGGCATGGATTAACGATTGCATGTGATAGAATGTTAAAGCAATTATTCTTGTATTTTGACCAATAATCCCTTTTTAGCAAACATATTACTATGATTGATGTTTAGGTAGACCGAGGAGAGTATTTTTGCATTACACAGAATTGTGTATTTTTTTGTACTACTGAAAATTTAATTAGTTCTTATAATTTACAATCGTTTATATAATATCTCACAAATATTCATAATTAATAATTTTCTGTTGGTCAAAAATTAATACTTAATACTCTTATTCTTTTACTATAGGCAAATGGATTCATAACGGTAATATAACATTTTGTAATATTTTTGCCCATGAGTGAATAAGTAAAAATACTTGGCTCACTTGATCGGCCTAAAAAGGTTGTAAAATAATACGAGGTAGAAGTACGACACACATCTCGTCCTCTAAAATTGCGTGGATAAGTTCATGTAATAGATTTCATTAGGCCCCACATAATACTATTTAAAACTGTAAATAGTAAACTCCTCAATGGAATGAAGAAACTTATTGACTTATATTTTGTTATCAAATACTAGCCCTACAAGACGATTCAATTGTATATATGTTTACATCTTAATTTGATTTCGTTAGCCACAATGGAACTTTTGTATTATTCGTAATTGTTAGTCCTGATTGTTATAATACACTGCCTGAGACGTTAGAAATATAATAGCTCCTGCAACAGCCTTATCGTCAAATGTTATACGTCCCTTGGTAGATACCCCCTGCTGAAAATGACCATTGTCATACAATCGGTTAAGTAAGTCGTAAATAAGTTTACGGGATACTAATCTGACTCAAGTAGGTTTTGGGGCTAAACTTAAATTGATTTTGAATTGATTTAAGAAATACCGATTATTCTTTACGTAAACATTAATAATATCATGGGTTTTTTGCCCATTAAAAAAATAATATTGGTCTTTCTGCTAATACATATTCATTTACTTATCATCCCTGACCTATTTCTAACTTCCCAAGGTTTGAAAGTTTAAAATCTTATTTATATTTGTATTTTGTGGTTAACCTGTAGAGATGAAGTTTTATCAATTTCAATTTACCCAATAATGTACCTCACTCTTTGTTATAGTGACCTTTCTACTGTTTTGATAATTTTTACTGTCTTGGCTAGAAACATTGATGATAAGACCCTACAACAGATAAAGAGGTGAGATTTTTAGGAACAGGAACTTGACGTGAAAATTGTACGTTATTGAAATTTTAAAAACAATGTTTTAATGTAATAGATAGTTTTGAAAATAGAGGTGGCTGACTAGACGCAAAGAGGTTTTTGCAAAAGTAATATTTGTACGTACTGGTTATATGTGTGCTATGTTTTAATCCATTAAATAAGTTTTAACAAAGCTCTACCAAATATCTAGTAATCATCCATTTAAAATAAACCTACTAGCTACATTATATATATATATATATATATATATATATATATATATATATAAATATGGACAATAAGATTTAAAATTATTATTAATGCGCATAAAAAGTTAATGTAGTGTTATATTATATTTTGTAACGTAACAGTAATGTGACAACTCAAAACAGAGTTTTCGTATATGCTTAGGAATATCGATTACAAGCCTAATTATTTATAATGTGCTTTTCATTTATAAATCAAATGAATTCTAGATGTTGCACATCCGATAATAGAATATTGTTAATTGCCATAGAAGCCTATCACTCAGTAGTCTGATAGTCTTTGTCTAAAATAAAATTAGGTGTGGACTTGTAATTTTCCATTGACATACAACCAATGCTATTTATTTATTTATTAACGGCAATATACCATTTTAAATATAAGGATATTAAGATAACAATATATATTATAGGAAAAATACAAAAGTATAAATAAGGAACAATACAATAACATGTTGCAAGCACGCCAACCAACATGTGTAGCTATAATCCAAATCAATAAGCAAACTTGTACTGAAAGATTGGTTCAATAAATAGTGTTGACACTAGGAAAATCATTTATATAACAATAACAGTATTAACAATAATAGCAAACATAACTGTAACAATTAAACAACGCTAACGTACATTAACATAAAGCAACCAGTAAACTCGTGGTAATAAATAACATTAATAGACTATATAAGGTAATCGAATCTAATAATAATAACAAAATATAGAAGATAAGGTATACAACACTATAAACAATAATATAATATAACGACAACCACGACGCTATTGCGTGGCGTGTGGTGTCCCGTACTCCTAAATAATTCATTTTGGTAGTTGAAATGATCTTGAATTAATAAAATGAAAATGTTAACATAATATGAAATTATAGATATGAGTATACCATTAGGTGTTACTAAGAACATTAAATATCACGGTAAAATTCCAAAAACAATACTGATATTATTATACAATAAAGGGCTCGGTATTAGTAACATTTGAGAGCATCATTTCCTCGTAGGCTAACATTTAACATACGTAACTTTATAAATTGAAGCTTTAACAATATTTAAAAAAATTAGGTAACCAGGTAACGTAATCGACCACTCTTATATGTGGAGGACAAAAGCATTTTTTGCATCTTAAGTACTAACAACATGCTATTATACCTAACAATTCCTATTTTTATTATTCGATACCACCGTTGCCAACAATGCGAAATGTAGTATTCGATATTTCCAATTCTGCTATAAATTTCTAGGATATGTCGTGTGTCAGATCACATGACTCTTAAATGTACCTGTTCAGCTTTAAAGAAAAAAAAATTTCAACATATAAATAAAGACAGGAAGGTGTTCAAACGTACAAATGAATTAAATGAATCTGGATAACAATACAGACTTCAATGGAGAAATCTACCTTCAATTAGAAACTTTTTATTACTTTAGATGTTGAATAGAAGTATTATTTAAAATAACTGTAAATATCACAGTATATTTTCTTTACTAAATGTTGTAACTGATTTATATTTGTGTACATTTTTATTCAAATAAAGATTAAACATAATTACATTGTTTTTGTTTTCAATTTAGTTTTTTAAGAACTTTGTCAATATTTTATTATTGCCGTATAATTTTTAATTTTACGAGTATTTAAGTCTTAATAAAAATGGACACTTATATTAAAACTTCATTTTTTGTTATTCTAAATTAAATAATTAAAAACGGCGTTACTACGTCCTTATAACTTAACATTTTTAATATATGTATGAATAAGATTTCAATTTTAAATAAAGCATTATCACAGGAGCAAAATTCGCTGAAATTGTATTTCAGAGAAGCAGAGATAAGCAATCCCTTGGTCTTATTTAGAGCATAATTAGGTTTGTAACTGTGGAGCACGTTTGTACCCCACCAGGTGTTTGGATTTTGAGCCTTACAGGGCCATAATCTGATAAGTACACTATAGCTATAACAAGGCCTTAAAGCTCGAGTAAACTTAGTTAATTATATAGACTTATTTATACTAAGTATAAAAAATGTACATCACAATTTCTATATATAAAATTCAAAGCACTCTAATACTCTCTTACTCACCAGCTCGTCTTAATTTAAAAACTCGTCTCTATCTCTCCAAATTTACAATATTACAGAATTTTAAAGTTTGAGACGGGAAGGCAATATGACTTAAATATGAAAATACAACCATTTTATAATAAATAGTATAAATATAGGTTAAAACTGAGTTGGAACCCTAAAAGAAACTTTTTTTATTCCCTCTGTCTTAGAATGGTGAAATATGACAAACATGTGTATTGTGCACTCAACAGGCTATAAGTGATGGGAAAACTATTGTGAGCAAAAAATATTAAAATGGCTGCACATAGTCGGTTGTTTATCAAGGGTGAATTTCAGGTTACCACGTATATGTATTTTCTTGGTTAGGACAGTAGAGAGTTAGTTTTTATTTTCTTTCTCTGTTCTAAAATAGATAATGTGTTACTGAAGCTGTTGGAGCTATTCATTCAAAGAAATACAGAATATTGAAAATAAATTAGAGTATTACATTGGTATTCATAAAAAACGTTTTACACTCCTACTACAGTGTCCCAAAAATTGGCAAAAGGTTACATACCTTTTAATCTGACGTACCAGTATATTGAGAGCTCTAAACATCTTCCAGGTGTCATTACCTCTTTTCATGAGTGATTATTATGCCATTTAAAAGGAAATACCTATAGCGTAGGAAATCACTTGCAAAGCTGCGGATAAATGTTAGATTTATTCATATACATATACAATATTTTTCCACATTAGAATATGTAAGAACTATTTTATGTACATATTTGCATGAAAATGTTTCAACTAAAATACGGCTTGTTAATTTTCTATAAATATAAGTTCCTTCCAGAGTACTGATCTATGAACTAACGAATTATTGGTTGTTTTGAAATAAAAAAATTAAGTCTCCGTTAAAATGAAGGTACATACAATATAAACTAAATTATGATATTTAAAAATAGAAATATATAAATAGACAGCAGTGCAGATTTGAAGTTTTACCACACAGCTACTGTAATTTCAAAAAATAAAAATAAAACTTGATATTGTGTAACACATATCGTGTAACACATAATGCTTGCTCTCATATGTGTACGTAACGTAAGCAGGTTAAGCAATAGATAGTATTGTAATTAAATTTACTCAGTTCGCTATAACGATAATTTAGGAGATCTATGTTGATTGAAAATTTTTTACATAATAAACCGTACTTATACCTTTTTATCTGTATTTATAACAAAATAATTATATTGAAAAAAATTAAGAATTCTTCAAAGCTTCTTAGTACTTTTTTATATTAATACGCTTTTGATGATAATTTTTTCATGATAACTGTATAACAACAATGTAAAAATATCCCATGAACATTGAAAAATAGTAATTGTTAACGTTTATATCAATGTTACGACCGCTTTAAAATGTTGTAATTAAAACAACGATTCAAATGGAGTTAAACAACGACAATATTTAAAATAGGATCACCCAAAATATAAATTGGTATTTATAAATATATTTACTATCCCATAAACCATTATAAAGGAATACACAAATATTATTACAATAATTGATACATGTATTAATACGTTAAATATTCTTTTTTTATTGGTTTTAACAATTAAAAAACTATTCGCACGATATAATTTGTTGAGAGTATATGTCTAATTTTCGGAAGGGAATAATTAGTTTATAATAATATATTACATAAAATTATTCTTCAAAATTGAAGCTTTTAAATCGTTGTTTGAATAAATGGTTAAAAACAAGTAAAGTAATGTTCATCAGTTTGGTCCTAGAAAAAAATAACACAAAATTCGTAAAATTAAGCATAAACTATCTAGACACACTTAAATAGATGCGTTATTAAGGAAAACAATAAAAGGGATGCGAGAGGTGATGTGGCAGTGTCCAATTTAGTGGACATTATTTCCATGGTGATACAGAGACACGTTAACGTGGATTTAGAGATAAAAATAATTTTCCTTGGTTAGTGGTTAAATCTGCTGCACTTGAGTGTTGTAATTAAGTGTGCACTCTTTTAAAAAATAAACATTAACATCAATAATTATTACGTTATGTTTATTCTAAGAAGCGTTTTTCATCAATATCGATCGTTATATAATGTTTAATGTAATGTGTAATAAAAATTTTCCACAAACGAAATTTTATTGCATATATTTATGTTACTTAACATAATTACATAAAAATAAACGTATTTTTATGTAATTACATAAACCTTTAACGACAGGCTTAGTAAAGTGGTTGCCAGTATGAAAGATTTCAAGATTTACTTTTACTTTGTTCCAAACTGAATACAGACTTCTAATTTTCATTACTTTCCTTAGACCAACCGAAAAAAAATAAAATAATAATGACAATATAACTGACCAATGAAAAGGTTTGGATAACATAATCTACAAAATTAACTTATTACATTCCTTAAGCCAGAGGTTCACTAAATTCTTTCTTTCTAAAAAATACCTTTGAGATCATATGACTTACTTAGTTACAAACTGCATTACTTATGTGTAAAATTTTCTGCATTGATTTAAAATGTAAAATAGCAAAATCTTATTTCATACCATTGATATTTTACTTATTTTTTTTCTTGGAGGCATTACTTTAAATATCACTATTATATGATAACTATAATATTTTAACCAGTATATTATACTGATGTACTTTGTACATTAATTTATATTGATAACTTATGTAGTGATAAATAATTTCAAGTCTCTTCCTTAGAAGTCTATTTAACTATTGCACACCAACTATATTAAAAGAAGCCTATTGCAGACTTTTATATTGTCATATCATTCGAGAATAGTGTTATTTCAATGAGTTTAAGATACTGCTTTCTTCTTCTAATCTATAGTCATGTATATCTGATTTAAGAAAAAATAATAACCTATGACCCGTAATTTTGTGTATATTTCAAAGCAATATTCAATTCAAAATTAAAATTCAGAGGGAAGGGATTATCACAATCATAGCACGGTATATAGTAAGATTCCTAGACCTCATCAATACACATTCTACTTTTTTTCAAACCTTTCGATATAATATTGAGTAAAATTCGCGAAATAATTAATTATAAATCAATGGCAAACCACCTGCAAGGAAACTAAAGTATATTTTGCACATAGCAATCTACACAGTGTAAAACACTGGAACATACCATTATAATATTGAGATAACTAAATTTAAAATGTTATATTTTAGATATTTTTTATCTAGAATTATTATTACGTTTCTAAGTTCGTACAACTTCTATTTCATGTTATTTATTTAGTTTTATAAGTAAAGTTTTAGTTAAACACCTGTAATTGTAAGTTTTTTGACATAACTGAGGTTACTTACAAACCTTAATGCTTGTATACCAAGAAATGATTATTGTTAGGTAGCAATTAATAATAATATGTATTTTATATTTTTTTAAACTTGTGTCGAAGAGCAGCTGCCTTTTATATTTCACTTCCCAAGAAAGCCTTACTGTCTCCCATGTTTTCATTCAGATGTCCTTCTACAAGACGTGTCCATTACCTTTCCTTCAATAATTAATCGTCATTAGTGGTTTAAGGCGAAATAATTTTACGTATTTTGTATTTAGTGCGGGAAGTTATATCTGATACATTATTAAACTTTATGACGTGCAAAGTTTTATTTGTTATACGTGACTTAATTTTGTTTATTATCACAAATTTACTTAACATTTAAGACATGATGATGACGTTACATTCTTAAACAGTGTACTATTTTGGTAAAAAAATAACTATGGCTAATATACAAACCCCGTTTGTTCGTTTTCGTTTATAATTCTTGTTTATAGTTCTTTGAAAAGTTATTTTGTTATTGTATTTAACAAAGCGAACCAATTTAACCACCTGAAGTGTTCCTTCCCTTATACATCCCGACAAGGACGATACTTGCAGTAAAACAGCTAAGGCCTAATTGGTTTAGTCAGGTCTTAGCACGGCCTTCCGCCACAAAGTGACCAGACTTGTCTGACAGTGTTTGAAGTCAGATTGAAGTCTGAGTTTCAGAGATTAGTATTTGTCATAATATATATTGAAATTATAGAAATTTTCTATGCACCAACAGTATACAAATGCACAAAATGCCTGAGTAATTAATATTGTGTACGATGTTTATGTAGATGCCTAAATATTTCATGTTGACATTAGTGCAAATAACAATATCAGTATGGTACCTTTTATTAACACTTTTTCTTAGAAAAGAGTCAGTGAATGTAAGGGTGTTTTATTCAATAAAAATATCTAAGACTATAATGAGGCGGAGAGTTTATGTTATACTAATGAAATTTTATTATGCTGGTTTAAATGCAAGCTGAAAAAAATTACAAATTAATTTAAAGAGTTTATGTACAATTTAATGCCACGTGTTTAATGTTATTATTATGGTATATTTTATCAAAATTAAATTATTATGTTCCTATAGGATTAAAGTTTAATTAGTCCTAAGTATAATAAATATTGTGAAACAGGAATTTTAAAAACGTTTATAGTATTTCCTAATAACATGATAATAATATATATTTATTGATAATTGTAAGAGACTTTAGAATAAATTTTCATTTTATACTTCCAATACAGTAAACGTAAAGTAAAAAAACCCACATTTTAAAAGTCTTGTGTCTAGTTTTAACTTAGTTGCAGATATATTTATACTGATGTTTTTTTTTTACTTTAGATAACTAACATTCATATCTTTTGATGGGATAAAATAAAAGTTTTGTAATTTTATAGCAGTAATGCCATGTATCAAGTTTGACAAAAACTTAATATTACACAACATATTTGGAAAAGGAAAAATACATTGAATATTGTACTGTATATTAAAATTATAATTGATATATATTATCCTATATAAAACTTTGACTCTACTATTAAATCTATTTAAAATTACTTATTGATAAAATATTTATTTGTCGGAAGTCACTAAAATATTGTCAAAGCTACGATAAAGTCAGTTTAGTATTTGAAAGTTTTAAGCAGCGCCTCCTACAAAGACGTAAAAATAGATTCATATTGCTTTCTGACCTGTCCTTCTGTCACTTACTGATTCCACTTTTAAAATATAGTGTGTCAATGTTTCTGTAAAACAACATTTCAGAATATTTTACTTTTATAATTTTAAAGTATACTCAGATACTAAAGATTTCGTTAAGAACTACTGAATTGTGTTTTGTTTATGTACAATAATTAAGTAAAATTTTGAAAGCTGGTATATTTTTGTAAGTGACAATGTTTTTAACAAATACAATAAATATTCAAACATCAATTATAGTTCCTTAGTGTTATAACCAGTTTAAAATCGATATTAGTAATATTATGTTTACATACGATATGATACTATTATATGCGTTTAAATTAGTTGAAGTTTTGGGTAAAATATTTTATTTGCTCTTTGAGTGGGCAGGATTTATTATTGCTCACGTAATATTTTTTAGTATTGAAGTGTCACGAAACAGCTGAAACTTCCCGTTTTTATTGAGATCTCTAATTCCTTATACATATTTAGTTACATGTATATATTGATTCTTGTATGATATAGTAATGACGATGGCCAGTAATGAGAACATGTTATTATCTGTACTGCTTTGGCAATGGTATTGTAACATCTAAACGCGTCAGAAGGCGTGATATTATTTTTAGCTAATTATATATGTTTTGTGCCAGTTTTTCAATACTTACACTTATTCAATGATTAACTTTACTATGTTTTATTGCAAATGTATGTCATTATCTGAAATATTCAAAGTGAAAGATATAAAATACACAGTTTTTTATTAAAATGAAACTTTAGTGTAAAATTATTGTTATTTTGAATGTGAAATTAAAAAAATAAGAGGTAAATTTTTATATTTAGTTTACTGTTGTGTTAATTTCATAGCTAACTCAATGTAACCTAATTTAATAAGCTATATATATATACATATATAAACTTGACACAAGAAATGCCACTTAAGCGAAACCCATTACAACCTAATGCGGCGTACTTCTACCTTCTACATACTAAAATATTATAAACCCTAGTAGTATACCCAATGCAATGGATCAAGCTAATCTGAAAAGCCATTAAAAGGTTTTCAAAACAATATTTTACAATAAGTTCCATTAATCGATATCATCAATTACTATTACTTTCAACAAAGAAGGAGAACTTCGTAAGTAAAAAAAATCATGGAACGTAAATATTCAAAAGTAGTAGGATTAAGACATATTACAGCTGTACCTATTTAACATAAAAATATGTGTTCAATGTATTTATTGCTTATGAAATAAATAAATAAATAAACATACAATATGCAAAAGAATGGTGATTATATAGTGTTAAGGATGAATTTTATATTGTGGAAGTCATGTTTGGCACCAACGAATATTTATCGTTATTTAAAAACATTGAATCGTTATTTCAAGTTTATGTTAGTAAATAGAAATCCCGAATTTTTTAGTATAATACACTGTGTATTTTCAGTGAAATAACTGAAAACACATTGGCCATAACAAAAAGCGTACAGTAACAAACATATGTGGCGCTAGCAAAACCTGATTTATTATTCATAGAATAATTAATCAGAGCAAATGTATTCTATTCGTTTTATCTCGTTTAGTACACAACTGTGAAACTATGCATTAATTTAGTAGTTATATTTAAAAGTCATTCACTTTACATATATTGGAAAATTAGACGCAATTCGATTAACCTATTTAATTAGTTTATTACATATTACCAAAGTGCAAATGGCAATATTGTTTGATTATGAAAATAATATTTTACTGCCCCAATACCTGTGAGTGTTTAATAAAACATGCCTTTTAATATTTTACTTTCGATGTAATTTCTCAAATTGATACAGATATTAAGGTAAATACTAGATATATTTAAATATTTCAATTTGTTTGCTTACATTCTTTAAAAATCTTGTAACAGCAGATTTTTTTTCGTTTGTATTACTTTGAGGAGATATACGGGTGTGTGAGTTCTTTGCTATAAAACAAAATTGCAAGTATTTAATATTTTGAAAATATAAAAATTTTCTGTTTTTACAAGCTTTTTTTCTAAGAATGCTTTATTTTACATTGTTACATGTTTTATTATATATGCAATTACCTCAAAGAAAGTGCATTTTTCTACACAATTTATTTATTCCTGTCTCATATGACATTCTGAAATAATAATAAATAGGACAATTATCGTTCCTTCATAACGTTAAAAGTATAGTTTTGAACACCGCTTAAGAGGAGATACGTACTAGATTATTCCTTTCCTATTTGCTTGGCTTCAGAACGTATATTAATATGATGACAAATAATATGTAGATTGAATCAATATAACAATATAAAAGTACAAACTGTAGGTGTATTTTTTAAATAAAATTTAGACCTTAAAACTAAAAACATGTTGCTGTTATTTGGTGCTGTACCTTACTAATAACATAGAAAACAACCGTATATAGATCGGGATTTATTTTAGTTTTTAAAATATATTTATTTAAAATTTAATAAAATGGTACAAGTCTTGACTGCAATGTATTTTTTCTATGGTAAAATAGTATTTTTTTAATTGTTGTAAACGTCAATTGAGAACTAGGCAAAGTCAATTTATTATTCAATATATATATGTTTAAAGTATATTTAACAAGGCAATTATGTAATATCGTTTTAGATATGGCACCGAAATCTGACTTTAACAAACTTCACCAAGGAAGAACAAAGTTCAAATGTTATCCTTTTCTTCTCATAAATGTCTTGCATGCCAGAAAACGCTGTATTACTTGACCTTACATAATACTGAGTAATAATGAATTTAGGAATAAGCTTAAACAGCATAATAATAATAATAATTATTATTATTATATGCAATTAAATAGTTTCATTATTGCATGTTTAATCAGAATATATAAACTAAAATTTTTCAAGATCGATTTCAAGTACCTTAGGTCGAATAACTTTAAGAGGTTTTCTATAAGGTTTATGGTTTTGAAGTAAAATCTTTTACATGTTGGCACCTGATTTAAAACATTACACCAACAGGTTTTGTTATTCTATATGTTTCTAAAATGTGTTATACATCTGTTAAGATGAAACTTATGTGTTTTAGTAACCGAATAATTCCTGAAACTACGTTCAAGATACACAATAATACTAGTCTTGTTATATAACAAGGAACATATCTCTATAGATTTGTTAAACACACGAAGTTTGATTTACTGTAATAAGTATTTGGAATATATTATTTTAATTTAATATTGTATCATTATCAATCAAACAACGAAGCTTTTAGATTGCTAGTGGGCGACTACATAAATACATAGGTATCACTTTACTCGCACGTAAATGTAACGTATTTCATGTACTCGTAGTTACAAAGCTATAAATAGCGGGGTTAGATAGAGATTCACTGTACTATAGATCATATAAATATAGATTTTATACAAGGATTTTATTTTTTATTTTATTTTTTGGATGAGTGTGAGATAAGTGGTCTACAGGCCATGGTAATTTATATATCTACTTTAAACCTGGTAAATGTTTTAAGAAGCAAGATGCATATAGTACTATACATGGAACAGTTAATTATACCCTTTTATATCAGATGTGTATTTTGTAAATACATTTTTTTGAATACTTTTCGTTTATTTGATCAAATATTTAAATACATCTCTTACAAATGGATAGAATAAAATTTTCAAAATTAGTTTAAGGGCATATCATTGCAGTGATTTAAATTCTCACTCAACAATGTGTTGGGTTGCAGATAAAAACCTAAACATAATATCATAAATTTGAGGCTTGACTTTGTATTCTGGCCGAGTTCAAGGGGATTCAAGATTTTTCCGCCACAAAGGAACCCAAAATAATCTATTGCAAAAATGTTTTTATTTCTGAATAATGTATATATTACTTAAGATCTTTGTATAATTGTTTTAAATATATTTGATTTTATATAGTTGAAGTTCTTACTTAGATGGATTTTTAAGGGAATGTTTTATGAGGAAACTGGTATTATATAACTACTATAATTATTCTTTAAACTGTTTCTTTGCAATGAATACAAAATTATTACTATAAATCATACATGCTTTAGGTAGTTAAAACCAAGTTCCAAGATTAAAAGTAATGGGTAAAAGATGGTGCGGGCATATGATGCGTAACAAGCTTGGCAGAATGTCAATAGCTCATTTAATTACTGACATATATTCTGACAGAAAACCTGACGGATAACATATAACTACAGTAAACACTAGAATAATTAGGTGATCCTTCCAGATGCTTCAAGGAAGAATAGATGAATTTTCTATGCTGTTTGACATGCACCATCATAGTACAAATTACTGTACTGTATAAGTAGAAATGATTTAATGCAAAATATACAGATCATAACCAAAATATTTTTTTGATGATAACTTTTAATTTTAGTTTATTAAGAAAATGTTTATTAGCAGTGTTAAAAGTATAAAAATCTATATAACACGTTATCATAAAGTGATGTTGAATGTGTGTGCTGATAGTTAGACTACATTTGCCAATATTATACACGTTAAAATCTCATATAAATGATCTCGGTTTGTTTAATATATCATTTCTTATACTTTTATTTTTATATCATGGTTAATACATACATACGACCAATTTAAACAACATTCTTTACCGCTCAGCTAAATCCTACGCATTGGAATGTACCATCTTTAAACTCAGCGTTACACATTTAGAAAAATAAAGATTCCTCTACATTATCAGTCAACAAAATAGAATAAAATTAGAAAAGAGTATAATAAAATAGCTTCCCAAATTATTGTTAAAAAATATATACTAATTATTCCATTGCATCTCATCGTATTAACTGTAGTAATACACGTTATTAAGTTGTTTAATACAGTGCTAAGATAATTTTTTTTATATAACATATTAGAACATTATAATTAAATTCCTGTGGTTAAAACCTATAAATCAGACTTTTATGAAAAAAAATATTTCAAAAATCACGTTATAATTTGGTTGTTAATAACACCTACTGTTTCATGAAAAAGGTATTTTATGTTTTATATAAATGAGTACAACCATATAACTTATGGCTGTGAAAATAGTTTTATCTGTCTTATAATAAACACGCTAACACCACACACACACACACACACACACACACACACACACACACACACACACACACACACACACACACACACACACACACACACACACACACACACACACACACACACACACATAAACACACACACAAATAAATATATATTTATTTATTTATATACACAATGTATATATATACATATATATCACATTTTACAATTCTTTTTTTAAGTATTTTTAAAAAGGTTAGTGGTTGTTGGCATGATTACAGATAATTATTTTACAAAATCACGAAAAATTAAGTAAGTAATAAACGGAAGTTAATAAATGTTTCGTGTAACTTTTGTATACCACTCATTAAAGTTTTCTGGATCCATTTTTAAATAAACCTTTGCTTGTTTTGAATAAGAGATAAAAACACAGCAGAGCCTCAACCGACGTACGGCGTAATGAACCCTTTGATTCATTAAGCTGATGGAAGGGCGTATGTAAACTTTTTTAAACAAAGGACGGACTGCATATTTGTATTCTGATTATAACTGAATTTAATCAGCAAATGTTTGGAATTACATATTGTAAAATATTTTGTAAAAGAGACAAATGTCTGTCAGTAGGAGTAATCTTATCTTAGAATTCTAGTAAACGACTAAACAAAGGGAATAAAATCATTTTCATGTATTAGGTAACAAAAACAAAAGTACATGTGCTAAGCTGCCAACGTGATAAAACATATTATTTTATAGCTCCCTTAATTGGATAAAATTTCCTTTAATATTACTTACGTATTTTGGAACTCGTGTTTAAACAAAATATTTAATTTTCGTATTACACTTACAATTTATAAAAACTGTTTATATACCATTTAAAATTAATTTATTCTATTACCTATACAATAAATGGTCTACGCCCATTAACACAGAGCAACATAAGTAACAAAACACTTATTTTTAATACCGAAAATAAAAATTAATTATGCTTAATCTCGACACAATTTAGGGTACAAAAAAGTAATATTTATTTACTGTCTCTGCAGTTCTGAGACAGTTGTAGGACTTACTGTCATCAGTTCAGGTTGCAGTCTGTACATATCATATACTAATACTATATTTTGTCACACAATGCTAGGTATAGACGAAGCTAGAAACTAATCGTTTGAATAAGTTTATATATTTTCCAACTTTGATGTTTTACTATAGAACTATATATTGCAGGTAAGTTTAAAAACACACCAATCATTACTTGAATCTTGCATAAAAGGATTTGTCTCTGAAATATTTGTGTTAAATTAAAATACAAGCAATTTATGGAACATTTTCTTACACTACACAATATCATGTTCCTTTAATATATCTTTATTATGTAAGCAAATTTCATATATATTTTACTGTAAAATATTCTAAAATGAAAAACTGTGTATGTGTATATATATATATATATATATATATATATATATATATATATATATATATATATAAATTTGCAAATTAGACCCATGCAGGTTTTTTAAACATTTAACTGTATGCATAAATTAGCCTAGATTGTATTTAGTCATTAAATATATTTAATACGTAAATTAAACGTTTAGAATATTTGTATAATTATGGTGTGATTATATTTTAAATACATAGTCAGCCATCTAAACGGCACTTTCAAAACTACATCTCTGGCTTAATACCAGTTTAAACGGCCCTTTCAATCAATACGCTAGAGTAATGGAAGCCATTTTTTCAGAGATACTTGAGAGCGTGTAAATATATTACCTAGAAATTAAAATAAAATACGCTGTACTCAAACTCAATGCAAATTGAATCCCAATATAAATTCGCATGACGTTAATATAATTGTATTATCTCAACACAAAGCTCTCAAGTATTTAGTGAATATATTTATCACAAACTACACTAGAAATTTATCGAAAAGCTTACATGTGTCTCTATTATAAGAAATAAATAATATTGGACGAAGTAAGTGATCGGATAACGCTTGAATTCGTTTACAAATTGGATTTCACGCCAGTCTGATCCGCCATGTTTCCTCCTTCACCCCACTTTATCTACTTTGACAGATGATTTGTAAACCGAGGATATATCAACCTCTCTTAGTTTAATATTGTATTAGTAAAACTAAAAAATGCAGCGATTACAGAAAATCTTCATTCATTACATCCGCACATCTAAATATTTTCTGAAACTAGGTCTAGTAACTGTTTAATTTTTTACATAAATAAATTGAATAAAAATAGTGTATTGTACAGTTTTATTTCTGTCTTTTATATAGTTAGAGGTGACAATAAAATTTAAGCTCACCCCTCCAGTGCCATTATGGAAGACCTGAATTTAATAATGTTGTAATCTCACACCACGTGATTACGTAAATCACTTTCAACTAACTTCATAAAAATGTAGGCCTATTTTTTGGGAGCCATATTCAGTTAACAGGTTAAACTGAAACATCTACGGAGTTTACACGATCTCTTTGTAAGTAATGTTGTGACGTGTAGTGAACCGGATGTATTTGGCGCCGGTAATTAATACTAATAATTGTATCCGAGAAAAGAAACTCCAACAAATTGTAGTACAACGTTGGTACAAGAAATGTCCTTAATAATGTTTAATATCGCCCAGAATGTTAAAATATAATATGAGCATTGACAGAAAAACAGTGTAAAATGCGTCACTGCATTGTATATTCGGCATTATAAAGTAATAAAAGAAAATTATGAGAATTATCACTCATTTCTTTAAAAAATTGTAGAAAGTTAAATGTATTAACTTACTTTCCGTTCCTAAGATGTTAATAATATACTCTTTATTCAAAAGTGTAGTTAATTTATCTTTCACTAGACCTTTGTACGTTATAGATAATTGACCTTAAGTTGGTAATTAAATGTATACTACATAAGACATAAGTTACCTAGAGCTGGTCAGATATATTTTATAGACTTACTACCACCAAAAATATTATTATGGATACGAATAAAAATATAACGTGTCCTTAAGGGTAGAATAGTTAAAGTGGTATATAAAACTGAAATTTAATATCTAATTTGTGCGATAAACATAAATATGTATACGTTTCTCTTTAGAATAATTACTTGATACTGAAAAGGTAGTTCCGTTTATATTCAGAAAGAACCGTTGCATTTCTAAAACATTAAATTAATTTATTGATATTTTAAATAAATATCAGAAACTGTTTTAAAAAACGTAAAAATGTTAATGAATAACCTTCAACCTCCTGCACGTGAGGGTTCATTAAGCAAATATTACAAATATTGGCATTACTGAAACATTTTATAGCGAAATAGTCTTACATTTGTGAACCAGTGTCTTAGCGAACCATGCCAGTTTCTTTATTTTCCTACATTGTTATATTGAAGATCATTGAACTCTATAATCGAAGTCTCACAGTTACTGAAGAATAATTCCCACAAAATCAAAATATATTATTTGCAGTACGCTATAACAGTTTTCTTTACAAAACCAAAAACTGAGCGTTATAATATTGCAAACCCTTTCACTAAAGGCGCTTAAGTTGGGATTATAAGTTTTTATCATTTTAAGTCTGTATATTTATTTGTTAGTAATCAATCACATTCAAATTATCATTATTAACATGCAATGTGATATAACAAGAAGATATATACTAAATAAATTATGAATGGGGGTAATAATTCGGCATTAACAGTATTAGTTTTACACAGTTGTTGTATAAATGTTGTTACAACCCCACTTCACTTACAAACCCAAAAGGAATAGTAGGCGTAATTGCCTTCAAAATTATTTCATTTATGAAAAATAAGTTTTTTGAAGATCCTTCCGGATCTCCTCACGATGATTTTCTAAAACTATTACAGGTTGATTATATGAAAAGGCAATTAAATTTACTTTTATAAAACTTGATTTTACAAGTAACTTTTATCGCAATTTATTACATTCTTTGCATTGAAAATTCTGTATGACATTTAATCGTTGATATAAAAGGAAAAAAATAAAAGTAGTACCAAACTACATTTACATAATGATATTAAAACAATAGTTTTATTTAAAAAGCTGTTTGTCAATTTTAAACACAACAAAATCTTTAACTTTATAAATTAAATCATTGTTTAATGCCTTTTATTAGTAAGGTGTCTTTACACAGATGAAAGTTTTTCTCCAGAATTAGATTTTTTTTTTTTTATAGTAATCAAATAATTAAACACAGTAACTATGAAATATATATATATATATATATATATATATATATATATATATATATATATATCGACTATTTAACATAAAGAAAGTAAAAACATACATTGAATATTGTAGTGCATAGGCCTCAGAAATGTAAACTATGTTATCATTGTGCATTATGTACTTATAGGTCGCTATTGAATGCTAGTAAACAATAACTTCGTTAATAACACAATATATACACGTACTTATATGGAAATACATTATATCTCGCGTCACATTCAAACACTGAACGCTCTTTAATACAATAGTATTAAATTCAATAAACTATTAAGCTATAAATTTTCCGGTTAGTGAAGTAGTGAGGTAACAATGTTATTTTTGGGGTAGAATGTAAAAACTTATATTTGATCTCTTAAAATGTAAAAAATTAATAATATAAATGTTAAACGAGCACTAGTAGATTTAGTAACTGTACATTTGTGTTAATGTGTTAACCTATGCGTCTATTTGAGTAATTGTATTTTATGTAAATTAATGTTCAAAGTTGGACGTAACTAGTTTATAAAATTTATTTATTAAACATAATAGTAAGCAAATTGTATAGCGTTAAATTTACGGTGGAAAAATGTAAAAGGAATGCGTGCGGTACACCTTGTGTCGTGAAACAGTCTCTACAAAGATTTTATGCAATATTTAATTCACAGAGCTTATTTTATTATTGACACATAAAACGACATTCATCATTCAAAAAAGAAGATTTTACATCCAACGTAAACAATAGAAAAGTAGGGTCAGCCCACTGAGTGATTGGATTCAACGACCCTCAGCTAAGTTCTCTAAACAGACATGTACCATCTTGGAACTTACTATGGTCTATGTAGAAAAAAGGTTTAGCACAACATTTCAAGTCTACAAATAACATTATCATATCCTGTCTTATGATACAATAACATGTTTGTTAATTATGAAACTTTTCATGACACTGTTTAAATATAAATCTGGAGGGATAGTTACGGGTTAACATGTCACTCGTTAAAATCACTTATTAGTATACTAGGATTGTTAAAGATTTTTATATTGCTATTTTCTCGATAACTTGGTAATACTCAGCCTTATCTCATGGAGTGACATTCACTATCATCGAATTGAATATTCTTCATTTATAATTGAATCTTTAGTTAATAATTTATCTACGGATCCGTTCGGTTTCGAGATATGATCCAGACAGACAAAATGTAATTTTAAAACCCTATCTATTGCTAGGTTTCTGTAATGCTCAGTCAATATTTTTTAATCAGTGTTGTTCTACATTTGGTATAATAATTATTTTGCCATATTGATTAAAGTTTAGGCAATTAACTTCCGCATGAAAATAAAATATAATAAATTAAAAATATTTGTATAAACACGATATATATATATATATATATATATATATATAATAGTTTTAACTTACTAACTACGTAGAAATATATTGTGGGTATTTATCGTTCGATATAATTATGCTAATATTAACTTTGGAAATTCGTAGTTTGTAGGGATTTATTTTGTAGTAAATAGAAGTAGCTATATGGTCTATGTGATGTAAATTAATCAGTACTAACTAAAACTTATCATTCATAAAAATAACCATTTGAAACAAAATATAAAAGCTGTAATCAAGAGAGCTAAAAGCAACTGAGTAAACCTACACAGCTCTTAATTTAACCTTTGATTCATTAAACGGATGGAGTGGTGTTTGTTCTATTATGATACTAAAGGGACATATTGTATATTGAATGAAGTTGCAATTTGTATAACACTGATGCAAAAGCAATTAAGCATTTAGAAGAGAGAGCTTCGTAAAAACCATTAAGGCTTGAATTACTTAAACGCAAACATATTTCTGCAGGTTCTGTAAGAAACCTATAGTAAATCTTAATTTCGTTAAAAAAACTCTAGCGGACTACCAGTTTTTCATATTTCAGTACCGATTAAAATTTGAAATATAATGTAATAAAAGTTTAAGAATGTTAATGTATTGTCAGGACCTTACAGCGTATAGAATACCCGTACAGAATACAATCGAAATAAGAAGCTTTATAAATAATTAATAATAACTACTATTGCTGTATTTCATTGCACATATACCTTATATGGAGTTATCAAAATTTCATCGAAACATTTATTTAGAAGTAAGGGTTATTAAATATTATTGTATAATACTTGTAAATAATCTAGTAAAATAGAGAGGTAAACCGTATTGATTTAAACAAAAAGATATATTATATAGACAACTGATAAAAACAAATATACCTCCGTTATATGAAAAGTATAAACTCTACGAATACGATACCCATAATATTTCAAACAGTATTTAAAGTAAAGCTAAACGAAAAAGAAATAGTTATATTTTTAAATAATGTTATTGTAATATCATATTCTTACGGACATTTATACAATTCGTTAGATATTAAAACTTTCTTTCTTAAACTCACGCATTGTCTATTTGCACGTCCGTCTATTATCTATGTGCTTGATAATCTGCGTGATAAGCCGCGGTAGGAAAGTCTTAGAGACTTCAAACCTAGAATGCAGGTTTATTTTGATTAAAAAATGACTGTCTGTTTTCAATACTGAAATCATAGCTACAGATAACACACAGCCAAGTAAAAAAATTAGCTTGAGCCAAATAATATTAATGTAAAGTAGGACTATAAAAAAACCTATTTTAACTTAATATATTTCGCCGAGTTTACAAGGTACATGCAATATACATGCATAGTTAAATTAATTAGACTACAAGTGTTTATTGACTGAACATTATCGAAACTCTTTTGAGGTGCTTGAATAAATTTATCTCCGATGTATTTTCTCATAAAATCTCTAGAAAAATTTTAATTATAGCATGAATAAAAAATATATAAGTAAGACTAAGAAGTAGAAAAAAAATTGTTAACTTACATTTTGAAGTCACTTGTTACTGTACAACGAAAAATAGTTGGCTCTTTATGTAGGTTTTCATATAAAGTGGAAAGTTGCTTCGGAGAGAAGTACGAAGTTAGTTTCTGCTTGAAACATAAGAAGAAAGTGCAGGAATTTATTTAACTTGAGGGTCGAAGTTTTATTTTTCGTTGCATTTCAATATACTTGTATAACTATCTCAATCAAATGGTTCATTAGTATGAGTAACCTGGTAAAAAACTCAGTGGGGAAAATATGTGAATATGATAGATACAATTATAAAAAACTGTAAACTTCATTCAAAGTCATTTTCAATAACTTCTATATATTATGCAAGTGATAAGAGACGAGACTAAATATTAGTTACTCTGAAATATAGTAATGATAGACTACAGTTAATATGATAGAATAATACTTAAAAAGGGATGATTTAGTTACAAACATATGTAACGGAATAAGTAACATGTTTGCAAAACCAATTGAAATTTGATGAGTGTTTATGGTTATTAAAACCGTTTAATAAATTTTAATAAAGAGCAAGCAAGCAACAAGAAAGTGTAGCCTCCTATTTAATAAATAAGGAGAAAATATACTTTTACTACAATATTGTTTTTTGAGACTGTTATCTTAAAAGAAAAATTTTATGTATGCCGGTATGTTCGCATGATATCTAGAGGACAAAGCTTCGTTTTCATAAAAGAAACTCAAGTTCGACGATAGTGTATGTCATGGGCTAAGCTTTAACGAATATTATTTGGTCTTATTGGAAGCTATGATGGCAACGAAATCATTACGAATTAAGTTTTATTCCCATTAGAATTGCTTAAATTAGACACAATCATACTTCAATATATGACATAAAGTGTAGTGTACCCTATTTAAGTAAACGGTTTGACTGGAATAAATTTTGTTTACTGCATAGGCAGGATTAGGGCGACGTCAATCAAATAACTACTGAAAGGCCATGGCATGGACTCTCAATAAATTTTGTCCCGAGTTAGCGAAACTGGACTTCACCGGAAGTCTCCTCAACCGCAACAGGAGGTCTCGGAAGCGCGCCCCTCCCAAACTCGGAGCAAGGCGTAAAAACACAACAACATGCCACTAGTGGGAAGAGAGACAAAGAGAGACAAAATTTCCAGTACATAATATAGTTAATTAGGTGGCAAACATTTTTACACAAAAATACAATAAAATGAATCCTCTTGCCTACAAAGTAAAATAAATATTTAAACTGCAGCCCCACGGTGTACCGAGTACCTTACAAACTAAATAACAAAATTATATAGAATTCCAATATTGACAATAACATAATAAATAGAAATTTGACATATAAATAACATAATAAATAGGCTCATATTTCACTAAGTAGAGAAATTACTTTTTAAAAACTAACGTGTGTTTTCCCCGTGTAATAATATCGCTGTTTATACAATAAAAAGTAATAACAATTTAACAGTATTAAATTAACGTAGTGAAGTTAATAAATTTGAATTCTACTACCAAAGTAAAACCTGTACTTATCATTATTGTTGCGTTCCTGTAATGCTTGTAAAAGATAAAGTAATTCAACTCTATAAATGACTATTTGATATGTTGACTATAAAAATTTACTTCTGTATAATTATGTATGTACATAGTACTGATTCCTACATTACTCGGCCTCTCTGTTAATCTAAAACATGCCCATACGTATCTTATTATTGAAATTTTTATTAAATGTTTTCATAAGATATACAACAAAATTTCTAGTATAAGTTGGCGAGATTTTATCACCTAGTGTCCTACAAACCGATGCTATGTAGTAAATTTGTTACATCAATAAGGTGGTGCTCTTTGACGGAGAAGTGTTGCTATGAAGAGCTCAACCAATACTTGACTCTGAGTGACACCCCTCCCCACCCTAATGCTTGATCCTGACGAAACACGGTAAATCGGTTTTTGACTGGTTCATCTTTGTAACAGAAGCTGTATAGTAGTAAACACTACGAAATATTGGTTCATTATATTGGTATATATATATATATATATATATATATATATATATATATATATATATATATATATATATATATGTGTGTGTGTGTGTGTGTGTGTGTGTGTGTGTGTGTGTTCTCTATATTTATACATTCAAATTTCATAACTAAGTACTAAAGTGGTTTATTTGTGATGTATAGGTGTTAACATATTATATACTTGTTTCATAATCATGCGTTATTTATTTTATTGTAAAAACTTATTCTTACACATATTGTGAGGCCTTAAAATTTAAAACTATAAGATAACATAATGTCTTACTGAATTTTGAGTTTTTATTCGTTCTTATATTAACAGCTGCTTAAATCTTTCTCTTCTTAATCAAGTTTAAGAAGCCTTTTAGTTTAGGATGATCATGACCATCATTAAAAACATCCTTGATAAGTTTTCTCTCTCCACGTGAAACGTGGGGAATATCTGCACGCCTTCCATGAGTGACTTTGCCAGACTCTTGTTAAGTTTAAATTCAAGTATTATTGTAAAACAACTACGCCTGCTTGGGCACGTAAAGCCCGCTCACTTCTTACAAATTAGATCTTTAGTTTTGTATTAAGAAATAGTTAGTTTTAAATTATGTAAGAGTCACTATGTGTGAGTGTGAGATGTAATTCCCAAACTGCTTTATTTTCCTTTGGAAGACATGTCGGAGTACTGTAGCTTTTTAACCCATAACAAGAATGCCATAACGACTTCGTTTTTTTATATAAACGCCTTTGGGATATTTTTAGAGTAGTAACACAACTACAAACTAAGCTAAATTTAATTTTTAGCTAATTGTTTCTTGAATAAATTACTGTTTTCGTTTGATTTTAAATGTTTGTTTCGTCAGACGTATAGCTGAGGGAGGAGAGTAAGTACTGCAACTGACACCTCTCTACTTTATAATTCTTTATCAATATTAAAAAGGCATTGTGCATGTATCCACTGCCTAAGTGAGCAAAATCAATTTATATCATATCTTACGGGGGTTTTATCATGGTCTACTCATATGAAATTATGCATTAAAATTTTTCTTGATATTAAAGTTGCTAATGAGTATCTCAATGCACACACCGAGTTCAATGTATATATTACGGTAGGGTATCATCAGACCACGAAACACTGATGAGACAAAGGTTACGGCTGCCGACTGACTCCTGTGACAGATTATACAAAGGTCCACCTTGTTATATGAAGCATTGTTGGGAATAGGTAATTTTTATTACTTGACTGACCTTACTATACTTTTGTTTGAAAAAGTGTATTCATCTCAAAATCTCTTTTTATATTAAAATTAGAAGACCATTATTTACATCAGTGTAACTGAGAATTAAAAACGCTACTTTCACTAGGGATTTTAAAATTTTAAAGCACCTATTATCTAATGAAAACGCTGGAATAGAATCGCCATAGAACGGTCGTAAAGGAATAATACTGTAGTGTTGTAGTGTTTTTTATGAAACATGTATCTAAGGGCTGTTTTAAAAAAACAAAATATTTACATTTACTGCTTAACTAACAAATACAGTTGTTTCCGTTTAAATGTACCGTTACTTCAATAACTCATAGTTAACAAAAACAAAATTTTTAAAAAAATGTATATTTAAATTCTGAATTATAAATAATTAAACCTTAAAAATTTGGTTAATTTCTTGTAATAAATAACGTAATCGCGAAACTAGACTTTTGAAATAAATTCAAATCTTAATCCTTTTTTAAGAAAGTCCATAGATCATAACATAGCGAAAAATAACTTAGACAAATGTACTCAGTCGAACCCTTTCTAACGTTGAATGGATTGGTACTAAAATAATCTATGAAATAATAAATTTCTTTCAACAAATAAACACGTAACTTCTTATTAATTATGCATTATCTAAACCTATTAATCGAGGGGCAAAATTGATTGATCCATGTCTTTTCGTAAGATGTATTAAAATTTAATTGCGCTATGTACTTTGGAATTTTGCATGCAGCTTCATCTCCATGTAATAAACGTTTATTTCGATGATGGTGCATAGTACGCATTGCGATATAGCTAACTGTTCAAATCATTCTTATGACGGCAAGGAGGACATAGCAGAATAAATAAATGTAAAAATAATTGAACTAAACTTGGATGAGTAAAAAAAAAAATAAAAACATTTTTAAATGGCAGCCATTGACTTTCAAGCAAACGTTTTGGTTGAAATAATTCCCAATAAGCAAATATTTAAATTTTTAAAATATCTTTTTAAACAAATTATACCATTATACTTTTATCAATATCACTTAAGGTTTCAAGATTGTGGTCATTATGCATTGTAGCACAAACCAAAATAGTAGTTTGATAATCATTAACAATTCACGATATTATTTACTTTTACATTATTTTTACATATAACGTAAGAATTCCAAGATGGAGGACTTTAAAATTTTAATCAGTTTACAACATTAAGAAATTGAGAACAAATAGATATCTTAGTTTTTAATAAACTCAGATTAAACGTTTTATATACAGTATTAGCTAGGGTTTGTTCGAGCCTTTAGTTAGCAACCAAATATAATTAGAAAAATGTGACAAAAGACTAAAATGCATTGGAAACAATATTATTATTAATATTTGGACACTGCAAACATATATTTGCGAGCGAACAAAACTTATGAGAGGCTGTTCT
The DNA here is from genome assembly GCF_021130785.1 of Homalodisca vitripennis. Taxonomy (NCBI): domain Eukaryota; kingdom Metazoa; phylum Arthropoda; class Insecta; order Hemiptera; family Cicadellidae; genus Homalodisca; species Homalodisca vitripennis. Next base: position 48,287,884 of record NC_060213.1, read on the forward strand.
AATGTAAAAGTATTAATGCCCTAATTCTGGAATTAAGTAACTGAAGACGAGCACAGAAGCAGTTAGCCAGATGTTTTGTGTGGGGCAAAGAGTTAATGGAGTGATCTCAACTCCACTTCAAGCTCAGCAGTTTGGGACTTTAAATAGCCCTCAACCTTTTGTGAACTCCATTTACATACATACGCATTCACACCTTCTTAGAGAAACTTATTTATATAATTTTACTTCATCTACAACTGCTTTGCTGATGTGAATGCTGTTTCTTAAATAAGGAAGTCATTCTATAAATCTGAACAAATATAGGGAGAAACAGTGTTTAATAGCTTTTTAAAAGTGTATTGTTAGTTATACACGTGTACAACTTTTTTTCTAATTTCATACATTTATATTTACACACACCCACACGCACGAACGCACAATAAGATGTACGTATTTAATTGTAACCATAAATTATAATGACACTTTCTTCAATCTTCGTTTAAGAATGGTAAATATATGACCATCATATTTTTGATAATTTTTTAAATTCTGATTTCAAGGAAATGATTTAAGAATTAAACTTTCTTTAAGTGTGATTTTACAACATAATTATTCTGTAAAACATTAAAAGAGAAGCTGTCATTATATGATACTATTGACGATATATGATATGATTAATAATGATTTATCTGTAAATCTTATTCCTTGTCAAATGTTTATTCTTACGAATATTCTATAAATAAATGCAAAAATATACTTAGCTCTTCAAGCAAACAAGATAAATCAAGCGTAATTTCAAGTATAAGAAATAATTTAAATAACGTAAATGGCTTTTGCTCACACGGCATTTTATAACACCTGTGTGAACAATTAAAGAAATTAAGTATATCCCGTGAGAACTGACTTCGCCCTAAGTTTCAAGCGTTAGTAATGTAGGATATATATTTAACTTTTACACGAAAGGGTTTATATTATAGGTATTCTGGAATTTGTACATTTGTATTTTTTTATTTTACATATGTATTAAGTGAATACGGTTTTTAAGAAAATACATAAGGTTTTTTCGAACCTTTTATTATAATACAATTTATAAACTAGTTTTTTCATACAGAATAGCTTTGCTCTATATTAGCATGTTCAACAAAATACTGAAATATAGTCTGAGCCAAAAGAGGCTGACAACAGTAAACATACAATGTGACCTAAAAATCACAAGTAACATCTTCACTAAGCAATTTGATGTTTTTCTAAATCCATAATAAAAAAAGTTAAATGAAGTTTATGTACTGGTAATTACGTATCAGAAAAATATTAAGAGTCCAGAAAGAGTAGGTATTTGGAAATTTAATACTTTTTACGAACAATTTGAAGAATCACATGAAGCAAATAAAAAAAATATCATACTCATCATTGAACTGTTTTATATAAAACTGCGAGTAAACTTGCCATTACAACCGGTAAAAACATATTTGATAATCTATGCAACAATTGTTATGTATTTGATAAGTAAAATACAATTTTTTACCTTGAAACTTCTTTGCGGCGATAAGTGTTGTCTTAAATTTTTCTCCGTTATAGCTCCGTCAGGGTTCAATTTATATTATTGAATATAAAAATTTTAAATAGTACTAGTTTTAATTACTCTTTAAAACATATAAATCAGATTATTTTATTTGATCTTACTAATATATTGCAATAAATTGTATTGGTGTTGTTGACAGAAAATATTACTCTCATTTAAAAATAATCGTATAGAGTAAAACTATTCAAAAAAGTGTTTACTTCCTGTAAAGTCACGCCATAAGAGCAAGGTAATTTAAAAGGGGAAACTTAAAAACGACATGCAGATGTACGCAACGTTGGCTTCAACGTTTATCACGCATTGTAAGCCTGAGAGACCCAACTAAACGACTAGAATTTTACCTTAAGTTTTCGGTGCAATCAACAACCCTAGATTTTTAATTATCTAGATTTTTAACTATTTCCTGATATGGTACTGGATTTTTATACTATTTTTTATGTATATTTAACATAAAAATATAAGAAACACGAACAGTTTTAAAATTATAACTTTAAAGTGAGTACTTATTTCAAATTACCTTTGGAAATTCGTTTGAGTATTATTTTGTATTAATAAAACTTTCATCAATAAAACTTTTACAATTATGTAACGCATCTAAACCCTAACATTACACTTTATATTTCAATATGCGGTAATAAAAACTAACATTGAACAGAATAAAAGTAGCTAGACGAAAGTAACAACTCTAGATTTTTTTATCAAGATTCCTAACTATTTTCTGATATGGGGACTGGATTTTTATACTATTGTTTATATAAGGGTGTCAATTAAGTCTGGAACCTCTTTTTTAATTTTTAAAACCACAATATAAAAAAATACCAAAGTTCACACGTGCTTACTGGTGATAGTAACGCACATATCTGCCCAATTACCGACCAGATAATCCCTTTGGGGGACGGTCCACAAGGAGTCGGACAAAATTCTTAAATAGCAGCATAGGTTAAGGTTTCGTATCAAATTAAAGGTCCGGTTTGCGGCATTGTACTCTGCTAAGTAAGACCTTTAATTTGATACCAAACTTGACCTATGCTGCTATTTAAGAATTTTGTCCGACTCCTTGTGGACCATCCCCCAAAGGGATTATCCGGTCGGTAATTGGGCAGATGTGTGCGTTACTATCACCAGTAAGCACGTGTGAACTTTGGTATTTCTTTCTATTATGGTTCAAACATTAAAAAAGAGGTTCCAGACTTAATTGACACCCTGTATATATTTAACATAAAAATATAAGAAACACGAACAGTTTTAAAATTATTACTTTAAAGTGAGTACGAATTTAAAATTAACTTTGGAAATTTGTTTGAGTATCATTTTTGTATTAATACAACTTTCATAAACCTTTCAATAAACCTTTTACAAATTAAGTAACGGATCTAAACCCTAACAGTACACTTTATATTTTAATATGCGGTAATACAAACTAACATTGAACAAAATAAAAGTGGCTAGACGAAGGTAATAATGATAATAACATGTATATGTTTACACTCAAACACCGAATTCGGACAATGTCCGAAATTTTTTACTCACTCCGCGATGTGGACAACGTGAATTACCCACGTCGCGGATTGAGCATTTTTTTCGGACATTGGCCGAAGCGAAATACCCAGAACGCGTTGTGGGTAAGCGAAAGTACTCAAGAGACGAAATAAACACGTTCAATCGGAGATTGAGCAAAACCATAATACCCATAACCCGACGTGGGTAATCTAATTTGCCCACGTCGGGTTGTGGGTATTTGTAATTTGCGCAAACGCCGAAATCCGTTTCCCACAGTCCAGACGTGCAGGTCGAGACATGCGCACCCCCCCACTATCGTCACTGTTAGCAACAAATAGGCCTACTGTCTATTTTCATTGACATTAGTGCACTGTCGTTATACACAAGCAGTTTTTTCTTTGTTCTGTGCGTAAGTGGGCGTGTGTTGACTTATTTTAAAGTGCTGTTGTTGTGTTTTGTGATTTTGTTTGAAATGAAGGAATCATTTCACAGTAAATTGGAAGATCTGATGTCCAAGAAGAATGGTCTCACAAGTCGAAATTTTATTATCGAGGAGCCACGCTATGAAGAAATTATCAGCGAAGTAAAGGAGGCAAAACAGAAGAGGAAAAAATGGTCAGTCCTTGATGTCTAAAGATTATCGCCGAATCAATCGGTTTGATGTCATAAACATTGGCGATAAAGAAATGTTGATTGAAAAAACAACTGAAGAAATGACAGATATAAAATATTTCTGTCGCATTGATCAAATGTATGACACAATTCATTCAGCTCACTTACGAGTTGGTCATAAAAAAAGAAAAAGCTATGGAAGCCGAGCTAAAAAAGAAATTTTGTAACATTACCAGGGAGGTAATTAAAATATATTTGGATCTTTGCGAACCTTGCGCACTTAAGAAAAAGTCAAAAAGTAAAGGGCTGGTTGTTAAACCCATCATTATGACAGCATTAAATTCACGCTGCCAGGTAAGATATCATAGCATTTCTCTAAATAAGACAGTTTCTCCTTTGCTGACAAATACCTAAGCGTATTACGCACTGGCAGTTGTTATAATGAGGTATATGGTATAGTTGACATAACATTTATGTTGAGTCGATTTATGTATTTTTATTGTAATTTTAGGTGGATCTAATTGATATGCAATCAGAGCCTGACGGCGAATACAAGTTTATCCTTAATTATCAAGATCATCTCACCAAGTTTGTTGTTCTAACGTTCCCTTGAAAACTAAAACTGCTGATGAAGTATCCGACATCCTTTTGGATATATTTTGCTTATTTGGGGCTCCATACATACTTCACAGTGATAATGGACGGGAATTTTTGTAACCGGGTAAGTGGTAAAAACAAATTACTGTAGTGAAAAGATTCCACCCTAGAATTTAGTATTTTTGTAATGGTAATGGTACGGTTTTCAGGTTATCGAGAACCTAGCCAGTAAATGGAGTGCCATAAAACTAATACATGGAAAACCAAGACACTCGCAGAGTCAAGGGTCTGTCGAACGGGCCAATCAAGACGTTCGAGATAGTCTTGTGGCTTGGATGACTGATAACAACACCTCAGGATGGGCAAATGGTCTCAGGATCATTCAGAATACTAAGAACAACAGTTACCACAGTGGGATCAAGAGAACCCCTTATGAGGCAATGTTTGGTTCACCACAGAAAAAATGGATTATTAGATTCCCCTTTGACAGCCGACGTCGTAAAAAAAATAACTACTGAGGAAGAACTAGAAGGAGAGTTCTCTAAGCTTGAAAAAAGTTTTAATGAAGAAGACAACGAAGAAATAAATGCTGTGGATGAAGATGCTTCGGAGATTTTGACAAGGACTGTAGAAAACAATGAACACGTAGAAAAAGAAAACTATGTCCAGCGATACTTAACACTCTGTAATATAGATTGTGACAAAGCAATAGATTGTGACAAAGCAATAGATTGTGACAAAGCAAACAGCTGTTTTGAATGTGGTCAGCACATTACATTATGAAGTTTTAAATAACGAAGACCTAGGCTTACCTTTGTGCACTCTTTGCTCAAGAAATCTGCCATAGACACAATACGAGAAAAACTGTGTAACTGCATTGAAAAGTCAGGCAGCCAAAATGTTAAAAGCGTACTGAAAGAAAATTAACTCCAGTCTCAGTCGGCGATAACGTTTTGGTAAACATTCCTGATGTCGACCGGGGCCGACTAGCTCCAAGAAATGTAATGGCTGTTGTAATAAATAAGAACGATGATTCCTATACCCTTGGTACAAAGCATGGAGTTCTTGACAAACAGTTTTCCAGAAACCAGTTCCAGGTAGCTCCTAATAAATTTATTAATAACATCGATGTACCTGATGAACAGCTCAATGTCCGTAAAGAAGCAATGAAGTCATCCGGGTCCAAACAAGGTTTCATCAGATGTGGATGCAAGAAGAAGTGTTCGGGCAGATCTTGCAAATGTGTAAAATCAAATTTAAAGTGCAATTCTAAATGTCAACGGTAGCACTTCTTGTGCTAACAAGTAAAGTGAATACTTTCTGAAAAGAACTTTAATAAACATTGAAAGTGGTACATGTGTGAAAAATAACTTTTTTTTCTATTTTCAATAATTAAGATACTTGTATTTTACTGTTTAGTTTTTGTTTTGATTGAAATAAATGGAATTTCAAGGAAAATTTGATTTTATTTTACTTGTTATAATGGAATTAGTGTAGGGTATGGTATGGTTGTGTTTGGAGGCTTTTCGGCGTTTGCGCAAATTACAAATACCCACAACCCGACGTGGGCAAATTAGATTACCACGTCGGGTTATGGGTATTATGGTTTTGCTCAATCTCCGATGAACGTGTTTATTTCGTCTCTTGAGTACTTTCGCTTACCCACAACGCGTTCTGGGTATTTCGCTTCGGCTAATGTCCGAAAAAAATGCTCAATACGCGACGTGGGTAATTCACGTTGTCCACATCGCGGAGTGAGTAAAAATTTCGGACATTGTCCGAATTCGGTGTTTGAGACAATTTTAGTACTAAGTATTATATTTGTAAACGTACCCTGTAAAGAACCTGTTTTGGGGTGATTGGTAAACTTTAAATCACAAATTTTTAGGTTTTTATAATATGTTACAACGGATTTTAAGAATTCTGTAGTAAATGTATGTGTTGCAAATAATGGTGGATAACAAATAATAATTATATTTGTTATGATACATCAGAAAACATAATAAAGGTATTTTGAAAAAGGGTATGTTGTGGTAAAACATCATGGCAAAGGAGATTTATATTTTATCATATATTAAATGGGCGTATTTGAAACAATTTTGTAATTTTCCGATACTTCTACTATAGTCTTTGAATATCAAAATTAAATACGTTTCTATAACTCTTACAAAATCCCTTGTTGCCCCTGGATGTGCTGGTAACTCTTCATATTTCATTAAAGTGAAGAGACGCTCTAAACGACTCGAGGGTTACGATATTAGTTTCCATCTCTAACTAAAACTAATTTGGGAAACTTTCAATTAAAATTTTCATATAATTACTTCTTATTGCCATGTAAACTTTGCTAATTGCTTGGAAATGTAATCAATATGGCGTTTAAGGCTTCAATCTAGTTTCCAAGGTGACAATTCTGTTTTTTAATTGTTGGTTTATCATCATGCAAACCAAAATAGCCAAAATTGTTTTATATTTGATTAATACTTTTTTTACCCCGTCAAAAAAAACAAGTTCATACCTTTTCCTAACATATTAAACCATTTAAAGATGCGCGATACTGCCAAAGATAAGTTGTGTGATTATACTCCTGTTTCTCACTGTTTAATCTGTATAAAGTTTTATGTTGTTAGTAAAACGGACATGCGGAACGCTGGACAACTGTTCTTCATTTAGAGATTTCCCTTCCCTAAATCATTATACATATTAGTTAGCATTAGAATGTGCAGTTGTTTATTATTAGTACATTTTCTAATTATTAAGTAATTTCGCTAAAATGTAAACACGATTTCTCTACTAATTGCAAGAATTCCTGGAAAATTCAATAATTAAGAACACATGTACAGACATTAAATCTGATTATATTTTTGTAGTGCTCTTCAGCCTTTACAACCACACATTTTATTATCCGTCTGTTTGTCCTCATGATATATTATGTACGACATGACCTGTCGTTATTGACCTGTCTATGTACACGACATAGTGAAAAAGGTTCATTTCTATATGAGTTATATTTACTAACATAATGATGCTTGTTACTCATGAGATATTGTTGAGCGTTAACCAAATACTTTTATATTGGTATTATAGGTGACGATAATGGCAGGGAGAAAATGTTAGAAGAAGAATGAAATGTCGATACCAGAAGATTTGAGAATTTGACTTATGTAGTTTAAATACTTGTTGCTTATATATGCAATAAGATACACACACACGCGCGCGCGCACGCGGAATAGCATGACAGCACAAATTTTGTTTGCAGGATTTAATTTTATTACATTCTTGTTTTGTGCACTTCATTTATTATATAAACCTGCTATAATACCCAATGAACAAAAAATTTATTGTATTAAGTAGTAAGCTTCTACATAAAATAATAAATATGGATTTTAATATTAAATAACACTATATATATTTATAGACAACAATAATGTCTATGATGGTGCATGTCGAATCACGGAAGTTGGACGATTGAAATTTAGGCTATCATTTATGATGACAACATAATGTTTTATCTGCCAGCGGGATGTAAATGTGTCTTTTCAATATGGTGTATTCCTGTGTATTTGTTCTTAGGACACATTGAGACTAAAATGACCTGTAGGTATGAAATTTGCATGCGACCTCAACGATGGTTTGTAACGCCAAAGTGTAACGTTATGCTATCTTGTAAATTAATAAATGTTAGTAAGTAGAGTTTATATATATATATATATATATATATATATATATATATATATATATATATATATTGCATTGGATTAAATTATTCATTTCCATTGGTCCCATTAATATTTATTTAGTGACATATACAGTTTCCATAAAAATACTACAATTTATTTATTTCTTTAATCGTTATTATGTTACTAATTGAAAATATGTATCCCACAAATGTGTGTTTAAACGGTTAATTACGGAATTTATGCCGTATTTTATTTCTTTATATTTTAGCAACTAAATTATACGTATAATATTAAACAATATGTACTATATTTAAAAATCATACATATAATATTCAAAGTTTGGGTTAATTTTAAATGTTCCATATGTTCATTGTATATTATATCTGAGCACGGTTCAAAAACATTAGTGCACTATTTGATATATAATTATTAGGAGACCTATATTAATACTTGTAAGACATACGTAATTATTAGTATAAAAAAATTAATAGAATCAATGTACAGATAGTTGCTGGAAAAGAAGTCTTGTATTACAATTCGATACAAACATCCTCCGGATGTAAGTGAATACGCACATCCGCCCAGATAACGATGATGAACAAACAGGATATGCTTGTTAAGCAGCGGAAATGCTTATTTCTGAAAATCATGCGACGATGTAAGAGACAGCCATGCTGATATGAAAAATTGGTACTCACCAATTATGATGGAGAGATTTGGCAGAGGCGTGGTCATGAGCTGGCGGGAGAACAACATCAAAAATGAGGAAAAAGGAGGAGAGGAGGAAGTCGAGGACGGGTTTCGAAAAGCGACGTTCGGGAGTGCCAGTGCTTGTGTTCGTGTGCGGGGGAAAATCTTTTAGGCGTAATAAGTGTCAAGTGCAAACGAAATGTAGGTTAAGAAAATTTAGTATTTAATTTTAGGAACATAGTATTTTATATAAGGGTTCATTAATCATTTTAATACTCCTAATTGACAATTCCAAGGTACCTGTAACTAAAGTAATGAAAAGAAAAGATTATAATGTGTAGAAATCAAATGAATAGTTTAATATTGAAATTCATATTTTCTTATTCCATATATTTCATTCAAATCTTTTCAATTTGGAAAAGTCGCACATTTGTATTAATCATGTAAATTTATGTAAATGTTTAGATATTTTAAAAGAAACTTTTCACATGTTAGTTCATGAACACATATTTATTGCAAAACTGCAAACATTACTAATAAATGTTATAGTTAAAATAAATTAAACATAAATTGTAATGAATAATTTAATATTAAACATAATTGGTATTAAAGTTTGTGTTCAATATGTTGGTTGATGATATCCATTGTTATTTAAAAGTTTAATCAATATAATGGGATGCTGTCACAAATAAAATATGTCTTGGTTCATTTGAGTTAACTGATTGAATATTGTTAATTTTTTAATACATTAAAGTCATTTCTTTAAACATAGATATAGTAATATCAATGTTTATATACTAAGAGGAAATTTATCTTACTTACAATAATCTACAATAAAAATTACATATATTGCGCTGGTCAGTGTGTATGTCTTTAAACAGAACTAAAATGAGAATGGATACAGCAAAAGTTCGAGAATATTAATATATAGTGCTATATTCATAGACATTATTTAAACCTGCGCTATCAGACACTCATATAACAATGGTTTTTTAGATCATACTATCATTGGCTCTTCCAATTGCATACAAACAACAATTGCATACTCGATGAATTGTTAAATAGGAATAAAAAAGTATTATATAATTAAGTTTCATTATAAATTTTGTATTATCATATAGCTTAAATATTAAGGTGTGTGCACAAATGTAAACTTAAAATATTGTTTTATTGTAAAATGGTTATATGTTTTAAATAATGTATAGATATATCTATAATTGAATAGCCAACAAATTGTCCTTCTTTCCCTACTAATTGTATTAATTTTAAATTGTAAGTTTCTATATAATATCCAAAACTTGATTTACCTTGATTTTACATGAGCTGAAACATTAATTTCTTAATGCGCAGTTTACTTCTGCTTCCGGTATGAAGATTCCATTTTAACCTATTATAAAAATCCAGACTATTTATAAGCTTTTATTTTTCAGCTTAATACTCGGTGATAAGACTATGTTATAATTTACACTTCGAAATTTTGTATGAATTAAGTTTATGTGTAATTGCAATATAAAATTAAATAAAACATCGTTGTACGTGTTTTGCCTACTATTCAATTTTTAGAAAATAGATTTCCATTAAATACATTTGTGCACACATTTTTTTATTATACAAAACTATTATGTAGTCTTCTAATATTAACAATCATAATACAATTTAAGCCCTTCCCAATCATTTACTAACCAACTGAAAAAATCATAAATATTCGTTTTCTGTAACGGCTAATTCAAATGGTAATATTTTAGAAATTTTTTGAAAACAGTGAAATGATAAAGATATTTTATATTATGCATAGGTGAAATGAATGAATAGGTGAAAACACCTCGCTCACTTGATCATATCCAAAAAGGCTTTTATAATATTACAAGGTATGATTGCAATACATCATGTTCGCCGGGAGTACATGGCAAAATTCTGTAATTCATATTATTAGACTACATTTAATACTATTTAGGAAGTTGAAATTCTATTATAATACTCGTTCGAGAGAAGGATTATTGACCGTTATTTTTTAAAATTACTATCATGACGTAAAAATTAATAAATAATAAATATTTTTAATTTTCATTTGACTTTTTAAAACTACAATGGTAATATTCATATATTCATAATTCTCTGTGCAAATTCTTTTAACACTGTATACATATTCACAGCACAGGACTTGAAGGTCGCCAGAGACTGCCTGAAACATTGTAACTATAACGGCTCCTGCCGCTGCCATATCGTCAAATGTTACGTCTCCCTTGGTAGATATCTCTGTTGATTATGACCTTTGTTGTAAGATCAGTTCAGAACGCCACCATTTAGTTTACGTTAGCTATTCAGTTTGTGCTAGACTTGCATATATTTTACTAACAGCGGTTACTATTTACGCAAACTTTTCTGTAATAATGAATTTATTTCATAAATTTGTTTTAAGTTTTCAAGAGTTTTAAAGTAAAAATAAAAAAAACAAATTTGCTATATTTATTACTTCCTAAGTGGTATTTTATCTATATATTTATATCTGTAACTGTTTTTTAGTTGTAGTTTTTTTATCAACTGCAATTCGTTTAATATACTACCTTGATATTTGAAGAAACGTACTTTCAACGGCTTGGACAGTTTTTACTTTTGAGTTGTCAATCAATAATACTAAGGTCCTTCAAATATCGAAATGAATGTTGTTGGAGAGGTATTCAGTCGTAATAAAATTAGTAGCAAATCACCTCCCCTAATTTAAATGGTTTAACATTGTAATCTGTTCGTTATCCACAAGCAACCTGAATATTTTAAGCTTTCAGTGAGAAATTTATTTCTACCACATTGACTTGAAATATTTATACCATGGGAAGAAGTACCTGGTTTAATAAAATTTTAAGCCTCTAATAATTAATATCATCGTTGGTTCTGAAAATTTCGTTAACTAAACTTGTCAGTTAAATGGAATTAAATTAATGAAATATCAAAATTCGTTCATACAGCTCATTTAATAGCCCTAGCAATAAAATTTAACGATAATGAGAAAAATATTCTTCTGCGAACCTCACCTTAATTTTACTTGAAGCGTCGTCTATTATATTATATCTTTATCAGCTAACTGTAATAAGTTTACCAATTCATGTATTTTAACGCTTATTATTTCACTCTTTATGTTTAATTCAACACCAAAATATGTGCCTTTTTTTATAAAAGCTTTATATAAACTATAAAGCATTTCACACTAATTTATGTGTAAATTTATAAATAATTTGGAATGTGTGAATGCCAATTTAATTTTCACCTTTAGTAAAAGAAACTTTTAATTTCAAACAATGTTGATATTAATTATTTCCTCATAGAACCGAATTAATGAAACATTAGATACTTATAAATTACAATACACGTGTATACGTAAATAAAATATTAATTACGTAATTATAAATTGTTAGGAATAAATCATCAAATACACAAGGACATACTCGGGAACAGAACTACAAGTCAGACATTACAGTCTCGAAAGCTGAGATCTAAGTTGTGGATGGAATTACTTTAGCCATTTCCTACCTGTCGTTTCAAGATCTTGGAAAGTAATTAGGAAATACTTCTCCTGATTGTTATTTAACAGAGCATGAGGTGGAAATTTCTTGTAAATGTAAATTTCTTTATATATTTTTCAGTGTTTGAAATTAAGAAAAACTCTTTATAGTGTTGAAGTGATTGAACAAAATATAACTCTAACATTGTAATTTTTTATTCCTTAAATATAACATATATTCTAAAGAGTTATCAAATGAATGACTAATCCTTATTGTCTGTTCAGTAACCAATTTACCATTAAATTTAATCTCATTGCAGTAATTAATTAGAATTTTTATCGTTTCTACATTTTATAATATATATATTTTTAACCTTACTCTTAATTTCATAAGCCTCGAAATGTCTTGGTAACAAATATAATTTAACCACAGCATTTTGTTAAATTAGCTACCACTTTTTAATATTTTAAAACACATATCAGTTGGCTCAAACTTATTAGCATACTAGTATCATTAATTTCAGTGTTTATTTTTTAATGTTTCGTAATTTAATAGATCATAATATAACCAATGCAAAAAGTACTATTTTATATAAAACAATATATGTTTCTAATCATTGCGCAATAATTTATTACGATATACAGGATAGCCCGCGCATAGATATGGGTAAAATATAGTTAAATATTTAGGATAAAAGTTTAAAACTACAATACATTAACAATAAGTTGGTAACTTCACTATTTTTTTATTGTTTCTTTTTCAAAAGTACATGGAAATATTTCCTATCCTTACTGTGAATATTTTAAATTGTTTCAAAATTATATCCTCAACATAGAATTGTATAACTTTGGTATAAGGTAGTTTGCATACTTAATTAATATGATCTTAATCTACAGTCATAGTGAAAGAGGTGATAGGGTCAGAAAAATATAAAATAATATATGGAATATATCAAAATAATCATCTGGCTACTTTTCAAAACCGTCTCTTAACTCTACATCGGGCGCTAAACGGAGTTTCCATTAACATTCCGTGTAATTGTTTTATAAAATTATACTAAAAATATTACTATACTGGTAACTCAAATTAAAAATATATTGAAAAACATGTACTAATGCAGTTTTCGTTTCCCGCAGTGTAAAAACATCACAAGCATCTTTCGGGGAAGCGAAAAATGAAGCCTCCCGCTTATCTTTCTGGCAATCTGTCAGTATGAGGTCTACTTCCGTGTGAGACTGGACGATTCCTGTTCCGTGAGCGCCCGATGTTGTGTTTTTAGTTTCTTGGACGAAATATCCGTGAGCGCCTTATATGTGTTTAGTTTTTCTGGAATAGATAAAAATCCGTGTGAGGGAGGGTTAGATGGTTTCTTTTTAAGTTCTTACAATAAACGAATATTTTGCAATTTGAATACTCTTGTGAAATGGAGAATGAAGACGAGAGACATTATGTCAGTAAACAGTTTTCCCGTGTGCTAGGGAACATTTCAGTAATACTGTTTTGAACATTGTCGTTTATGTAACAACATCTTTCGGGGAAGGAAAAATGTTTTGAAACTTTGTGTAGTGTCTACTTTTAAAAACATGTTGTGTTTGTATAGACGAAATAGCGCCTTATATTAGTTTTTTGGAGTAATAATCCGTGTGCGCCTAAATGTGTGACATGATTGATGGTAAGTTTTACAATATATTTTATTGAATTTTGTGAAAAGAATGAAGACGAAAACAGTAAGTTGTGCTTTTCAGTACTGTTTATGGAACAGTTATAAGAACCAGAAGGAAAATTTTTGAAACTTTTTTTACAGTGTTTAAAAACATTTTTAGTAAAGAATACATTTTTATTTTAGAGTAATAATTGACATTACAATTGTATAATATGTCAAGAATTGAAAAGTTTTTTTGTAAGAAGTTAAAATAAATTAATTTCCATATATTATTACAGTAGGTTAAACATTTTTACAATTAATTGCATTACTAAAATAAATCATGTTGTTATTTACATATTTAAAATTCATTACATAACTTTTATTTAATTTCTAAAAATGAATATATTATATTGTAATTAAATCAGTATGAAAAAAAAAAAAAATAAAAACAGTTTAAACGACTATGATATCCATTATTCGCTAACCTGGAGGAAATCTTCCGTGAGCGCCTTATGGTGTTTCTAATTTTAATAGCCCCTGATGGAGGGTTAACAGCTTTGAGAAAATGAGAACATGGCTGTGCTACAAATGTCACATTACTTATTTTTTAAACATCGTCTATAGTATTATATTACTTCAACTAATTATAGTAAGTTTGCCTGTCCAAGTATCATTATACTTTAGTTTATACCAACGCGTTAATATAAATGAGAAACGTAAATACAAAGTTATCAAAATTACTATTTAGTATAAAACAAGTAACAAGAATTTGCCCTTTATGGAACTTGTGTCTTGTCTGTCACACTATTATACACTAAATCATAACCATATAAAGGTTAATAAAAGTTTTTCGGGAAAAATGTGGATAAAATTAAAAACTACTGTAACAAACAAATGAAGTTCTAACTATATATTTTTCTGAATTGATCTATTTTAAGTGTACAGAGACAAATTTGTTAATCCTACAGACAAAATGTTTCAAATGCTTATTCTAATTTCAAAGCACAATCAACAATGAGAAAATATATTTCATTTTGTTTAGTAATAGTTAGAAAATAATTAACGTTTGAAATAGGATATCCTGATTATTTTACTCTAACCCAACCCCAGGAAACAGAAATAAATTTAAATAGTAGAAGTAAACTAAAATGAATAAACTTAAAACTGTTTTCTGTAGCCAAAAACTTATGTAGCCAAAAAAGCATGCAGTAAATTTACGATTTCAAGGGATTTTCTTTTGAGGGTTTAGTCTTCGTATTTTCATTCTTTCTATCCCGATTAAAGAATGAAGATTCTAAATTTCTATACTAAATAAATGATCGGACAACAACTATCAGGTTCAAATCATAGTAAAATGTTTCTGTTACAATAAAAAAGAATACTTTAGTATAAGGAGTGTGTTATGCAAGAAATAACCAGATCGCGTAATTGTGTTTTGCATGACGCTCTGGCAGATACGACTTATAAAAGTGTTTACAAAATGTTAGGCCACATGATACTGGTCCCTATTAAGGACAACCTGCTATGGTATATCAACTTGTTTAGTCATAATGGTCGTATTAGTTTCTGGCATATGTGAGTTTAAATAGTATATGATAAAATTTAACCTACATTATTCTACTGGTACAAGTATATATATATATATATATATCAATCATATATATATATATATATACAAAAAGTACTTGCTCCGCCGGGAGTCGAATCCCGATCTCTCACTTGTATATATATATATATATATATATATATATATATTTATATATATATATATATATATAACTTTTTTCAGAATTTATATTTTTCAAGTGTACAGAGACATATTTGTTAATCCTAAAGACAACATTTAAAAATATTTTAAATTCTTATTCAATGCCCGTTACTACACTTTATTCAGTTCTATTGTACTGGGAACTAGGTTTATGTATTCATGTATGTACAGTACATGATTAAGTATGCTATATGTCTGAGTTATATATGATTAAAACTTATTGGCAATGTGGGTCGACCTTTTCAACGACTGGTGTCCACGCACAGGCTTGCCTATGTGGGTACTATATTTCCTATATTTTAAGTAATGTTTATGTTTTAATCTTACTTTAAAAATTACTATAGTATATATTAATATATTACGGAGTTGTAATTTCATTATTTGGAAATAAATAAGGTTTTGAATTGAATTGAATTGAATTGAAATTGAAATACAACGCAGGTATCGTTTATTAACTATGTATCCCCATGGCAGATGTTAGTTAATTAAAGAGTTATTAATAAATAATATGCGATGTAATTCATATTTTAAAAGCTATAGGAAGTTATAAAATGTAATTATTATTTTGACCGCATAAGCGGTGTTATATGCTTCTTACAATATCCAATTATGATCTAGTTGTCTAGTGTGCATATAAATTTAAATTATACTGAAATAACATTTGCTAATATTGTATTTTCACAGTATCTCTGCAGAGATAGAATAGCGTATGGGCAAGTGCATAATGAGATTCATAACTATTAAGCACGTTTGAATCCTACTTGAATATATAAGAAGACTATATACGAGTGTGTGGGTTCATTAAAATAATCGAAACTTAATTTTCTATTTTTGTTACAATTAGCTACCGTAGAAGTCTAAAATTTGAATAGCTCTTTATTGCGTCCTTTAGATTTGTTGTGGTAACTTCATAAAAAGATAACCTTTTCTGTCTTTACCATTGCTAAATGTTATAATCAAATCACATCTTCCCTCTTTCCTACATTCCGACAAAGCCATCTCAGATAGGATCGCTAAGACCTAATTGGCTTTGTCAGGTTGGAGCACGGCCTTCCGCCACGAAGTGACCAGACCAGTCTGACAGCGTTTGAAGTCGAGCTGAGGTCAGAATTACAAAGATTGTAATTTGTACGTTATATTTATAAAAATCACAATAAAATTTACTAGTAAAATATACATACACAAAATTCTTCACGAATGCATGCTTTCTGTAGGGTATTCTTTTTAGACGTTTAAAGATTTAATGGACATATTATTCTAGATAGCTAATTCAATCTATATTGTATATATATGTTATATTACAGTAGTGTAATCAAAAATATAAGTTTATTAAATAGAAGTGTTGTTTATTCTATATTTATGAGGAGGAAGTTAATTTAACTTTTTATTCAGATTTTGGTGACAGTTCTCAAGTTTAAAGTAAGCTCACTGAGATTGTAAAGTCGTTTACTGCAAAATCATTTAAACTGAAATAACTAGGCTAGTTTCGATGATTGAACATAAGGTTGTTGAACTAAAACTTTCACACGAATAAATAATTTGATTTCTCTGTTCTTCCTAACACTCCTTTTATTCTCTTTAACCTCGTATCAATTACTTTGTAAGGAGTGGCAAGCATCTGAATAAAGCCGTTTGTTATGTTCTAATCTTGCTGGTTGGCTTTGTCTATCTTCTTACGGAAACTATACTGTAGCTTTCAATGACAAAAAAAAAAACCAGACACGAACAAAATCTCTTTTGATATAGGCGTTGTACACAATAATCTTCGGTCTATTGCTAACGAAATTTAAGAAATCAAATCCACTTTTTTAAATAAAAAGATTGATATTACTTGTTTGACTGATTATTGGCTCAACCCATCTACTCAAGCAGGTCTCTGTGTTCAGAGTCATACAGAACAGTGGCTATGTATTGTCATTATCGGGTCAATAGGAGTGGTACGATTGCACCTTTAAGAAAGTAATTTGTGCATGACGTCAATCGACTGTCAATGTCTCGACTTAATGTAAAGCTCGATTTGGATACTTAATTTTTTGAAATTTCTTCGTTACAGTTGGTTATCCTGGCAGTATTTAGGTTCCACAATAGTGACTGATATATTTCTTGATAAGATTTTATAGTGCTTTTAAACTACTTGCTAAAAATGAGGAGGTTCGTAATTTGTGGGAAATTTAACATTCATTTCAGGATGCACTCTGATAAGAACTTCATGGAGATTTATCATTTACTTAATAGTTACGGTCTTAAAATAGCTTTCAGGGGAGCTAAAAGGCCTAATTGATAATGTTATTGCAAACGTTTACTACACCGAGCTGATAGATAAAATGGATCATAGCAGTATATCTGAACATGACTCCCAGATTGTACTCATTTCGCCAGTGAATGCACCTCATACTGAAAGACCCAAGATTACATACTCACAAGGTATTTTACTGAACAATTTATGCAGAAATTTAATTACGGCAACAAAGAGTTTTTTCTGGAATATATTTCTGAATAACAAGAACATGAAGGAGCAGTTTCCTTAATTTTTTATACACCTTTAAATAAGTTTAAAACATGATTATCTATAATTATAGTAAATTGAATCGTAATAGAAAACCCCATTGGCTACTTCTACAAGTAATTAATTTAATGGAAGAACTGAAGAGCGCTTAAATATTTTGGGTAGATTTCCCTTCCAAACTATGATATGTTTTAAAAAGGATGCAAAATATATAAAAGATATCATTCAATTTCAAAATGTAGTATAAAGAATATCAATGGGAAGCTGCCAAACGCAATGATGAGTTCATGTGAATACCCAAAAGCACAGAATTTTTGGATTCCTTTATCACCCAATTCAAAACCACCGCGATTACTTCAGACTGCGGGACTTCAGCGTGCCCGACTATCTCCTGGTCGTTGTGCAGGACTACCTGAAGATCCGTCGGCTGTTATGTGGAACCAAAGACGGAAGGAGAACGAAAGAGGTCACTGCCGGTGCGGCACAAGGGTCTATTCTCAGAGCAGACCTATGGAATGTTTCATTTGATGGTTTGCTTCGTCTCGAGATGTCCCACGACGTCTTCCTCATGGATTATGCCAATGACGTAGTTGCATTTATCACGGCGAGGACTCCGGGCTTGGCACAGTTACGTCTTAAACAGTCAATGATTCGGGTCAATGCCTGAATGATGAGCCACGGACTCGAGCAGGCGGTCGCCAAGACCGAGATCGTTATGCTCACTCGTCGGAGAATGCTCACTCAGATCTCTATGAATGTGAGGGGTGTCGAGGTTCCGACAAAGACTGCGGCGAAGTACCTGGGTGTATTACTCGATTGCCGTTTTCGGTATTGGGAGCACATCCAGCTGAAGTGCGACAAAACCTCTAAGGTGGTTTGTCTCTCGGAAAGCTGATGGCTAACGTAGGAGGCCCTAGGTCAAGTAACTGACGCCTCCTCATGTCTACTGTAAACTCAATCCTTCTGTATGGCGCAGAAGTTTGGGCGGGTGTCATGAGGATAAGGCGATACAGTCAAAGTCTGTTATCGGTACAGAGAAGAGGACCACTTAAGGTCACCTGCGCCTACCGCACTGTTTCCGGTTCGGCCTTGGTGGTCGTGGCTGGGGTGATTCATATTGATCTGCTGACCATCAAGAGACAGTCCGCCTTTCGGGAGGCTGCCGAGCGGTGCAGAGAGGATGCCTTGGCTGTTGCCAGGGTGTAAAATCTGCAGGTTTGGCAGCGGAGGTGGACGGAAGGATCGGGCGGTCGCTGGACCTTCTGCTCATTCGAGAGCTTCAACACTGGATAGATCGTGGCCACGGAGAGAGATATTTCTACCTATGTCGGTTCTTGACGGGTCACGGTTATTTTAGGAAGTACTTCTACAGGAAGGGAAATGTCAGGTCGCCTCGGTGTGCTTACTGCCCGAGGAGGATGATGATGTTCACACACCTGCTTTGCTTGCTAGCACTTCACCGAGGCCAAGCGAATGCTTGCCACCACAGTTGGCGATGTTTTCGGCAGACCCCATTGTGGAGCTGATGCTGCACAGTGGTACCAATCTTTCAAAGACTTTAACTTACTGTTGGTTTCTCATTATTTTTTTGTACCTAACCCTATCCACATAATAGTTCGAATATATTTTTGGTTTGCTATAAAAAAATTACTATTAACCGTGAAGAATATATTTTAATATCTGTATTGATTTAGAAATGATATTGCAATATCATTACGCGTGAGCCAAGCTGATATTAGTTTACTGGTTAACTAACACTAATCTGAATGATTGATACTTTTTTCATGAAACTACCTTTCCTACCATGTTTAACCACAATACAAATGTAAAAATACTTGATAACGCTCAGCCAAATCCAATCTAGTGTCACGCACCATCGGTCGTTTCAAACCCACTGTTTCCTATATAAAAGTTGAACTTTGTCAAATGTCAATTCATAAGGTCAGTTTAATTTAGAGATATACTGCGGACATATAAACATATAGAAATTAAATTTTTCTGAGTTTCGAGTAATACGCTCCGTGAATGTTTAGGAAATATTTATTTAGGTAAATAGTAATAAGTAGGCGAATTTGTAATATTTATTTGCTTGAATCTTTATGGTTCTCTAATACTCTAGCTGATTGATAAAACACATTATTAAAAGTTCACAAAACATTTTTAAATAAAAATGTATGGCGTTATGAATGAAATACTCTTTAACAATTCTTTCAACAAAAACTCAACGATTGGTCTAAATTTCCTAAATTCGCAAATTCCTAACGTCAGTCCACATGAAGATCGATGTTACTTCGTACCATAGAATTTAGCTAAGATTACAAATTTTTTCCATTGGCTTATGGGTACGAATAATGGCAACGAGAATCCAATTAAGATGTAGTAGCAGAATAAATAAATTTGTAAATAAATTATACACAAGTCATATGAAATATTACTACACCGCATAGGAAAATATATTTCTTAGTCTTTTTCAAGAAATATTTGAAGGAAAGAAGGTATATATTTTGTCTGCGGTGGGGACGAAAAATTTATTTTCTGTTATATCGTATGTTTGTCTGTCTGCAGGAAATCTCAAAGGTAAAATGAAAAAAAATGCTGTAGACTTGAACATTGCAACTTCAGCAAAGCCTGTTACGCAGAATAACGTGTAACAGACCCCTTCTCCGAACCTGTGCATATTTTAACACAGTACCAAAATTATCAATCTAACTCCTATGATTACCTATATACATTTTAATCGAAATAAACTTAATACTACTAGACACAGTGTTTGTCAAGGAAATGTATAGTTGAATGAGTTTCCGCATGACTAAAGAATTTACTGAAGATCTTTAATGAAGCAATTGGAAACTACGTTCCTAAGCTGACTCCCTGAGCGTCTCTCAACTTTTCAAATTTACTCGTGAAGAAACTTCTAAACGTCTAAGATAGCTAAGGTTGAAGTTGCTCAATGTGTTGCATCTGTATGTGTGCAGATGTGTTTCCGTAAAACAATATTATTCCTTTTTTTAAGTGTCGCTCAATTTGTGTCAATGGTCAAGAGTTTTGACTAAGAGAAAGCCGGTTGAATGAACTTATAATCAACAATATTTGTAAACTAAAATAACGAAGTAGGCTTAAAGTTTTTGTATTATTTCGTGAAACGTAATCTTGTTCGTTTGATGATATTCCTGAAGAAGGACTAATCATGTAATGGAGATAATTTAAAGTATATTATTTTAATGTAAAGATATCATAGGTATAGGTAACTTATACAAATAAATTTAAAATATGAATTTTCCAAATTTAGTCTCCTAAAATAAAATAATTTTGTATTTCATTGTTATTACAACGCACACACACACACACACACACACACACATAAATATATATATATATATATATATATATATATATATATATATATATATATATATAGAGAGAGAGAGAGAGAGAGAGAGAGAGAGAGAGAGATTTAATTACATAACACACTATACTTTAAGACAATGTTTTTATGTTCACATAATTACCTTTTTATTTTACGCTTTCATAGAATTTTTGTTAATTACTTTTTAGATTTACACAATAAGTTACATATGATGTTAGGTACATTTTGTTAGCTTGTGATATTACAAGTTAGGAGTGCTTAATACTTCAGGAGAAAACTAGTTTGACGTAATATGTAATTTCTTTGCAATTGTAAGATCCTTTTCGATTGCACTAGACAGATATGTGTGTGTAAGGACAGCTAATTGGTATCTAATGGACTTTTCTGTTACACTTATTAACTCTATTACACTAAAAATTTGCTACACGTATATCAGATATAAGAAACTGGACTTTGAGTCCATACACAAAAATGGTTAATTTAAAAGAAAATTATAATTAAGATATTTTTACATTAAATTTTAGGGGAAAGGTAACTGTATGAAACATAAAATAAAAATAAAATGAAGCAGTATTATTAGATACGATGTGGTATAATGTTTTTAAAACAAATATTCTATAAATTTGTATATGCAGCTACTTTTACAAAAAAATATATTTCATAAATAAATTGTATGTGTTGTAAAACTCTTTACAAATTTAATTAATATCTAATTTCTATCTATTTTTTTGATGATTAGATAAAGATAATAGCATTTTATTACCATCATATACAATTAACGTATTGTTTATTGCTATTAGTAATTGCTTTGAATATATTTAACCAGACTTCGTATTGCGTGATGCTGAAAATTAATATTTCAGCCCTGCTCCACGTACTTAATTCACAACGCTACGAATGGTTGTCGTAATTTAATTATGAAATTATAATAAAATAGTTTTTTATTCGTATAGTACATTACAGTTCAATTAAATCACTTGTAAAAACATAAATGAAATATAGTTATTCACTGCTTTTGAACCTGTTATTTTAAAATAGGTATTACGTTAAAGTTTTAGGGTCAATTCGAAATCAAACTAAATAACATCCAATCCAACAGGTAATTAAATTTAAGGTAGCAATATATTACTTTACGATGCTTCCGGATCCCCCAAATATAACAGCTGTTACAGGTGTATTTTGTGGTAAAAAATTAAACGTATATATATATATATATATATAATTTAATTTCAATAAACATTGAATCGCAAAAAGTACTTGCTCCGCCGGGAGTCGAACCCGGATCTCTCACTTGCCGGGTGAATGTGCTACCATTACATATATATATATACATAGTATAGTATGTTATACATACATTTTATCACGGACGATTGGATAATTGTTATAGAACACTATGTATAACAACAAAATATTTGTATGAAATAAAGCAAGTAAAACAAATTTCCTTTAAATTGTGAGGATATAACATTGTCATAAATTTTTCGTTAATTATTAAGCATAAAGAATAATTTTCCTTGTAATACCTGGTTATTGTTTGTGGCTTTTTTGTTTGTTAGTGACAGTTAAGTGTCTTTGATAAAGACAACTTTATTCCCAAAGTGAAAGAAAGACACAGAAGTACCTTTGCGCTATAATCGGGTTTTCTTTCTTTGTTCCCGGGACAATAAGGGATTACGTGGAATTTAAGAGATTAAAGAGACTTAAAACTTGGCTTTATTTGACGGGTTAATAATCGCACAACATACATTATTTTTATACAAAATGATAACTAACATTTATTCCTTGGTATAACGTTAAATCCAGGGCAGAACTTTAGAATAGTCTATTACCTAAATGGTTCGTAAATTTAATTTATACTTATATCTCTGCCCGCACAATATCTGTTACAACAACATAATAAACTACGATTCTTATGTACACTCTACTGGTACTAGATTTCCTAGTGTATAAATAAGGATGTATATACTAGTACTTGGTTCGTAGATTTTATATTTATATATTATATTATTAAATAATATTTATTTGTACTTTAGTGGCTATTCGAATGTCAACTCCATTTCACTTTCCACTTAGTGCAGCATCTAAAGTATAACGCTGTAACAGATATGACTCCTGGAATCTAAAATAAACATCAATCTACAGAGATCCAAAGAAGTCGTCGACGGAGAAGCTCAAAACAAACTCTCATCATCGTTTCGACAACAGAGATACATTTACTACAAACAAATGTAACTTAATCCAGATGAAGTGGTAATTTCATTTTCAAATTCAATTCAAATGATGGACAATGAATGGGGAAGGCGAAGCTATTACGTCATCCGGAAACGATTGAAAGGTTCAAAAACGCTCATTCGAATTATATAGTTAGACATTTGGCATAATATAACTCATTATTTTATATCAAAGCTAAGTTTCCCACAAAGGTCGAGTCCTTTCTATATAAAATATAACTGGCGATATCTCAAAACATTGTACATTAAAATTCTGTTTATTAAGTTATGTTTAATTTGAATGTGTAAATGTGATATTTAGGCTACATAAGTAAATATTCCATAAGTCCATAAGTTAAATCTGTACAAGTATTCTGAGTTTGATTAAACTTTTTTATGAACTCTGCTATTTTACGGTATGTAAATGTACTACCTTGTAAGAGACTGGCGTTTCACCAAGTAAGATTTTATTCTGCCATGTCAGGCCTGGCTGTTAGATTATTTCAATTAGTAGTTACATTTTACTATAAGATGTCTGATTTGGGGAATCACTAATGTATGGCTATCGTGAAAAGATTTACTAGTAGGTTCTAGCAGCTATATTAAACTCTCACATAAACTTATATATTGTATGTATATCAAAATTCAATTAATTTGTGTTCATGTTAAATAGTATTTTAGAAGAGAAGTTTGCATTTATTACATAACAATTGTAATATTCCTTTCATATTCTAGTGATTTTTAGTGATACCTTTTTATATTTAAACATTATATTTAGAAAAATTTCAAATAGCTTCCGTTCACAAACTAAGAAAGGAAAAATATACGTCAAAACATTCACATTATTTTTACATAATTAAAATTAATGTATTACTACTTCCAAATCGAGACGTTTCATATATACCGTTTGAAATTTATAAAGATAAGTTCAAAAAATAACTAATAAATTGTTTCCCATTTATTCATATTAAAAATAAATCTTTTAACTACAGGCAACTTGAAATTTTAAATAAAACATATAAAGATAATTGATAAATCCCTGATATTACCTAATGATTTGTTCTTATAAATAAATACAAAATTTCTTAACTTTAATATTTTTAGTGGACACATTTTTAACTTTTTGATCCAATTAGTATCTTCTCACCACCAAAGGGAGATAGCCTGTAAGGATGTAGTTGAAAGTCTTAAATGTAAGCATAAGACGATGTGCACACCAAAGAAAAGTTTATAATTAGTAGAACATCGATAGAACTTTATTAAATCAAGGGAATCCTGGGAAGCTGGTTATGTAATATATACAATCATAGATAAAAATACTATTTTACAACAATATTATCTTACGAACTTACTTTATTTTACTTTACATTTCGCGGACATCTCCATTTTTACAGTTTTGAACAATAATTAAACAATGAAATTAAACAACTACAGTGACAAATAGAGCAATAACGATTAATAAAACTATTTAAGTGACGAAACGGATATAAGCTATGAATGACAATAACGTAATTAATTATTAGTGTACCGTGATTTGAACTATGGAAAACAACGAACAATAACAGCAATAAATTAGCACGAAACAATGAGAATAAAACCATGAATAAACAAGAACAGACAAGAATTAACAAGACAGAATTTATAAATAACAGCAATGAAAGACGTACAGGTAAAGTATAAGAACGAGTGTATTCCCTCATTGTGCAACTACTAGGCAGATAACTCATGCAGACCGGCGATCCTCCTCTTGAGCACTGGTATATTGTCCACAAAAAAGTCAACGATGTCGGCGACGCTATTACCAGAACTCTGAAGTCGGTACATCGTATTGTTTAGTTGGTGCGATGTTGCTGCCTAGCGAACAGGTCTCTGGAGCGAGTGGCTGAAGGGGTCCTGAAGTGGATCTGGCTCAGCATATCGGGACAGTCGATCTTGCCGTTAAGGATCTTTGATACGAAAACACAACTTAAATACGAAAAACATGTGTTCTAAGTATCTGTCTGGGAAGTGTCTTTATCCTAGTATAAAATGACTAAAAAGTTGTATCCTATAAACTATCAGTATAAGGAGAATAATGACGTAGAGTCTATTGAGCGTAAAATACGTTTGTGAGCCTATAAGTGGCCCGTGGTACTCTCCGAACTGCGTTTATTTTTAAACTCAACACAATTTAAGCAACTAAATATGGATTGTGCAAGCTTTTGGTTATTTGGAAACTCATTATAAATTATATGAAGATTGTACACCTAAACTTGAAAAAGATTGTTTAAAGTAAAGCAAAAATAAAAAAGATCCTTTTTAGGTATAACTATTTTTAACGTAATCTAAAATTCTAAAGCAGATATATACAAGTTGTTAAGTACTGAACGCAAAATTTCCTTGTCAATTCTTGTTATTGTCGATCTGTATTTCCGTCTGTTAACTCTATCTACTTGATCGTCTGAATGTTAAATCAAGATACAAATGTCATAGAAACTTTGAAAATTAACATATAAATTTCTCTTGTTCCAAAGAAGAATCCAACGATTTAGTAGGCAAACCAGTAAAGTCAAGTGTTGTGGTCAAGCATCAAAGTTACTGTCCGTTGTAAGTATTAAAGTCGTAAATAAATAGCCAAGTACAAAAACCAGCTTTAGTAAAATCATATTACACAACGATCTTAACAGGATTAATTGTTATTAAATGGAAAATTTTAAATCCATGGTTTGATTTGGTAAGTTATAAGTGTCACTAGGCCACATTGTGAAATATTACCGTTCTTAGTTTAAAATTAATTTAAAGACTAATGTTGCACTAAAATGCAACACGGTTTTATTTTTTATGTGACTTTCTCGTATCCAATATTGTTACCCATAAAATAAAATTTAATTTTTTAAATTTAGCCATATCTAATGGAGAGAAATGCACCAATATATTCCGTATGTTGATTATATATAAATTGGGCTTTGTTCTCAGTATATCGTATTAACATACAGAAGAAAGTCATAAATAAATTCTTTCCAACTCCTCGAGTCATAGTATTCTATAACAAACATTCAATAAAACGGCGTTTTATTTAATTTTGCTTGGTAATAGAATATAACGTTGCTCGCTACTATGCATAGTTCAGAATAGAATTTTAATAACTATATAATCCGATTAATTCAAAATCGATTTACATATATATGAAACGTATTATGCTTTAAACACACACACGCAGCGCGCGTGCTCGTGTTTGTGCGTACAAAAAAGCTTTCAGTACTATAATATTATTATAGTATTACATATTATAATAAGGAAACAACCGGTTGCCTTCTACTCTTGTGTGAAATATACAGTTTAGTTGCAAAAGTCCTTTTAAAAGATGATTACAGAATTGTCTAGTGCTGTAACTATGTTTGAATATTCTGATATTTTTTCTTACTGCTGATTAGAATATATTTATTATGAAGCGTTTGACACATCTTAATACCGGTTTAAAAAGCTATGAAAACTACAACTTTTACTCTAAAGTTAAATAAATTCCTGTACTTCCCTCTTATGTTTCAAGAAGTAACTCACTTCTAACTTCTCCCGAAGCAACTTTTCCACTTTATATGAAAACCTTTACAGAGAGCAAACTTTTGTTCTCGTAGAGTTCAATCTTTTTTACTTTAAATAAAGTTACAATTGTTTCCATTATAGGTTATGAGTTATTTCCTGTATTTAAAAGTTTTACACGTCAAAATTTACACGCAATAAACTATTTGTTGTATTTTTATTTAGTTGAAAATAGGTAAAACCTATAGTTTAATTTTTATTTTGCAGCTGGAATTTAGAAATCAAACTGTGTCGTAGAGGAAATTGAACTATTTTACAATCAATGAATATTAGTTACACAATCTTAATAAGTATCAATTAAGTTTATCCTAAGTACCGGTATGCATATTCCCAAGTTATTCATGATATACCTGACTGAGCTATTTACTGAACTGCCGCTCTGCAAATCGCCGTTGAGGAACATTGAAGGAAGTCTACTTTGTTTATGTAAAACAAACTATTCAAAATGTATTGAAGGATCTGACCAAAAATAACAAAAGTTGTATCATCAAATCGAACAAAGTAACTCATTATATGTGTTATATTGTACCGAATGGGCGAAACCAATGGGGTTGGAAGTAAGCATATTTCGGGTCAAAATTGCAGCTCTGGTTACGAAAAGAAAGATTAGACAAAGTTGGGGAGTAACAAATCAACTCGAAGATGAACAAGAACTTCATGCTTGGTATCGCCTAATACAATATCGCGACGGTATAATCCATTTATCGAGACAGCTTATATTCAAGACAACGTGGTGTTGTCAAAGGATATATGTACTAATCTTACTTATATTATTCAAAAAATTACTTGGTATTATATTCAAAATATATTTCCCGCACGAAAGGCCGAATTGATTTAATGAAAATCATATATTTTAATCAAGGTAAAGACAAGGGGTGAATCATTACCAGTGAGCTGTCGAAAAGCAAAAAACTTCAAGAGAAGGAAAAGCTACAACGCGTACCAATGAGATTATTTTCCAGCAAAAATATTGTTCCTTAACATCGGAGAAAAATTTATTGACCATTAACGAGTGATAGGATGGCGAAAATATATATTCTATATATATATATATATATATATATATATATATATATATATATATATATATATATATATATATCAGTTTGAAGTTAAAGTCAGTTTTACTTCACAAAGTTAAATTTTTATTTAATATGAATTCAAATTAAAACTAGAGCTGACTTAACATTCTAAGTTAAGCTAAGCTAAGTTTAACAGTATGATTAAATACGTATCCATATAATACTTTGAATAGATTTTGTAATATTAAATATAACCTCTATTATAAGTTTTGCATAAAGAAGAAAACTATTATTGCTTATAAAAATGGCTCTAGTCGAAGTTGCTGACAAAGACCTTACAATGTATTTGATACTCCCATGGGACTCAGTTAAGTGCGGCATTTCCGTAAAAAAACGTCCCCAAGAGGCCAACAGGGGCTTGACTACCTCTCTGAGTTTTAGAGGGAAGAAAAAGAAAATTCCTTTTGTTCATAGAAGAAACTTTATATTGAATAAACCGTCAGTGGTAGACTTCTGAATTACTTAATATAGCATATTACAGTGTTATTATGATATTATATTTTAGTTGTACCAAGATAAATATTACGATAATTATTAATTATATTTATCTTATTTAAAAAATACTATTATTGCTATAAGTGCTATGAATTATCAGCTATCATACATATAATACATACACATGTCTTCCGGGGATATTAGCGTATTCTGCTGAAATGAGCAGCATGTTTTTAAAATTCTTAACCCAGTCAATTATTTCCTGAAATTTTAACATTTTTAAGGTGTATAACGGTGAGTACACAATTGGTTCATTGTATCTATTATATAATAGAGTATCAAGCTGACCAGCAAAACACACAGAAGATAAATTTTACTACTGCCGACAGACCCAAATGAAAAATTACCTGAAATGTTCATATTACTATGTGAATTATTGTTATAGGGTGGACATATTTATTATAGGGTGTCGGATCTTACTGTACTGAAACATTTAATTTTATAATCTGTGTTCGATATAAGAACACAAGAACATTATAAGATAATTTAAACGTATGAACTCAACAAAACTTTTTTAACCTTTAGATGGTCTGAAACTAAGTTAGTCCATCATATATTGCATTTATTTGCCTGTTACATAAACACATAGTTTCTTATTCTCTAGGCGTTATGCAAGCTACTGGAGGGGCTGAAAGTATTTAAAAATGTTTTGTATATATGTGCTGAAGATATATAAAATCTAAACTGCTGTACGTACTTAACATTTTGCTAGAAGCTTTATGTCTAAACAAGTTACACTGAATTTAATAATGGGACATATCAAGCCATGAAATGTGGCTCAGCATTAGCATAAATTTTGAATCGGTTTTGTGGGTAACCACAATATCAGCTGGTAAAATAAATTACAATACTATGATAATTTGCATGCGAAAGTTTTATGTATGGAATAAAAAGAAACAGCACATATCGTGGAAAAATATAAATCTGTGAGAAGATTTAACTTGGCACACTAATGCATTGTAGTACCCTCCCTAGCTCACTAACGTTATTATTATTTGAATTCTGCTATGCAATCTAACTCAATGAGATGAGATGTGAATGTCAAGAATTCATTACAAGATATTTAGTTTGGTACCAAACGTCACTTAATGGTATGAGGAATGAGGTCTATGTTATTGCAAGGCCAACGTTGTATTTTGACTGACCTTTATTGAAGCCTGTTTATCCCCGAATAGGCTGACATTGTCTGTCACAAAGATGTAAACATATAATAAATTATACGTTATAACTTTCAGTCTGTATATCTATCCTTAGGGTATTATGGAACTGAAATGAGTTACATATTAGAAATGTTTCATGCAACTAGAGCGAAGCTATGAATTTGATACGTAGTGTGACGTAATTATATCTTGTTTAACTAATTAGCACAGCACGTGTTTGTCCATGACTTTAACTTTACCTTAAACATTATTCATTCTCAGCCCCATGGAATTGCAGTCTTAACATTCTTTTTTCCCTTTAGCAAAACTTGGAAAGTTTTATCTTTTATTATCGATAGTAACTTAAAAAAATTATACTTATCTTGAGGTCGTAAGAGAGTTAAGAATGTTTGGTGATCTAATCAGGAAATATATATATATATATATATATATATATATATATATATAATATATATATAAAATAATAAGAGAAGTTTTACTATGTTTATAACAATTTCTTTACATTCTATGATCGTTTAAAAGAAAGATTCCTATGCTTAGACCATAGTATTTAAATACGTTTTATAAGACACTGCCTTTTGTTTGTTTTGAGAGAGGTGTCTTTATGTATATAAACTTTTCACAAGAGAAGAACGAAATTTTTGACTAGAAGAATAACCGATTTACCAATAGTAAATTAAACCTTACTCGCTGGGTGTTGTTTAACATAAAAAAACTTACAATTAATTAAGGCAAGTTTTCAAATAATTTGTGAGAAATTTTATTATTTTCTTGAGTACAAATCTAGTTTTTGATGTTGTGTTCGTGTTATTTTGTATTACACCTGATTATTATATTATTTTAATAAACAAGAAAATATAAGTAATAAGCATCATAATATTTATCTTGGAAAATCTGAAATATAGTATTATAATTACTGTGCAATATACTATAAAAAGTCATTGAGAAGTCTACTAAGACACTTTAAAGATACTTAATAAAATGTTTCATCTATGAACATGGCGCGTTTTCATTTTCTTCCCTCTAAAAGTCAAAGAGGTAGTCAAGCCCTTGTTGGCCTTCTGGGGACGTTTTTACGAAAATGCCGCACTTGACTGAGTCCCATGGGAGTATCAAAGACATTGTGAGGTCTTTGTCAGCAACTTCGAATACAGCTATTTTTATAAGCAATAATGGTATTCGCCTTTTTACTAAATTTAGAATAGAGGCTGTATTTCTTATTACTTAAACTTTGTGAAGTATGATATATTTTAGTATACTTTTTTATTATGTGAATAATATTATGTGTAATTGTATGATACTTAGATTTTAAGCTTAAAATTACTTCATTTTCACATTTGATTGTGTATTAAAGTAATTTCACTTAGCTTTAACTTAAAACTAACAGTTTTGTTACGAATTAAGTTATATTGAAAATGTATTTAGTTTATTTTCAATTAACCAATTTTAAAGTCCTATATCGATTACAATGTACATTTATTAAATTATGGTGATGAGATGGGAATGATTATATCCTACTGCAAATGTGGGTTGTACAAAACTGTTTGCACCTTATCTTGATTTTGGGGAGTATACTTGATGTATAGAAGAGAGCTGGATCTGAGTGGTAGCTTATCACATAATTCAAAAGTCTGTTTATCATCGGTTGGTAATGTTATACATGAATACATATTTACGTATACGTAACGTTAGGTAGAATTCAGATTCGGCCGCCCACTGCTTCTTCATCATAATTAATAAAAACCGATGACAGTAAAGATTTTACTCTGAAGGCATAGTATATGTGTTAGCTGCACTGAAATGTATTCGTTTTTATACGCATATACTAAGAATTCTATATATAATTATCACAATTATTTGGTTCACAGTTCTTAAAACAGGTATATGAAACTTTGTAGCAACGTTATCTAATCGAATAGATAGGAAAAGTTCGTAGAATAAGCTAATTATATTGAACAAATTAGAGCCAAAAGAACACGTGTTTTATACAAAAACACAAGGTACCCTGTGGTTTGATGTGTTTAAATAAAAACGTAATGGCCGTGTTGTGTAAAAAGTTTAGCCCAGAATGGAGTCTTAGGAACATTTCAAGATATAAAAGCAAAGTCTCCTGGCAAAAAAAAAGTTTATACACTTCTATTAAAAAACCCATCAGTTTAGTGAATTTTAAATTTAGGACGATATCCTATACAATACATGAAAACCAAAGCTACTTTAAGACATGTAGATGCATTATAGATTACAATTTGTTATATACAAAATTTTACTGTAAAAGCTTTCGGTTTGATACATTTTAATTCAAATTCATTTATATTTATAGAACTACAGACAAGAGAAACATAGAGAGGCCAGAGCTGGTAAGAATTATACATTTCAAAACCCAGGAAATACTTTTTGTCAATCACAATTACAAATTCATCGTTTTTATTTTAATTCTAAGATGGGGATTGATTTATCAAATACCTTTTACTTAAGGCCCTGATTGAAAGTACAAAAAAGTACGTTTGATTCATGGTCAATAAAAATACGATACATAATTGTAAACACTTAAATACAAGATCAAATGTCCATACTTATTTTCATAGCAACAACTATTATGGAAATAGAATTGTTATAAAATATTGTTATGATGGAAAATACATATTATTTCTCTCATGAAATACAATAATGGTAATGATAACAACAGTAAAGGGTTAAGAATAATGCAAAGTAAATATAAAAAACTAATAAAATTAAATTATTTTACATTAATACCCATTGTAAATAAAAAATTTTTCAAATATATACAGGTTATATTATCAATAAAGTAAACTAAAATGTAGGAAGGAATGGTAGTTACACAGTCACAAGTTTGGATTTGAAATTTTTGGGAAATGTAGGAGGTTTTATATTGGTTCCAGCCAATGTTTGAAAACTTATATTACTATTGAGGTCACGTTTGATTTAATTTTAAACATTTATGAAAATAAAAAATGACTCTGGTTTACAGGTATCATATTAAAATGTTCAGTGAAATTACTTGAAATAATATGGCAACAATAAAGTACAAAATACAGTAAAATCATTAAACCAGCCGTACCATATACGTTTAGGACGCAAAACGCCACGCTAGCAAAACTTGATAAAATATTCCTAGAATAGTTGAACAGAGCAAGTGTACACTGCTTCTTTTATTTCGTTTAGTACACTAATGTGAGTATATACACAATTGTTTTAAAAAAAAGGATACCACAAATTTCTACGGGTGACAGGTCACCAAATTTTTATCTAATATACTAGGTCGAGGAGGGTCTCGTTTAACCACTATTCAATTGCAATTGTGTATTTTTATAAACTAATACCCTGAAAGCAATTAAGACTTCAAATAATTAACAAACATAATGTTTAGATTATCTGTAATATAACAGCGGCTGTTGAAAATATTAAAAATTAAATAATATAAAACACGTATTATATTAGTAAAATATTTTTCATATACCAAATATTTTTGCAGTTATATACAACTTTGAATAGTAAATGTGACAAGGAAATCCCTCAACGCAAAAGCAAGCAGGACTTTATACGTATACTTGCACAATCTGAGAGGAACTGATATTTCATCAGGTGCAAGGTATCAGCTCTTTTCCATGAGTTATACATCCATGAACTCATAAGCGATACTACCACTGCAATAACACACTTACACAAACTAGGAGCAACAAACATCTCACACTTAAGATGTATCAACAATTAGTATGCAAATGGCAATATTATTTGTTTATACAAACATTATTTTACTTCTCCAATACATGTCAGTTATAATAATGGTTATATAAGACGTCTCTTTCTATTTACAAATTGTACATTAAACTTACCGAATTTGTGCCTTAAAACAAACTTTGTCTCAGCTGTATTGAATTGGAGTTACTCAAATGTAGTATTCTTATTTCAAACTCATTTTGTTTGGGTATTGAATGGATATCTGTACTTTACTACAACAAAATTAATTGCTTGTATGTACTTTTTCCAAAAATTTTATAATCATACTGCGATAAATGGTAAATGTTGTGTACAAAGAGCTATTGTACAATAAATACTTTGTTAGATTTTTCTACTTATTTTAGTATACGTGAAATTACCGTCCACAACGAGATTGTAAAATAATTATTAATTGTTTAACTCATGAAGTTGTGAAATCATTCTAAATAGGACAATGTATCCTTCCCTTATTAACGCTAACTACGTCGTTTTAAACATTGGTTAAGTATATATACGTTCCAGATTCTTCCTTATATATTTCCTGAGTTACAACAATAAAATTATATTTATATGATAACAAGTAATATGTATATTGAATCAGTATACCTATTTGAAATGAAAAATCGGATGCATTTGTTTGGAAATTTAAAATTAGAAACAGAATACAAAATATATATTGTAATTTCGTACTATAACTTAGCAGTGCTGTATACAATTTCAATAGATATGCTCGTATTACTTAAAGTTCAAAAACATATATGTTGAAAATTTAAATGTGCAATTCTTGATTTCAATGTATAAACTGTAACAAAGGAAAACTAGTTAGTTTAGTAGTAATAGAGAGCCAGGTTAACAAATTAATCTGTTATGCTATTTAACTTTGATTTGCTTGGAATTTAGTAGAAGCATCAGGATTCGTAGAATACAAATCCAATTGTTTATCTAAAAAGCACCGGTATCAGATATGAACAAACTTTTATCGGGAAAGAACAAAGTTGAGATGAGATGAGTCAGCCTTTCCTCTCATAAATATCTTGCATTTCAGCAAAACGTTGTAATATTTGACCTTAACTAATACCGCTAGAACTTATAACTCTATTATGGTTATATATTTGTTTTATCATAACCAAATAATTCGTAAAACCAAAAATGATATGTAGATAAAACTAGAGTATAATATATATATATATATATATATATATATATATAAAACAAGATAAATAATCTATACACACGTTAAACAAACCATAGCTGAGTTGCTTTACTCTAAATCAGTAACTAAAATGTTTTTGCGTAATCTGATATTAGTAACATCAACAGTAAAACAACGGTCAATTAGGTTACCAGTAGGCAACATTTGAAAAAACGATGTGGTAATGTATTCACATACAATATAATACAGTTTATTTTAGTATAATCGTACAGCTATAACACGCCAGGTTAGTTAGCATAACACTACGAACAAACAAATACATACAAATTACATTTTAAGAAAGAAAATTATTAATTCATTACATTATTAGGATGAGTTTGACGAAGCTGGTAAATAGATAATATTAATTTACATATCTTCAAACCTGGTAAATGTTTTTAGGAGAGTAAAGCACTATAAATAGTGCAGGTATTCATACCTCAATAACAAAGATAAATTTAATAATAAAAAAAAATTTAAACTAAAGTAAAATATAAATTTTATTAAACATTTAAATACATTTGTTTAGTGAATACATCGAGAGTTCTAAATTTAGTTTATTAGCATTCCACTGCAGTGATTTTAAATTCTCACTTAGCCATTCGCTTTGTGTCAGATAGTAGTATGAATCTAATTTTATAATTCTAGAGATCATAATTAATTATTGCGGCGTAAAAATGGTTCAAGAATGTTTCGCAAAAGAACCCAAAAATACTTTTAGAAGATTATTATTTGCAATGCTAATAAAATATATGTTAGGTTACATCTTGCGTATTTAATTAAAATTATATAGCAAAATAGTTGTATGTGAAATGTAATTTTTAAGGATTGCGACTAGTTTATATACAATATATATAGTTTATATATAGTAAATATACAAGGATTATTGTAAAAATGGCTTGCTTTTGTAAAACCTAGAATTAAGTATAGGAAGTAGTGTTATAGATATAGGTAGAAGTTGGTGTGGTCATGGGTCGCACAACAGACTTATCTGAATTTCAGTTCTATGGATATTTACATATTCATGGATATAATGACATAAATTATAGGGAATATATATATATATATATATATAATATATATATATATATATATATATATAAGCCAATCGAGGCATTCAACGAAGCTCAACAAAATTCCTTGTTTGACATGCACTAGTATAGTACTCATTCTTGTACATGTAAAAATTGCTTACATGTAAAAATTTCAATCTTCAGGTTTTCTTTATATGCATTTATTTGTAAAAAACTACTACTATATATATAAATGTATGTCATAGGCATTAACGAAGCTCAACAAAATTCCTTGTTTGACATGCACTAGTATAGTACTCATTCTTGTACATGCAAAATTGCTTACATTAAAAATTTTCAATCTTCAGGTTTTCTTTATATGCATTTATTTGTAAAAACTACAGTGCATGTTAATATTCCTTAAAAATATCATAAAAAAGTAAATTAAAACAAGAAGCGAATTAAACCGAATGTTACGAGTAACCTTTAATACCATCCATTATCAATTTTTTGGTCCATTTTTGAAATAAACTTTAGGTTTTTAGTGATAAAGAGGGCTAAACGCAGCCACGCTTGAACCAAAATACCGCGTAATATAACCTTTGAGTCATGTAGCTGATGGAAGGCCGTATTTAAATTTTTTTTAAATAAAGGACGTGCTGCATATTTGTATTTTGATTTAACTGAATTCATTCACCAAACAATAATGTATGTAATAATTTATGTAATAATTTTATGCTCTAAAACGTTTTTAAATTTTATTTATGTCTATCACTAGAAGTTAAGTAATCATTAGAATCTAATAAACAACTGATAAAATTGATTAAGAGGGAATATAGTGTTGAGGAAACAAAAAAAAATTGCATGAATTTACCTGTAATTGCGTTTAAGACAAATTTTGTACATGTTTTCTTAAATTTGATTTATTATTATTTACGTATTATTTAATTCAAGATTTTATTTATATTAAACAAATAAATTATTTTCACATTACATTATCATTTCCATGAAAGAGTTCCTATACCAGATAAAATTGATTTAATGTACTGACTATTCGGATCGACACCGTCTGAATTCTTTAACATAGTAAAACATAAATAACAACACATTGATATTCATTGACATTAATGAATACTGATTGATGCTCAATATCGACACAATTTTGCCTCGATAAAGAAGAGCTATACGTATAATGTCTCCCCGTTAAAAGATATTTGGGAAATAAGCAAAAGAATATAAAATCTATAAAGAATATTTATTAAAATGCGTGTACTATATTGAATATTGATGCGATCATTATTCAGTTTACTTTAATCTAAATTAAAAGTCAAATGTCATGTTCAACATAGAACTGTAATATTTTTAGTTTTACTTAATGTTACTCTGTAATAAAAAATATTAATTCACTTAAATCATTACTACCTAATTTTTGTTTTAAAATGCTCATTTATAAATTATAATTTGATGCGGAGTAGTATGTACTGTATTTTAAAAACGATACACAAATAAGTATGTTGTTTCAAATCAGTCGTATAACAAGCATAACTGCACTTTAAATAAAATGTTTATTACACTAAAATAAAGGGTTTTAACCCAACGTAACTTATATTAATAGGCATAACTAAATTTATTTTAAACCTTATAGTGAGGAAAAATTATAAATTAATGGCGTGACATAATAAAACTATAATAATAAGTAACCTGGCTTTATTATAAATATTTTATTTAAGTATTGAATACAAGAACACACAACTTTGCTATCATTCAATTTTCATGACGTGTAATAATTAAATTTTCCTATAGCATCACATTCATGAAAACCACATAGGTAGGGTGCACCTTTATGGTGGTTTTGTACAAACCGACAAAAATCATTGAACATTCCAAGAAGGGCATGATTAGATGGGGTAACGAAATGGATTTTAATGAAATAACAAATTTCATTAAATTAAATTATTAAAAGTAAAATTTTTACGATCATATTATTTACCTATGTAGACTATATCCTCTGATCTATTGCAAGTTATGAGTATAGTACATCACTTGTCTCGTAACAGCTTAAATCGTGTCGTTATAAAAAATTTTGACAACGTGACACTGAATTGTTGAAATTAATTTTTTTAATACATTTGCAGCTTAGTCAGGTTAATATGAAAATAATATATCACTTGGATTTGTACATAACAAGTTTTGTTTTGTTTTTGTGAGTGACTTCTCTTTGAAATAAATTTTGTACTAGAATAAAAAAAATCTTTTTATAATTTTACAAGTTTAAAATGATAAAAAAAAATTGAAACATGCATTACAATTTATGCAAGGCTTGACATGGTCCATAGCTCTTTGTGAAGTGAACTGTACAAATTACGAACAATTGTGTGTTTGTGTGCTAGCTATCGCTTTTGCATGAAAATCTCGGAAGGAAAACTGTGTACCATTGTTATTTTAACGAGCAACACAGAACATACTGCATTAGCATTGTTCTTTAAATAAAAGTGCTTTTGTCTATACATAATCATAATTCGTATACAGTAAATTTAGTAACATATTTCTGAGTAAATTCAGTTAATATTTGAAACAATAGCATATAGTTTAAATAAAATCCTCTATGAATTATTGAGTAACAAATAAAGGAAATATTCTATATTTTTGAGGCAATGTTTTACTCTGATTAGTTCAGGTTGCTGTACTCACCTATTTCATAAAAATACTATATTTATTATCACACCTGTTAATTGAAGATTCAGCTACTGTTTATTCTAAATATTTTATTCCGTGTATTATTTCCTTGATGTTATTCTTTTTGCTATTCAAAATATATCTTGACGTAAGTTTTAAAAAAACCAAAATTTTAAATTTTAATCTAGTAATCGTAGAGTGCTATTTAACAAAATTCTTTTAAAAGTAAAATATAGATAAATTATATTATATGTTTATTTGCTCTAAAAATATCTTCTCCTTGTTTTTTTATTCTTCCCTAATTGTATTTTTAAGGATTCATATTTCTCCATTTTATAATTAATTATAATTAAAAATACAACTTTAAGTCAAGTAAAAGTTTTTAGAACCATACAATTTTTTGTATCTTTAGCTGACTGTACTTAAGTTCGTTAGACCTTTTTTGATATTTTAATTAAACATTTCTGTATGTTTCATATGTAATTTTTAAAGTATACTTTAAATACTTTGTCACTATACCAAATAGCTGTTTTCATAATATAAAAATCACCTAAGGTTTAAACGGTACTTCTAATTAAAACATCATACAAATATATTGTCTTCTTTAGATGGTTAGAATAGGCTGTGTAAATATATTACGCTTAAAATATAATAAGTTAACCTGTATTCAAACAACCGAAATTACTCCAAATAAAGAATTATAATAATATCTAAAGAATGGAATAAATTCTTCAAAAAGCTTTCAGTATTAAAATTATATATTTATCCTATACTACAATGGCAATTTATATAATAGCTTACAGTTGTTTTATTAATAAAAAGAAATACATATAATATTAGACAAAGGAAGTGATCGGATAACGCTTGAATTCGTTTACAAATTGGATTTCACCCCAGTCGGATCAGCTACGTCTCTCCCTTTACCACACTTTATTTACTTTGACAGATGATTTGCAAATCAGTGATAAGGTAACATCTCTGTTTTTGCCAAATATTGTATAGTTAAACTTAATAAATATAAAGTCTCACAAGTTATTCTATTCAACGAAGTTTATACAACTATACATTTTCTGTTACTAAGTCTAGTAGCAAATAGTTCAATTTTAGCATAAATAAATTCATTTAAAGGAATGTATCGTCAGGTTTAATTACTATGTTGTAATACAGTTTGAGAAAAGAATCGATTAGCTTAGATGTTAGGCTTACCCGGCCTGTTTCATAACTAACTTCCGGTTCACACCGCCTTGTCACATTACTCACACAATTAACTTCCTTAAATATTTATGCTTTGTTTTGGAGAGCATTATGTATGCAACACGTTAAACCGAAACATTTGCATAAGTTTTATACGGTCCACTGTGTAAGTAAATGTTTAGACGAGGTGTAAACCGGAAGTCTTTGATGTTAGTCAGTTAACTATCCCACTAAAACAACGACACTCCAATGAGTTTTAAAAATGACTGCTACATAAGAATTCCTAAATTGTTATTTAATGACGCAAAACAATGTTAAATTGTACAACGTAAGATTTCAGCGAAATAGTATAACATGTTTCATCAACTATATTGAATGGTAATAATTTTAACTATAAAACGACAACAATAAATATTACCATTTCATTATCTATATATAATGTAAAGGTAAAATTTCTAATTGATTTTGAATTTTACAAATTTAATTATTTTAGTGTATCTATAAAATTATAATGTATTTATCTTTCTCTACGCCTTTTTAATGTTTACGAATACCGTAGTTAATGAAATGTATAAAGCAAACGAGATTAGATACTGAAATAAATTTAAATATTTTATACCCTTGCTACCAATAAAATATGGTAAAACATAGATACAAAAGAGGAATATACTCCTCGTAAAATTATAGATCTCGAAGAGAAATTGCAGTTTGTTACAGAGATTTAATACATTGTCTGTGCAATAACACTAAATATGTTCATGCATCCTTTTCTCAATCAGTCTCTTGATACGGAAGGTTTACTTGAAAGTAAAATACAGATTCGTATAACAAAAAAAATTCTTAAATGTTTAAGATATCCGTTTTTAGGTTAACGACATAGATATCTAAAACTGTTTTAATAAGTGGAAAAGTTTGTGAATATCAACCAACCTCCTAAAGTTTAGGGATTTATTTCAGCTATTAAATATATTTTAATTTTTAATATATGTCGTAACGATAAGATTTTATGGTTTTTGTTTAAAAGCATGCTAGTTTCTTGATTTTTTATGTCTTAATAATAAATTTTCCCAAATAGAAGTGGCTAAGTTACTGACGAATAAGGCCCACACTGTCGAAAATGATTATTTTATAATTATACTCCATTGTAACGTTATATTTATAAAACCAAAATCTAACAATTATATTATTTTAAAGGCCATCTATAAAAATCTTTAAGGGAGCGCTATAACTTGTTATAAACTTTCTGTTAATATACTCATTAGTGTGTAATAGTTAACCTACGACTTATTGTTCTAAAAATACAGTAATATTCTAAACCTAAATATGTACAAAATAAATATTGTATAGTTAATTTTATCCGTCATTAAAAGTACTAGTTTTAAGTCTTTATTACGTGCATGGTTGATGAATTAAAATTCAAAACGAATAAAAGTTGTTATAATCCTACTATCATATTAAGAAACAATAAATTTCTATAGAATTCTTCTGGATACCCTAACGATAATATTATCCTAAATATTCTAGTGGGTGTTACTGTGGGAAAATTATATTGTTATCATATCATATTTATTTATCTGCTCCAGCTCTAATTCCATATCGTAACATTTTCCCTTTTCTCCAAAATATCACAAAGAATAGAAAATTCTTTTTTGTTCATGACTTTAAATTTATATTTTTTTAGAACATCTACCTATGTCAGAAAATAGGAATAAATAAAAAACAGGGTTTTTGTCCCAATAAGTAAGTCTTAATTTTAAGATTTAATGCTCGTAACATTTTTAAAGGTACTCTACATTTCATTGTTTTCTAAATTTTAA
Source organism: Homalodisca vitripennis (assembly GCF_021130785.1). NCBI lineage: Eukaryota > Metazoa > Arthropoda > Insecta > Hemiptera > Cicadellidae > Homalodisca > Homalodisca vitripennis. The sequence continues at coordinate 48,329,460 of NC_060213.1, forward strand.
TTACTTAACTTTCACTCAACTCTCATTCACATCACCCATGAATTATGTGCGTTGCTTAATGGGATTAAAAATGTCTTTCATACTTAAGAGAACAATTTAACTCCTCAGTTTTAACAGACTGTACGCACACACGCACACGCGCGCGCACACTCACACACACACACACACACACACACACACGCACGCATTGTATATGTACCACGTGTCTCAATTAATTTGTAACACAGTTTTATTTTATCTCTTACTTTCTCGTTGCCATTAAGATTACACAAAAACCAAATTATATGTACCCATATTAACCTGGATGTTGCTTGTAGATAAATAAACCTTTTTGAGTATATTGTATGAAAATCCAAACGCTAGACCGAAATTAAATTTTTATTGCTTCTTAAATTGCAGGCTTCTGCAGCGTTGATTTCAATAAATTAGTGTTTTATTTTCGTTTGTTTAGTATTAAACGTTTACATAGCTAAACATAATTCCGTATATGATTTTAATACTCATAATACTGTTATTAAATTCGAATTGGTTTTTTTAAAAAACATGTTGCTTATTTTTGTGAATGTAATTGTGTAAGTAATATCAATTTTTAAGCCTATTCTATAATATAAATCACGTTAAAATGTTTTTATAAGCAAAACACTGTTTACCTTTGCCTCTTACACTTGTGTGAATTACAGAGTATAGCAAAAGTGGCTTTGAAAGAAATTTAAAGTATTTTATTATTATTTCTTTCATATTCTGATATTTTTTCCAACTGATGTTTTAAATATGGTGTGCAGGTTGATTTAGATATTCATACTTGTTTATTAAAGTGCAACAAAATTTAAAACTTCGATCCACAATTTAAATAAAAGCCTGTAGCTTACTCTTATGTTTCAAGAAGGAACTCGCTTCTAACTGCTACTAAAAGCAACTTTTGCTCTTTATGTTAAACTTTTATAAACGAGCCAACATATGTTTCTTGTAGAGTTCATTGAAGTTAAGCTGAAAGTTAGGCAAAACATTCACAACAATCTTTTTTACGTTTAATAAAGTGTTTTTTTTTTTTCGGCATTATAAGTTATCAGGTATTTAATATTTTTTAAGACAATATAATTCCTAACGAGTTATTTTCTTTATTTTTTTTATTTAGTTGAAAAAGAGGTACAACATATAAAGCAGGTTTTACATATTTAGTAGCCGCTCAAATTTATAAACCAAACCGTATTAAAGAGACATGTAAAGTGTTTTACTTTCAATAAATATTAGTTACTTAGTAGTATGAAATTACTACTACTATGTTTAAAACTAATCCACATTTCACTTAACAGGTACCGATAAAGATGATTGAAACATTTCAAGTATATATTTTATCCATGTTTTTTCTCGAGATGACTTACTGAGCTATCTATTGCGCTAACGCTCATCCTAACCCGTTGAGGAAGATGAACCATCATCGAACTCTACCTTGTGTATGTTCAAATAAACCGAACCAAGAAGTAATTAAGGACTTTTAACTTATAAAATATAAATAATTTCTTACATATTATTTTAGTAGCAGCTAGAACTTATATAATAAATAAATATAAATAAAATAAATAGTATTGGAGTGCCATGTGAACTACTTTCACTATTAAAAATATTATATATTTTTTTAATATTTATTCTTTTTTAGGAGAAGCCGATCTCCTGTTATGCCTTATTCTGCCCGTCCTCATTGGACACTGGCCTGTGCAAGGATCTTATCAAACAGAATAAGGGGGAGAGTCGATAAAATACAAGGTATATGGTACTGATAAAAAGTGCAAGTGTCACAGACAGGATTCGAATCTGCGCTATCTCTAACTCAGACTCAAATTCCAACGTCTTAGACCACTCGTCCATCGGCCTTATATTAGTTACATAGTATTAGTAAACTAGTCCACAGTTCAGATAACAGGTACCAATTAAGTTGAATGTAAATTTTAAAGTATATATTAAGTTACGTTTTTCTTGAGATGACTTACTGAGCTAAAGCTCAGCCAACATTGTTCAGGGAGATGCACCAACATCGAACTCTGTGTTATGTATGTTCAAATAAACCAATAAAAGAACTAATGAAGGACTTGTAACGGACTATATGACGAAAGTTTCATGAACCAAACGAACAAAGGAACTCAATACATGTGTTTATATAACACATGCTAACATTTTAAATTGCTGTATTTAAGTTGATTTGCAAATTTTATATTCTAATATTTTAACGTTTCTTTCGTTGTCAGATACAACAATAATATCCAAATGTCCAATGAAACTCAACAAAGATCCATGAAGAGACATGAATCTCATTTTTAAGTGCCATATACTGGTTATTTATTCTCGAAAACAATAAAAATACCTGTATAATATATTGTGAAACTATATTATGAAATAAAAACTTTCAGTTGGAATTATTGTTATCGTTATAGGTGCTTCATGAAATGATACGGTGATTAAACTCTAAAAGTAACATTTTGTTAATAACCGAACTAGTACACGATTCGCTTACGAAAATTATAAACCACATGTACTTTTAATAAAAAAGCTGTTATACATAAACATGTATTATATCTCACGGTATTCGGATATAAAATTAGAAGAAAATGCATATGTAATACGTAATATTTTCAATAATTATTACTAAAAGCATACAAACAAATGTATATTTGTCTAGTGTAACATTTTTAACATGTATATGAGGTTTTATCACCCATAGTACCAAAAACTGGGGACTTGTGGTTTATTGTGACACCAATAACGCGCTCTTTGACAGCAAAGTGTTGCTATAGAGAGCTTAACAAATACTTGACTCTGAGTAACAACCATCCCGATCCTGACCCTTGACAATGATAAAGATTTTTGGAAATCAGTCACAGGCTGATTCGTCTTGGTTCTTATAACGCAATAAAAGTAAATATACTAAACAATTTTTGTAAACAACATTTTTTCACTTTCCTCCTATATGTATTAGTGACATAAAACCTGTATAAATTCAAAAAAATTGAAATTCAATTTTAGAGGAATTACGTATTTTAAACAAATAGTTAACTATATATTTATTATTCAGTGAGCATTAGGTGAAATTTCAACTTTATAATTTTTGCCAATTAAAAAATATATATAAAAAGCTAAAATCTAATACTCCGATTTTGGATGCGTATTATCTTGAAGTAAATCTGATTATAATAATACAAAATTAAATAATTATAAATAAGTAACAAGTATCGTAAAAACTATCTTGGTACATTATAAATATCGTATCGTAAGAAGTATGTAATATGTTGTAATAAGTATTTTAGAAGTCTACCTAAGACTGCTTAGTACATTTAAAAGAGTTTCCTCTATGTAGACAAGGAAATTTCTTTTTCTTCCCATCTAAAAGTCAAAGAGGTATTCAAACGCTTGCCGGCCTCCTGGGGACTTCTTTACGGAAATGCCGCACTTAACTGAGTCCCAGGAGAGTATCAAAGACTTCGTGAGATCTTTTTCAGCTATTTTCGAATACAGTTTATATAAGCTATAATTTTATTCTTATTAAGGCAATATTTATAAAAGAAGATCTATTTCATATAAGTGAACAGATGTAAAGTATATTAAGATATATATTGTTTTTATACAATATTGACTTTACCTATTTCGTTTTTCTACACAAATTGTACTTAACTGTGACTGAAAATTTAACATCTTATTTCAACTTAATACAGTTTTATTGTAAAAGGAGTTAATAATATTAAATTTAACATATTTTTTATTCTTTTATTAATGGTATAACATATTACGGGATTGAGTTTATACACGATTAATACCTTAATGCAACTGTATGTTTTAAAAAAGGGGTCCGTGCGTTAACATAATAGTTGAACGTTATGTGATGTAAGATAGAGGACTGAGTCTGATTGCTATCTTACTGACAATCTAAAAATTCGTTCTCATCAGTCGGTAATGTCATAGATGAATAAATAATTACTTATATGTAGCCTACCTAAATGGTATTAAGATTTTTCACTAACTCCTTTTTCTCTAAATTAACTTATCCATATTTCTTTCTTGCCACTGAAGTAATTTAACTATCTACAACATTATTTGCATAAATATAATAAAGGTGTTTCTTGTCAAAATAGATTGATTTTTTTACAATAAACCCTTTTGAGTAAAGGTATTGCTCTTTATATGTGATAGAAAGAGAATCTTGTATAGTTGCACATAAAAGTGTTCGTTTTAATACGTAAATGTAAACAATTGTATATATAAATATATCCATGGCCACAATTCCTCACATATATTAAAGAAACTTGATAGCAAGGTTCTCTAAATGAATAAATAGTTGATATGCGTTAATTTTAGCCAATTGGAACGAAAGCATTGGAACAACATGAAAAAAAAAATTTCTACAAAACTAATAAAGACATTTTGTAGTTGGCTGTGTTTAAACTAAAATCTTCATAATGTCCATATCTACATAGTTTTTTGAGTTTCTATATTTAAATTAAGCAACAGACGAAAAACAACTATTAATTCTTATTGCTCGATTGCTATATGAGCTTATTTTTGGAATGAATGCTTCTAATACGTCTGTTCATGTCATCAATGCCGAACATTAGTATTAGTGGCAAGGTAAAGGATCCTCTGTTATAGATCGTTACTTAGTTCTGGCAATTTTCTCGTCTTGTTGGTTGGTCTTAGGTGTTTTGATGAATGTTATATAAATTAAGGTACGGTACTTGTATTGTCACCTAAATAACTAAGTTACCAAAACATTTCTATTTTCTCTTACCATAAAATCCCATAATCATTAACTAACACAATCCAAAAAATTTATTTAAATGTATTTATTAATGTAGTCTGTGTGAGCCTACACAATATATCGCAAGATGTTGAACTCGATAACTGCTGTATTTCGTAATATATTCATATTAATCATGGTGCAGGTAAGAACTTGCGCAAAGCCTGGATATGTACTGTCCATTAACCATTAGTAACCATTACAAAATTTTAGGACGGTATATATTGAAAACTAAAATAAAATATACAAAACTAGTTCTAAACATTACAACAAAAACAATGTATTTGTTAAACTAATATAGATAGTTATGAAAAATTTCTTCTTTTCCTCTTTTCTTTATATATAAAGGTTTTACTGGAAAACTTGTATTATATATCTGATAATATGCATTATAGCGCAAAGATCAAAGTATTTGGCAAATATCATGTAATTTACAATAACTTTTGTTATCATGCAACTCTAAAGATATCGTTAAATAGAATAGAAATAGTGGCGTACATAGTTTTAAATAGTATACAAAACTGTTTAAGTTACTGTGAACACGATGTCACCCGAAGGTTATAATAGATCCATACTAAAACTAGTAACTAAATGCACATGGCTTGGAAGAGTTTGTTGGCCATTTGCAATCAATACAACATTTCAAGCTTGTCGCTCCTCGCAATCTACCAATAATTTAACCAAATTATTTCCAATGTACATAAAAAGATTCATTTTAAAACCTCTTCATTAATGGTGTAGCAACAAAAGTTAAATTAAAGTAAATATTTACAATTCTTCTATCTTATAAAATGTTTTTTTTTCTTGGAACAATCTATATAGAAGCCATTCATGAGAAATACGAAGATACTGCAGTTCATTTGAGCATAGTAAATTATTTATATACAGTAGCATATATATGGCATTTTATAACACCTTTTTGAACACTGAGAGGTAGAAATGCCGACATTTATGTGAAATTAGTTATATCCTGTGAGTGCTGAATTCGTATCATTTAAGGTTCTAATAATGTCCGGGAATGCAAAAAGTTTGACTCGAAAAGACTATATTTTCGTATTAGATTTTTTTAATTTTATATTTCAATGTCAATATTAAGAGAATAATGTTTGAAGAAAATACATAGGACATATATGATTTTTTACGTAATAAAATTTACTAAATTTATTTTCCTTCTAAAACTTGTTTCAATTTATATTCCTGTAGAATAATATGTAATCCATGACAGGAATATTCAGAATTTTAATTTGATATTATCCTAAAAACATAAGCGTAATAATTTAAAACAATGTAATTTCTACTCTGTACATATACAGCTTTTATAGACCATTACAATAAAAAATTCTTTAATTAACGAAATAATTAATAAAAGAAAGAGGAACTTTTATCATATAATTGATAAAATTTAGATAATTTTACCTAGAACAAATTTTTCAGTTAAGGGTTGTTTTTGAACGACTTCAGGAAACGTATGAAGCCAATTTTTTAGATACAACAATAAATTATTCACTGAACCTCTTTGTTGAGTGTGCATACGCACATTTTGATCTCTGGAAACCACTGCCTGGTAAAATGCCCTTGGAAGCGAAAAGAAATAATTATGATAGTTTGTATTATTGATCTATTGCACTGTGTTAAATGAATTGTACGTATTTAAACTAAATGTATTATGTTATATACATGCTATATGGTTGATAATAGTGTTCTTTTTATATCGTTGTAAACGTAAATTAATAAGATATTATATTGAATATAGAGCGACAATATTCTTTTAATGTGAATTGTAAGTTACGTTTTCAATAATACTCTTTAATGTGTACTAAAGTTTTTTGTTTTGTCGTATTTTTTATGTTAAATTCGTTTCATTTGTAGATAAAATTTTTTATCTCATGTCATAACAATAGCATGCATTAAAACTGTTCTCAATAGATTTGATTCCTTTTAAATTCACGGAATAAGCAGAACTTAAAAACGACATCCTTTCCAAGCGGATGTACGCAACGTTGGCTCCGACATTTATCATGCGTTGCAAGCCTGAGAGAACCAACTAAACGATTTGTATTCTACCTTCCTTTTTCGTGGAAACAAACAATTCTGGATTTCCGAGAATCTGTATTCGCATTCATTGTCTGGTATATATCGGGGTTTGCATATGTATGCCCTAGAGTTTTATATTTTAAATAAAACGTATAGGTTACACGATCCATTTTATTTTAATAACTTTTGTAATTACTTATATTTAAAATCAACTTATGTAACTAATCTTGTATATCTTATTAAGTTATTAACATCTTTATTAAGAGATATTTAATTTATTTTTATCTCAGATACACAGAGTCCTTTGTGTACGTAACATATCTACAGCTTAATAGTACAAATTTCTTATTATTTTTTTAGCAAAAAATAGTCCTTAACAAATAAAAAGTTGTTAAACAAAGAGAATAGTGATAATATTATTCATATATGCATATATTAAGTGAGCGCATGACGTATAACTTCTTAAAGATTTATTTGGCTCCAAAATATTAAAATTTGTTTAAATTATGAACCTACTGACAGGGTGCAATGAAATTAAATCCTTTATTCTGGCAGGGAGATTATTCATATTAAGGATATATAGACGTTTAGTTAGTGTCAACATTTTTATAGCATCAAATGTTGTAATTTGAACACGTTATGTTTTAAAAGAGTATAGACGTTAGTTAACTATTAAAGGTTTATATAGTAAAATTTTTTTTTAATTTATTGTAAAAAACGTGTACATTTTAAATTTGTACATGGCTGGATACCAATATAATAAGTTCTATAATGGGAATACAACTATTAGAAAACACAGGTCACAGATTGTCTGAGTTTATCAGTAAAATAGAAAACCTTTTCATACATTTCTTCGAATCGAAAAAGATCGGGAAGGATGTTTTGATACGCTCTACATTCCTCCTTTTTAATTTATATTGTAGACCCAACAATTAAAAAGAAACACTAATTAAATATTTATCCGACTGTTCAAAGAGAGAAAACATAATCTTGTTTCATAAAACAAAATTATTAAGTTTCTTATGAAACACCATCGCAGCTATCGATTTGAGCAGATTTACTAGGGGAACTGCGTGTTTAATTTGATTTGCACACCACTATACCAGAGTACCTAAATCATCATTACGTTCAACTTTGAATGCAACTCAGCTCTATGGGCTTGAATATGAATGTTTTGAATTTTGTAGAACATTTTATTTTATAGGGTATACTAGAAAATAAATTAACTGTTGTTTGTTAAAACAACTCTTCTGTAAGATATTGACACTTTTAGTATAAAAGATATAGTCACTAGTAATATTCAATATAAAAATACCTATTATCTTATTATAATTATGATTTCCATATTACTAATATCCTAAATAACGATTTCAGTAACCTACACTTGTAATCCCATGTAAAATACTAAAGGGCACGGTAGTTAGCTACGGGCCGCGCCTTTGAGACTCCGTTTTCAACATGTTGAAAATATTAAACTGCTTTATAAATTGAAAGTCATGTCTGTTTATCACTATAGAAACACACTTTAACGTCTCAATGGCTATGCACTGTAATAAATGCTGTATCTGTTAAAACTAAAGACTTATACCTAACATAAATTTTGTGAAAATTGAGACTGAATATAAACTATAAACTTTTAGTATAAGAATGATGAGAACATTTTTTAAATTCCTAAGTAATTTTTACACTGCAGTATAAGATTTTATTGCTACAGATTTCAGACGGTTTCTAATTATTTACTAAGTACGTTACCTTGCATAACGTATATTTCAAATTTTGTGAAATATAAAAACGAATAAAAAAATTCTTGTATTCATTTATTTTGTACAATATCCTCTGTCATGGTAATATATTACCATTTTATATATATATATATATATATATATAATATATATAATATTTAATTATTGTTTCTTTTTAATTGTTGGGTCTACAATATCAATTAAAAAAGGAGGAATGTAGAGCGTAACAAAACATCCTTCCCGATCTTTTTCGAATCGAAGAAATGTATCAAAAGGTTTTCTATTTTACTGATAAACTCAGACCATCTGTGACCTGTGTTTTCTAATATATATATATTCGCCTATTTCGGCGAAAATATATGTTGTGGATAACACAAAATTTTATGAATTTTCATACGTAATAATATTCACTAATAAACTGCGTTTTAAATCCTTTACGATAGTTCATTTCCAAACTGGAAATTAACCATAAGAAAACTGTTTTCAGCTACTGCTACTCCTAGTTTAATTGGTACTAAATTAGAAAATTTAGGAATGTAGTGTCATGATGAAGATATTGTAGATTTCACAATATCTTTGTATCCATGAATTAATGGATTAAAATAATACCTTCCAAAATCAAAATCAAAATAACGTTTTTAGAAACACAATGCGTACAACACAACAGGTTTTCCTGTTATTTCATGCGAAAATTTAAATCAGTAGTTGTTTTAAATCAACTAGGGAAATTGTTCTGCCCCAAAATTTTTCCTATTAAATACTATGCTCTTTCATCTTTTTGCTCTTTGCCTTACTCGGTAAAAATGTAATGGTTCTCACTAGATTGCAAAACAGAGCCCTGAGATTTGTCCATGGTCTCAAAAAATTTGATCATAACAGAGAATTTAGGTTAAGTTCTAAGGTTTTATCAGTAGATTGCTTTGACTTGCAAACTGTTCAACTTATTTACAAAGTTATTCAGGCTGGCAAGCCTGAATATCTCAGGAAACAGCTTATTTTCAGGCATGAAATAAACACAAACAGTACTCGACAGGAAGGCCAACTTCATTTGACAAGGGATAATAATAATAAAGTTTTTTAAAAATAGAAAATCCAGATTGTTTTACCCCCTCACATTGCATATAACACAATTAGTCTATACATTGTAGATGTGGTATCAAAATAAAAAATACAAAAACTAAAACTTTTTAGTAGCGAAAAACTAACAATACCTTTGGTTTACTGCATGAATTTAGATTTCCAGTGTTGCTGATATAGAGAGGCCGGTCTACGTCTAAACGAGTAAATATAAACTTTCTAGAACGATATAGATAAATGTACGACTGATAAATTTCAGATTATAAATATAGCAAAATATTTTAGTTTTTTAAAAAAAAGAATACGCAAGTATAAGTTTTCTATTAGATTGAAAATAGCTATAGTTTGAATATAGTTCGAAATAGTTATTGTATTAAATAAAACTTGCTTGAAAAATAACCTGGTTACTCTACGGACCATCAAATATTAAACAATGGTTTACATATATTTAGAATGACGAATTTTGAATAAGAATTCTTAAACAAATAGGATAATGAATGATCGTTTGGTATCTTGGCACTACAGTTAAAAAGCAACTTTAAACAATTACCACTAAAAAGCGTAAAACAGTAGTAGAATAATAATTAAAAATGTTTTCTTTTTAGTATAACAATATTATTATAATTTTAAATATACAGGGGGACTAATATTGAAGAAGTGTTTATCGGCTAAAAAAGTTCAATCTTCACAGAACTACAATAATTTACGGTGATTTGAGTAAATTAATTTACACTACTATCTACAGCATGACCTGCATACATAATATACACATTAGGTAGCATGCGGTATGAGTTATATTGGTCAGGACCCAATATCAAGTTTTGATTATTGCTACTGCCGTTGTTTGCGGTACTGTATGTAACCTGTTTTAATAATGTCAGTGAATTACTGTATGAACGATACATAGTAAATAGAATGAATCATAATTACGCTTTCTTTACTGTTTCTGTATTGTGATCCAATTGAAACTCAATAGATGTTTATTTCCATAAAGACTCTATTTTCAATGACTCTTGAATATTGGAAGGCAAAAAACATTTCAAAATGTGTTCAACAAAAATCCTAAGTGAAGAATTATCACATTGAATTATAAAAACGTATTTATATTCATAGTTTATGTTATAGCTTAATGATGTTAATCATCTGAATAGGAAACAAATAGGCTGTAACGTGTATACGTTTAAAACACACGGATTTGATATTCAGTAAATTAACAGGACGGTTACGAAATGTTTTCGTGTGAAATATAATTAATTTCGGTAGGCACTGTTAAATGTTCACAAATTTTGTATTGTATATGTATTCAAACATTAATTATATTATATTAAATTGTTTCTAAAACAAAATTTAAAATTCATTAAATAATAGGTTAAAATACATATTACATAGTTCAGATACGAACAATTTAATCATATAGGACCATGACTCAATAAAAGGTATGCTTTATTAAGGAAGACAGTAAAAGGGATGTGAGGGCTGATGTGGCAGTATCCAATTTAGTGGACATTATTTCCCCGGTGGTACAGAGACAGGTTAAAGTGGATTTAGAGATACAAACCATTTCCCTTGCCTAATGGCTAAATCTACAGCACATGAGTGTTTTAATTAAGATTGCAATCTTTTTTCAAATTAATATTAATATAGTTCATTATAAAAGGAATTATACAATAACATTAATTTGTATTTTCCGTGTTTCGTCAACATAGATTCTTATAAACAATATAATGATGTGTAAATAATATAAGTTATACAAATAAAATGTCATATATTGCTTATATTCCTGTTTCCTTACACAATCATACAGTTCATATAAAGAATTTAGCTTATATAAAAATTTAGGCAACGACCATAATATAGTGTATGCCAAGATAAGTACATTTAACGATTTACCTTTATATTTTTGCAACCTGATTACAGCCTCGAAATTCTTTTCGTTTTTATCTCGACTTACCTGAAACATAATGAAAAATTATTAGTGGCAAAATAACTAAACATTAAATACTTGTAAAAACATAATCTATAGATTTAACATATTAAGTTATATAAATAACTACATTCTTACTTACAAAGAGTTTTAGTAGCCATGTTTCTGTTGAAGACAGTTTTATGTTGCAATTGTAAAACACATTACAATTAATTTCTTCAACATTTACGTTTAAGGGCCACATAATTAGTTCAAATATTTTTCTATCATACATGCATGGAGAAATATACGTAAATATGTAACAAAATCTCTCTCAAGTTTGGTCTATTAAGACTTTATATATCATATTGTATTGTTACTTGGGTATGCTTATTTATAATGTACATACGTTTTAATGACATATTTTTTACAAAAAAGGACATAAGAATTATTTAAAACAACTTTTATTGTGAGTCATAACCTAATCACTTGTTACCTAGGCTGTACTATATATCTTGGTCAATATTCCACTTAATAATTTAAATATAGCTAATTAGGGGGAAGGGTCATGACGATTATAAAACCTAAAATAATCATATCAACCTCAGCAACATATATTACAATTATTTATAAACGTTTCTTCTAAAGAATTGGTCCTAGTTTAGAGCAAAATTTCATACTATAATAATTTTTTATTATTATAAAACAATTACAAAATCATTCCAAAAGAAAATGAAGAAATCTTCTACAAAGACATTTACAATATGAACAAGTTTGAAATATAAACTTTTTAATATAAATAAAATTAAATTTTAGATTTACATTCATTTATTTACAATATTTCTTATTAACCATTATTAGCAAGTATTTAAAGGTTGGACTCATTTCTATTTAATTTAATGCACTATTCAAACAGTTATTGCTGGTAAATGTTTATGCAATTTTATAAGCAATATTCAGAATAAATAACAAAATTTAATGCAGTTATTAGAACAAACAATTTTGTATATAAAACGAATAATAATAATATGGAATTTAATTTAACAAACAACGACATAGTTAGAAGAGCATTTGCACATTTTCTATAATCATCCCACCAACACTACCCTGTCTCCTATTTTTCCTTTTAAATGTTGATCACCAGAAGTGACCGTTATTTTTCCTTTTAGTAATTTAGCCGTTGTAATTGGTTGAATGCCAAATTGTTTTATGGATGTCCCATTCAATGCAATTACATTGATTATTACTGCAGTAACTTTGGAAGCTTATGTGTATGTTTGAGCTGTTTTACATACAAATGTTTACTTGTTTATTCTATGACTGATGAGTTAGTTTTACCATGAGTTAGTTTATTAAACAAATTTACTAACTTTTTATTTTTTACGTGCATAACCTTAAATCTGAATATTTCATGAAGGATTTTCAGTTGGATTATTATATCGCTTTTCATGTATAACAATTTATGCAAATTGGATATTAAATTTGGGAAAAAATGGAAATTTTATCCACCCCCCCCCCCCCCCACCCCCCCCCCCCCCCACCCCCCCCCCCCCCCACCCCCCCCCCCCCCCACCCCCCCCCCCCCCCACCCCCCCCCCCCCCCACACCCGGAGGAGGATAGATGATGTTTACACCACCTGCTTTGCTTGCTAGCAATTCACGCGAGGCCAAGCGAATGCTTGCCCACCACAGTTGGCGATTTTTTCGGCAGACCCCCATTGTGGAGCTGATGCTGCACAGTGGTAACCCCAATCTTTCATCCAAAGACTTACTTACTGTTTGGTTTTCGCATTAATTTTTTGTACCATAAACCCTATCCCACATAATAGTTCGAATATATTTCTGTTTTGCTATAAAAAAAATTACTATTAAACCGTGGAAGAATATAATTTTAATAATGTGGTATTGATTTAGAAATGAAATATGCAATATCCATTACGCGTGAGCCAAGCCTGATATTAGTTTTTTAAACTGTTTAACTAACAACTAATCTGGAATGTGATTTAATACTTTTTTTCATGAAACTCCTAACCCTTTCCTACCGATGTTTTTTTAACCACAATACAAATGTACAAAATACCTTGATAACGCTCAGCCAAATCCAATCTAGTGGTCCACGCACCATCGGTCGTTTCAAACCCCAACTGTTTTCCTATATAAAAGTGAACTTTGTCAAATGTCAATTCATCACAGGTCCAGTTTAATTTAGAGATATACTGGGGACATATAAACATATAGAAATTAAAATTTTTCTGAGTTTCGAGTAATACGCTCCGTGAAATGTTTAGGAAATATTTTATTGTAGGTAAATAGGATAATAAGGTAGGCGAATTTGATAATGATTTATTTGCTTGCATCTATATGGTTTCATCTAATACTCTAGCAGATTAATAAAAACACCGTTATAAAAGTTCACAAAAAAAAAAAACATTTTTTAAAATAAAAAGGTATCGGCGTTAAGAATGAAATGCATCTTTAACAATTCTTTGAACAAAAACTCCAACGCGATTGGTCCAAAATTTTTTCTAAATTTGCAAAATCCCCTAACGTCAGTCCACATGAAGATCGGATGTTACTTCGTACCATAGAATTTGGGCCTGAGATTAGAAATTTTTTTCCATTGAGCTTATGGGTATACTAATAATGGCAACGAGAATGCAATTAAGATGTAGTAAGCAGAATAAATAAATTTGTAAATTAAATTATATACAAGTCATATGAAATATTACTACAACCGCATAGGAATATAAATTTCTTAGTCTTTTTTCACAGAAATATTTTGACGGAAAGAAGTTATATATTTTGTTTGCGGTGGGGGAAACGAAAAATTTATTTTCTGTTATAATAATCGTTTGTTTTTTGTCTGTCTGCATGAAATATCAAAGGTAAAAATGAAAAAAAAATGCTGTAAGACTTGAACATTTCAACTTCAGCAAAGCCTGTTACGCATAAGAGATAACGTGTAACAGACCCCTTCTCCGAACCTGTGCATTTTTTTTATTTAGGTTCTTTTTTTTTAACACAGTACAAAAATTATCAGCTCTAACTCCTATGGATTACCTATATACCATTTTATTCTGAAATAAACCTATATACTACTAGACCATCATAGTTTGTCAACCGTGTGAAATGTGTAGTTGAAATGAGTTTCCGCTATGACTCTAAGAATTTTACTGGAAGAATCTTTAATGAAGCAATTGGAAACTATGGGCGTTTCCCTAAGCTGACTACCCTGAGCGTCTTCTCAACTTTTTCAAATTTTACCCTCCGTGAAAGAAACTTCTAAACCGTCCTAAAGATAGCTAAGGTTGAAGTTGCTCAATTGTGTTGTCACTCTGTATGTGTTGAGTTCAGTATGAGTTTCCGGTAAAAACAATAGTATTCCTTTTTTTAATAGTTCGCTCAATTTGGTGTTCAATGGTCAAGAGTTTTGAGCTAAGAGAAAAGCCGGTTGAATGAACTTATAATCAACAATATTTGTAAACTAAAATAACGAAGTAGGCTTAAAGGCTTGTTTGTATCATTTCGTGAAATGTAATCTTGTTCGTTTGGATGATATTCCTGAACGGCTAATCTTGTTATAGAGAAAATTTATACTAATATATACTTATACTAATAAATTGAACATAGAGAGAGAGAGAGAGAGGAGAGAGAGAGAGAGAGGAGAGAGAGAGAGACACCAATTTTTTTTACTTTTTACCTGCCCCGGTTTAGACCAAAGGTCCACTCTTCCACCGGGACAGGCACCAAAACATTACAACACAGAACATAGGTCGTGGTCTTACAAACGTTTGACCTTACAAACATGATTTATACATTGTACAAGGAATACATTGTTAATTATATATCTAGTTAAATATATATATATATATATATTTTTTTTGAAAATCAAAATATACTATCATGTTTCTTACGTAAATATAATTCCAACACTTCATTTCATTACATTGGAAATACAATCTACAAAACAAACACATAATATAAAGAATAAAACAATTATAATCCAAATACACTTCAATCTATATTAACAACTCAAATATAGCCTTATTTTATTACACTGTTTATCTTAAGCATGATTTCATAATAACATTTTTAATTTTTAACCCTATTCACTATATTTTTAAAAGCAATAAACGTCTTATATTTTTCACAAATATTCTCTCATTTTGCTCTTCTTTTAATGTTCGTTCTAGTTTATTTAATAATCTAATTGATTGGACACGAAAAGATTTAGAATATATAACCGTTCTATGGATTGGAAATTGCAAGATATGATCACCAAATCTTGTTTGTCTCAAATGAACATCTTGCCATTCTAACAAATTTTTTCATTACAAATATTCTGGCGTTTTATATTTCAATGTCTTAAAAGCTAAAACTCAATATACTTAACTCCCTCCGTTCTTTAATCTTTAGCCAATTCAACTCTTTATAATACCTAGTTACATGATCATCCAATCGTAGATTGAAAATATACCTAATGGAAGCATTCTGTGCAACTTGTAACCTATTACTTAGTTCGTCATTTATATCACAATATGCTGACATAGCATAATCAAAATGTGGGAAAATCAATGACATCACAAGCTGTTTTTTTGTATGAGTTGGTGGCTTGAAACATAAACGTTTGAATTGATACAAACTTTGGAAAACCTTTTTACAAACATAATTTACTTGCTCTTTCCCATGACAAGTTACCCATAATTCTAAGTCCTAAATTTACAACTGAATTTTCAAACTTAACAATCTGCCCATTGATTTCTATAGGCGTAATATTGTCTTCACTAATAGTATTCAACAATCTAGAGGTTCCTAATATTATCGGCTTACACTTCAATATATTTAATTGTAACCCATGATCACTACACTACACCAAGAGAAAACATTAGTTAAATCTACGTTTTTTAATTGATTAACAGCATCATTTATTTTATCAGGTGTACATTGAACATATAACTGTATGTCATCCGCATACAACATAAATATTACTAAAAGTAACACATTCATTATTTCGATTAATGTACAAAGAAAACAATAATGAACAACAAAGTTGAACCTTGTGGTACACCTAGAGGATTAAGTCTCCAGTCAGATTTCTTACCTTCGACAGTTCTAATTTGCTGTAGCCTCCCTTCCAAATACGACTCAAACCATTGAACAACATTATCACTAAAATTATAAGATTTAAGAATTGAAACTAAACAACTTATGATTTACACAATCGAAGGCACGGCTAAAGTCAAGTAACATAAGTACAGTAAGGCACCCTCTTTCCATCCCTAGTCTTACATCATCAGTTATTTTTACTAAAGCAGACTGTGTACTAAAATGTGTTCTATAACCTGACTGATATTTATTCTTATTCAGTATATTATTGTCATTAACATACTCAATAACCTGCTTATACACCAATTTGTCTAATACCTTTCCCAAAAACACATAATATATTTACAGGTCTATAATTCTTACATTCTGTAGGATTTACAACTTTAGGTAATGGTAAAATCATTGACCTTTTCCACTGATCAGGATATTTAGCACACTGCAGAGAGAAGTTAAAAATATGCGAAATTACAGGTTTTATATTTTCAAACACCACCTTCACATCCCTCAAGAAATACCATCACTACCTACTGCATTAGAAGATATCTCATTTAACACTTCAGATATATTTTTATAACTAACATTTTAAAATTTCAGAAAAGTATGATTATTATCATCCCTATTAATGACATTATCTATACCACAAAAATAATTATTTAAATCATTTAAATCTACAACAGGTCACTTAATTTATTACATTGCTTTTCCCGCTCCTTGATTTTTTATAACTTTCCACACATCTTTGCTAGGCTTTGCTAGCTCTTTGCTAGAGAGAGAGAGAGAGGAGAGAGAGAGAGAGAGAGAGAGAGAGAGAGAGAGAGAGGAGAGAGAGAGAGAGAGAGAGAGAGAGTAGAGAGAGAGAGAGAGAGAGAGAGAGAGAGAGAGAGAGAGAGAGAGAGAGAGAGAGAGAGAGAGAGAGAGAGAGAGAGAGAGAGAGAGAGAGAGAGAGAGAGAGGAGGTTTCGAGAGAGAGAGAGAGAGAGGAGAGAGAGAGAGAGAGAGAGAGAGAGAGAGAGAGAGAGAGAGAGGCTTCTATTACACAAATAGTATTAATAATATAATTTCTAATAACTAATAATAACTAAGAATAACACACAATTTACGATTACATTATTAAAGTATTTTAACCTATTATTTTCATAAACTAACAAGATTTCTGAAATCGCTAATTATAAATGTAAAATATCATTATTTTTTATCTCTCCAAACTTCAATTAAGATACACACTGTAGAATATTTGTTTTTATTTCGATTAATCTCCATTTATACAGAAATCACATCTTTTTTCTTTCTAAGTACATTTTAATAATCTATTAATATCTTCTTAGCAATACCTCTTTTAACCTTTTGGCAAAAATATTTACACTAGGAGCATCCTTAACATAATTGTCTAAAAGAATTCATAAGCCGAACTGATAATACATGAAAAGACCTATTATAAATTAATGTTCTATGAATTGGAACTCTCAACACTACTTCACCATATCTAGTTTCCCGTTGGTGCCCTTCTCCTAACCTTTTATAAACTTCATATAAATACTCTGGCTTTCTATTGACTAACAATTTCTTGCACAGATTCAAAACACTATACTCCCTTTTTTCTTTAACTTTTAATAGTCTTAGTTCCTTGTAGAATCTAGTTTACATGGTCATCTAATCGCAAATTATACAATATACCCTAAATACACGCATTTTGTGCTCTTTGTAGCTCAGTTGTTAAGGTTTCATTTTAAGTCACAATAGGTTACATTAGCGTAATCAAAATAAGGAAAAATTAAAGTAGTAACTAACATTTTTTAATCATAAAAGTTGGTTTAAAATTCCAAGAGAGAGAGAGAGAGAGAGAGAGAGAGAGAGAGAGAGAGGAGAGAGAGAGAGAGAGAGAGAGAGAGGAGAGAGAGAGAAGAGAGAGAGAGAGAGAGAAGAGAGAGAGAGAGAGAGAGAGAGAGAGAGAGGAGAGAGAGAGAGAGAGAGAGAGAGAGAGAGAGAGAGAGAGAGAGAGAGAGAGAGAGAGAGAGAGAGAGAGAGAAGGAGAGAGAGAGAGATGAGAGAGAGAGAGAGAGAGAGAGAGAGAGGAGAGAGAGAGAGAAGAGAGAGAGAGAGAGAGAGAGAGAGAGAGAGAGAGAGAGAAGAGAGAGAGAGAGAGAGAGAGAGAGAGGAGAGAGAGAGAGAGAGGAGAGAGGAGAGAGAGAGAGAGAGAGAGAGGGGAAGAGAGAGAGGAGAGAGAAGAGAGGAGAGAGAGAGAGAGAGAGGAGGGGAGATGAGAGAGTGAGAGAGAGAGAGAGAGTTATTTTATCACTGCCATTAGGAATACCTACAGAAAAAAAGGTAAATTACTTTTAATATAACTCTACTTCATGCGATGAATTGTGCTCCTATATAGAAGGTTTATATGTCTAGCAGAAAAATAAATTGGATATTTAATTACATTACACACTATACTTTAAGACAATTTATGTTCACATAATTACCTTTTTATTTTACGCTTTCATAAATTTTTCAAACTTTACTTTTTTGATTTACACAATCACTTACATATGATGTTTAGGTACATTTTGTTAGCTTGTGATATTACCAGTTAGGAGTGCTTAATACTTCGGGAAAAAACTAGTTTGACGTAATACGTAATTTCATTTGTAATTATAAGTTCTTTTTCGATTGCACGAGACAGATATGTGTGTGTAAGGACAGCTAATTTGTATCTAATGGACTTTTCTGTTACACTTATTAACTCTAATACACTAAAACATTTGCTACACGTATTTCAGATATAAGAAACTGGACTTTGAGTTCCATAGAACAAAAATGTTTAATTTAAAAGAAAATTGTAATTAAGATATTTTTTTACATTAAATTTTAGGGGGAAAGGTAACTGTATGAAACATTAAATAAAAATGAAATGAAACAGTATTATTAGATACGATGTGGGTATAATGTTTTATAAAACAAACATTCTATAAATTTGTATATGCAGCTACTTTTACAAAAAATATATTTCATAAACCAATAGTATATGTTGTAAAACTCTTTACAAATTATTATCTAATTTCTATCTATTTTGTGATGATTAACATAAAGATAATAGCATTTTATTACCATCATATACTATTGTTAATGTATTGTGTTGCTATTAGTAATTGCTTTGAATATTTTTAAACCAGACTTCGTATTGCGTTGATTCTAAAAATTTTCTATTTCAGTCCTGCTCTACGTACTTAATTCACGACGCTACGAATGGTTGTCATAATGTAATTATGAAATTATAATAAAATAGTTTTTTTATTCGAATAGTACATTACAGTTCAATTAAATCACTTGTAAAAACATAAATGAAATATAGTTATTCACTGCTTTTGAACCTGTTATTTTAAAATAGGTATTACGTAAAAGTTTTAGGGTCAATTCGAAATCAAACTGAATAACATCCAATCCAACAGGTAATTAAATTTAAGGTAGGCAAAATATTACTTTACGATGCTTCCGGATCCCCCAAATATAACAGCTGTTACAGGTGTATTTTTGTGGTAAAATATTAAACGTATATATATATATATAACAAACACTATGTATAACACTATGTGTACACTATGTTAACAACAAAATATTTGTATGAAATAAAGCAAGTAAGACAAATTTCCTTTAAATTGTGAGGACATAACATTGTCGTACATTTTTCGTTAATTATTAAGCATAAAGAATAATTTTCCTTGTAATACCTGGTTATTAGTGTTTGTGGCTTTTTTGTTTGTTAGTGACAGTTAAGTGTCTTTGATAAAGACAACTTGATTCCCAAAGTGAAAGAAAGACACAGAAGTACCTTTGCGCTATAATCGGGTTTTCTTTCTTTGTTCCCGGGACAATAAGGGATTACGAGGAATTTAAGAGATTAAAGAGACTTAAAACTTGGCTTTATTTGACGGGTCAATAATCACACAACATACATAATTTTTATACAAAATTATAACTAACATTTATTCCTTGGTATAACGTTATATTCAGGGCAGGACTTTAGAAAAGTCTATCACCTAAATGGTTTGTAAATTTATTTTATACTTATATCTCCGTCCGCACAATATCTGTTACAACAACATAATAAACTACGATTCTTATGTACAACTCTACTGGTACTAGATTTCCTAGTGTCTATTGAGCATAAAATAAGTTTGTGAGCCTATAAGTGGCCAGTGGTACTCTCCGAACTGCGTTTATTTTTAAACTCAACACAATTTAAGCAACTAAATATGGATTGTGCAAGCTTTAGGTTATTTGGAAACTCATAAATTATATGAAGATTGTACACCTAAACTTGAAAAAAATGTGTTTGAAGTAAAGCAAAAATAAAAAAGATCCTATTTAGGTATATAACTATTTTTAACGTAATCTAAAATTCTAAAGCAGATATATACAAGTTGTTAAGTACTGAACGTTAAAATGTCCTTGTCAATTCTTGGTATTGTCGATCTGTATTTCCGTCTGTTAAACTCTATCTACTTGATCGTCCAAATGTTAAATCATGATACAAATGTCATAGAAACTTTGTAACTTAACATATAAATTTCTCTTGTTCCAAAGAAGAATCCAACGATTTAGTAGGTAAACCAGTAAAGTCAAGTGTTGTGGTCAAGCATGAAAGTTACTGTCCGTTGTAAGTAAAGGGGAGATGTACGCCTATATTGTAAAAAAAATCAATATTTTTTTATATTTTTATCTTAAATTATAGATTTTTCAGTGATATATAATACATATATATTTGGGTTATATTTATATGCTAAAAAAATTATAAACATGCTAGTCGGGCGCACGGATCCGTGGTCAGACGTATCGAAGACGTTCTGAACGATAGGATATTGTTTTGAGCATTTTAATTATACATAACTTGCACTTTTTAATATTACTTAATAATATTTTAATATTATTTTCACCAGACCTGCTTAAAAATGTCTCCATGGTCAAACACAGAATGTAAACGAAAGTTTTAATTCTGTGTTGTGGACGCGTATACCTAAAATTAAATTTTGTAGGCCTGCAAACACTAAGATTTGGTGTTTTTGACAGTATTATTACTTTTAATGAAGGAAGTCAAGGCAGAATAAAAGTGCTTAATGATCTAGGTATAAAGCTAGGCCAAAACTGTGTTTTTATACCCTACGTCAGATTGATGAGGGACCGAGTGAGGAAAGCCGAAAAAGCTGGTGAAGAAGAGACAAAGCAAGCTAGGAAACGGGCAAGAATGGTGAGTAAGAAACTAATTGATGATGATAAGGCCAAGGAACAAGACTATGAAGCAGGAATATTTTAAAAGGTACTTTTCAATCATATTTTTGTATACATAAAAGTGTTTTGTGAATTACCGAAAATTTACTTTTTTGACATAAATGTTCCTTTTTCTCAGGAACTAGTTGTCCAATCTTCATGAAATTTATATCATATATATAACGTACCTATTCATACAAGCCCTGCCACTTTCATAAGTCTAGGTAAAAAAAAAAAAAAAGTTTTTTAAAAACAAATAATTGAAAAAAATATTGAGTATCCTAAAAAAATTTCTAAAGCCAAAAATATTGATTGGAAATCTTTAAAAGTGGCAGGGCTTGTGTATAATAGTATGTTTTAGAAGTGCTAAAAATTTCAATTGCGTTAGGTATCATAGTTCTTGAGAAAAATGAACATAAATATTTGAAAATTTACATGACCTGGTATAGGGCGTACATCTCCCCTTTTAAAGTCGTAAAATAAATAGCCAAGTACAAAAACCAGCTTTTAGTAAAATCATATTACACAAACGATCTTAACAGGATTAATTGTTATTAAATGGAAAATTTTAAATCCATGGTTTGATTTGGCAAGTTATAAGTGTCACTAGGACACATTGTGAAATATTTGATTTATTAAATATATTATTCTTAGTTTAAAATTTATTTAAAGACTAATGTTGCACTAAAATGCAACACGGTTTTATTTTTTATGTGACTTTCTCGTATCCAATATTGTTATCAATAAAATAAAATAGAATTTTTTAAATTTAGCCATATCTAATGGAGAGAAATGCACCAATATATTCCGTATGTTGATTATATATAAATTGTGCTTTGTTCTCGGTATATCGTATTAACATACACAAGAAAGTCATAAATAAATTCTTTCCAACTCCTTGAGTCAAAGCATTCTATAACAAAACATTCAATAAAAACGGCGTTTTATTCAATTTTGCTCGGTAATAGAATATAACGTTGCTCGGCTACCATGCATAGTTCAGAATAGAATTTTAATAACTATATAATCCGATTAATTCAAAATCGATTTACATACATGTAACTTATTATGCTTTAAACACACACACGCAGCGCGCGTGCCTCGTGTTTGTGCGTACAATAAAGCTTTCAGTATTAGTAAGTGCGCCTATATCGCACCCTTAAGCGCTTTCATGTATATTTCAGGAAACAAAATTTTTTTGAATATTTTGTTTTTTCAGTGTTATTATTAAGGGCTATACAAAGAAGATTTAATGGCTATTTTTGGAATAAGTAGCCATTTAACAAAATTACGAGCTAAATTAAACAAAAACAGTTTTTCCTAAATTGCACTTTTATGTGCCTAAAATGCACCTCCATTATGCCTAAATTGCACCGTTTTTAAAATCATGTTTTGGAATAATAAAACCACGAAATGTCATAAAAAAACCATTTATTATGAATCATGGACATGAAAAGAAAACTTTACTATGTTATACAATGAAATCAAACATAACTTTTAAACTCAAGTAACTGGATTTCATTTTGCGTTTTCTTATTATACCATATCTTTACAACTTATGACTTGTGTGTGATGGTAGGGATAACAAGATGACCCCATGACCTCTGGCATATTCTATAACCTCCAGATTTTTTGTATGTGACGTATGGCCATCTAGTATAATGAGACATTTTTTATCTTTACTAGGTTTGATAAAAGACACAAAGGTTTTTAACCAGTTCAAAAATACCTCAGCATTGCTCCAATTACTCTCAGTCATTTCAAACGTGGTCCCAGGAGGAGCTCCTATTTTCCATTCGGATTTGAATCTCAAACCTTTGAAAACAAGCATTGGTGGTACAAAAACACCAGCTGCACTCATACAAATTATCCCAGTTGTCAGGGTACCCCTTTCTGCACTAGTCATTGACCCCACTTGATGTTTGCCTTTTTTAGCCAAAACCATACGTGGCCTCTGGACGGTTGAAAGGGCAGTCTCGTCGACATTGAAAATGTTAGAGGCTTGCAGCTTGTTTACATCAACTATTTTTGTCAGGGTATCGTAGAAAATATCCGTTTCTCCTTTATAAACCCACTGGCCCTAGCCATTAATGTTGCCTCCGGTTATCGTAAAAGACAAACTGTGGATGCCTTGAAATAAAAGAATAAAACCATTTATCCCCTGCCATTTTGGTTTCCATATTGAATCTATGCGGTAGACCATTAGCCTCAGCTAGTTAAAAACGCCAACTTCTTCAAATCTTCTCGGGTAACTCCAAGACACATTTTTCTCTAAATCTAATACGTGCTGTACCAATTCATTTTCCAACTCAGCTGGCTAGTCTTTGGGGACGACCGAACACCTGTTTAGAATCAGTTGCATGGGTATTTGTTTTTTGCATAGGCGACGTTTTAATGTTTTTTCCGGCACCCCGTACACCCGACCAACTGCATTAATGCCCATATCACCGTTCTTGATGATGCAATCACCCTTTCCATACCCTCTTCCTTCCATATACCGTATTTTCTACCTTAACTCGCCATCTGAAATGAACAATATCATATTAGCCTAAATTTCACCAGTAAAAAAAGTGGTGCAATTTAAGGAAACCGGTGCGGTGCATTTTAGGCAAATCACCATATTGAAACTAACTACTTCGTGTTTGAGGTTAGGTTGCATATTTTAAATCGAACTACGTTTCATTTAAAAGCTAAGATTGCCTACTATATAGTGATATAATAAGAATTTTATTCACCCTTCACAGGATCGTGGTAACATAAAATCAAAATCACCAAAAATAACACGCGCACTGTGAAATAAACGAAAGTTGTTTATACGAACGGCAATCAACTCCTTCATTAACCCAAGTGAGTGGCATGACTTTTTTTCTTACTGTTTGAGCTTCACCTTGGTCCCTCGTGGAGCGCTGTATGTCTGTTCATTTTGCCAAAACACCAGAGGTGCATTTTAGGCACAGGTGCAAATTAAGCGCACTTCCCCTAATATTATTATAGTATTATATATTATAATAAGGAAACAACCGGTTGCCTTCAACTCTTGTGTGAAATATACAGTTTAGTTGCAAAAGTCCTTTTAAAAGATGATTACAGAATTGTCTAGTGCTGTAACTATGTTTGAATATTTTGATATTTTTCCTTACTGCTGATTAGAATATATTTATTATGAAGCGTTTGAGACATATTAATACCGCTTTAAAAAGCAATGAAAACTACAACTTTTACTCTAAAGTTAAATAAAATTCCTGTACTTCCCTCTTATGTTTCAAGAAGTAACTCACTTCTAACTTCTCCCGAAGCAACTTTTCCCACTTTATATGAAAACCTTTACAGAGAGCAAACTTTTGTTCTCGTAGAGTTCAATCTTTTTTACATTAAATAAAGTTACATCTGTTTCCATTATAGGTTATGAGTTATTTCCTGTATTTAAAAATTTTACACGTCTAAATTTACACGCAATAAACTATTTGTTGTATTTTTTATTTAGTTGAAAATAGGTAAAACCTATAGTTTAATTTTTATTTTGCAGCTTGGAATTTAGAAATAAAACTGTGTCGTAGAGGAAATTGAACTATTTTACAATCAATGAATATTAGTTACACAATCTTAATAAGTATCAATTAAGTTTATCCTAAGTACCGGTATGCATATTCCCAAGTTGTTCATGATATACGTAACTGAGCTATTTACTGAACTGCCGCTCTGCTAATCGCCGTTGAGGAACATTGAAGGAAGTCTACTTTGTTTATGTAAAACAAACTATTCAAAATGTATTGAAGGATCTGACCAAAAATAACAAAAGTTGTTATCATCAAATCGAACAAAGTAACTCATTATATGTGTTATATTGTACCGAATGGGCGAAAAACCCATGGGGTTGGAGGTAAGCATATTTCGGGTCAAAATTGCAGCTCTGGTTACGAAAAGAAAGATTAGACAAAGTTGGGGAGTAACAAATCAACTCGAAGATGAACAAGAACTTCATGCTTGGTATCGCCTAATACAATATCGCGACGGTATAATCCATTTATCAAGACAGCTTATATTCAAGACAACGTGGTGTTTTCAAACGATATACGTACTAATCTTACTTATATTATTCAAAAAATTACTTGGTATTATATTCAAAATATATTTCCCGCACGAAAGGCCGAATTGATTAAATGAAAATCATATATTTTAATCAATGTAAAGACAAGGGGTGAATCATTACCAGTGAGCTGTCGAAAAGCAAAATACTTCAAGAGAAGGAAAAGCTACAACGCGTACCAATGAGATTATTTTCATGCAAAAATATTGTTCCTTAACATCGGAGAAAAATGTAATTGACCAGAATAACGAGTGATAGGATGGCGAAAATATATAGTCCATATATATATTATTTTAATATATATATATATCAGTTTGAAGTTAAAGTCAGTTTTATTTCATAAAGTTAAATTTTTATTTAATATGAATTCAAATTAAAACTAGAGCTGACTTAACATTTTAAGTTAATCTAAACTAAGTTTAACAGTATGATTAAATACGTATCCATATAATACTTTGCATAGATTTTGTAATATTAAATATAACCTCTATTATAAGTTTTGCATAAAGAAGAAAACTATTATTGCTTATAAAAATGGCTCTAGTCGAAGTTGCTGACAAAGACCTTACAATGTATTTGATACTCCCATGGGACTCAGTTAAGTACGGCATTTCCGTAAAAAACGTCTCCAAGAGGCCAACAGGGGCTTGACTACCTCTCTGAGGTTTAGAGGGAAGAAAAAGAATATTCCCTTTGTTCATAGAAGAAACTTTATATTGAATAAACCGTCAGTGGTAGACTTCTGAATTACTTAATATAGCATATTACAATGTTATTCTGATATTATATTTTAGTTGTACCAAGATACATATTATGATAATTATTAATTATATTTATCTTATTTAAAAAATACTATTATTTCTATAAGTGCTATGAATTATCAGCTATCATACATATAATACATACACATGTCTTCCGGGGATATTAGCATATTCTGCTGAAATGAGCAGCATGTTTTAAAATTCTTAACCCAGTCATTAAATTCCTGAAATTGTTAACATTTTTAAGGTGTGGAAACGGTGAGTACACAATTGGTTCATTGTATCTATTATATAGTAGAGTATCAAGCTGACCAGCAAAACACACAGAAGAGAAATTTTACTACTGCCGACACACCCAAATGAAAAATTACCTAAAATGTTCATATTACTATGTGAATTATTGTTATAGGGTGGACATATTTATTATAGGGTGTCGGATCTTACTGTACTGAAACATTTAATTTTATAATGTGTGTTCGATATAAGAACACAAGAACATTATAAGATAATTTAAACTCAATAAAACTTTTTTAACCTTTAGATGGTCTGAAACTAAGTTAGTCCATCATATATTGCATTTATTTGCCTGTTACATAAACAAATAGTTTCTTATTCTCTAGGCGTTATCCAAGCTACTGGAGGGGCTGAAAGTATTGTAAAAATGTTTTGTATATATGTGCTGAAGATATATAAAATCTAAACTGCTGTACGTACTTAACATTTTGCTAGAAGCTTTATGTCTAAACAAGTTACACTGAATTTAATAATGGGACATATCAAGCCATACGATGTGGCTCAGCATTAGCACAAATTTGAAATCGGTTTTGTGGGTAACCATAATAATCAGCGGGTAAAATAAATTACAATAATATGATAATTTGCATGTGAAAGTTTGTATGTATGTAATAAATAGAAACAGCACATATAGTGGAAAAATATAAATCTGTGAGAAGATTTAACTTGGCACACTAATGCATTGTAGTACCCTCCCTAGCTCACTAACGTTATTATTATTTGAATTCTGCTATGCAAATCTAACTCAATGAGATGAGATGTGAATGTCAAGAATTCATTACAAGAATGAGGTCTATGTTATTGCAAGGCCAACGATGTATTTTGACTGACCTTTATTGAAGCCTGTTTATCCCCGAATAGGCTGACATTGTCTGTCACAAAGATGTAAACATATAATAAATTATACGTTATAAATTTCAGTCTGTATATCTATCCTTAGGGTATTATGGAACTGAAATGAGTTACATATTAGAAATGTTTTCATGCAACTAGAGCGAAGCTATGAATTTGATACGTAGTGTGACGTAATTATATATTGTTTAACTAATTAGCACAGCACGTGTTTGTCTATGACTTTAACTTTACCTTAAACATTCTTCATTCTCAGACCCATGGAATTGCAATCTTAACATTCTTTTTTCCCTTTAGCAAAACTTGGAAAGTTTTATCTTTTATTATCGATAGTAACTTAAAAAATTATACTTATCTTAAGAGAGTTAAGAATGTTTGGTGATCTAATCAGGAAATATATATATATATATATATAATAATAAGATAAGTTTTACTAAGTTTATAACCATTTCTTTATATTCTATGATCGTTTAAAAGAAAGATTACTATGCTTAGACCATAGTATTTAAATACGTTTTATAATACACTGCCTTTTGTTTATTTTGAGAGAGGTGTCTTTATGTATATAAACATTTCACAAGAGAAGAACGAAATTTTTGACTAGAAGAATAACCGATTTACCAATAGTAAACTAAAACCTTACTCGCTGGGTGTTGTTTAACATAAAAAAACTTACAATTAAGGCAAGTTTTCAAATAATTTGTGAGAAAATTTTATTATTTTCTTGAGTACAAATCTAGTTTTTGATGTTGTGTTCGTGTTATTTTGTATTACACACCTGATTATTATATTATTTTAATAAACAAGAAAATATAAGTAATAAGCATCATAATATTTATCTTGGAAAATCTGAAATATAGTATTATAATAACTGTGCAATATACTATAAAAAGTCATTGAGAAGTCTACTAAGACACTTTAAAGATACTTAATAAAAAGTTTCATCTATGAACATGGGGCGTTTTCATTTTCTTCCGTCTAAAAGTCAAAGAGGTAGTCAAGCCCTTGTTGGCCTTCTGGGGACGTTTTTACGAAAATGCCGCACTTGACTGAGTCCCATGGGAGTATCAAAGACATTGTGAGGTTTTGTCAGCAACTTCGAATACAGCTATTTTTATAAGCAATAATGGTATTCGTCCTTTTACTAAATTTAGAATAGAGGCTGTATTTCTTATTACTTAAACTTTGTGAAGTATGATATATTGAATATACTTTTTTATTATGTGAATAATATTATGTGTAATTGTATGTTACTTGGATTTTAAGCTTTAAAATTACTTCATTTTCACATTTGATTGTGTATTAAAGTAATTTCACTTAGCATTAACTTAAAACTAACAGTTTTGTTACGAATTAAGTTATATTGAAAATGTATTTAGTTTATTTTCAATTAACCCATTTTAAAGTCCTATATCGATTACAATGTACATTTATTAAATTATGGTGATGAGATGGGCATGATTATATCCTACTGCAAATGTGGGTTGTACAAAAGTGTTTGCACCTTATCTTGATTTTGGGGAGTATACTTGATGTATAGAAGAGAGCTGGATCTGAGTGGTAGCTTATCAGATAATTCAAAAGTCTGTTTATCATCAGTTGGTAATGTTATACATGAATACATATTTACGTATACGTAACGTTAGGTAGAATTCAGATTCGGCCGCCCACTGCTTCTTCATCATAATTAATAAAACCGATGACAGTAAAGATTTTACTCTGAAGGCATAGTATATGTGTTAGCTGCTCTGAAATGTATTCGTTTTTATACGTATATACTAAGAATTCTATATATAATTATCACAATTATTTGGTTCACAGTTCTTAAAACAGGTATATGAAACTTTGTAGCAACGTTATCCAATCGAATAGATAGGAAAAGTTCGTAGAATAAGCTAATTATATTGAACAAATTAGATCCAAAAGAACACGTGTTTTATACAAAACCACAAGGTATCCTGTGGTTTGATTGGTTTAAATAAAAACGTAATGGCCGTGTTGTGTAAAAAGTTTAGCCCAGAATGGAGTCTTAGGAACATTTCAAGATATAAAAGCACAGTCTCCTGGCAAAAAAAATGTTTATACACTTATATTAAAAAACCCATCAGTTAGTGAATTTTAAATTTAGGACGATATCCTATACAATACATGAAAACCAAAGCTACTTTAAGACATGTGGATGCATTATAGATTACAATTTGTTATATATAAAATTTTACTGTAAAAGCTTTCGGTTTGATACATTTTAATTCAAATTCATATATATTTATAGAACTACAGACAAGAGAAACATAGAGAGGCCAGAGCTGGTAAGAATTATACATTTCAAAACCCAGGAAATACTTTTTGTCAATCACAATTACAATTTCATCGTTTTTATTTTAATTCTAAGATGGGGATTGATTTATCAAATACCTTTTACTTAAGGCCCTGATTGAAAGTACAAAAAAGTACGTTTAATTCATGGTCAATAAAAATACGATACATAATTGTAAACACTTATATTCAGGATCAATGTCCATACTTATTTTCATAGCAACAACTATTATGGAAATAGAATTCTTATAAAATATTGTTATGATGGAAAATACATATTATTTCTCTCATGAAATACAATAATGGTAATGATAACATCAGTAAAGGGTTAAGAATAATGCAAAGTAAATATAAAAATCTAATAAAATTAAATTATTTTACATTAATACCCATTGCAAATAAAAATATTTCAAATATGTACAGGTTATATTATCAATAAAGTAAACTAAAATGTAGGAAGGAATGGTAGTTACACAGTCATAAAAAATCATATTAAAATGTTCAGTGAAATTACTTGAAATTATATGGCAACAATAAAGTATATAATACAGTAAAATCATTAAACCAGCCAGTAACATATACGTTTAGGACGCAAAACGCCACGATAGCAAAACCTGATAAAATATTCCTAGAATAATTGAACAGAGCAAGTGCACACTGCTTCTTTTATTTAGTTTAGTACACTAATGTGAGTGTATACACAATTGGTTTTAAAAAAAGGATACAACAAATTTATATGGGTGACAGTTCACAAAATTTGAAACAAAATTTTTATCTAATATACTAGCTCGAGGAGGGTCTCGTTTAACCGCTATCTGCAGGTGTGTATTTTTATAAACAAATTAATATCCTGAAAGCAATGAAGGCTTCAAATAATTAAACAAAAATAATTTTTAGATTAGCTGTAGTATAAACATAATAGCGGCTGTTGAAAATATTAAAAATTAAATGATATAAAACACCTATTATATTTGTAAAATATTTTCCATATACCAAATATTTTTGCAGTTATATACCATTTTGAATAGTAAATGTGAAAAAGAAATCCTTCAACGCAAAAGCAAGCACGACTTTATAGGTATACTTGCACAATCGGAGAGGAACTGATATTTTATCAAGTGCAAGGTATCAGCTCTTTTGCATGAGTTATATATCCATCAACTCATAAGCGATACTACCACCGCAATAACACGCTTACACAAACCAGGAGCAACAAACATCTCACACTTAAGATGTATCAACTATTAGTATGCAAATGGCAATATTATTTGTTTATACAAACATTATTTTACTTCTCCAATACATGTCAGTTAGAATAACTGTTATATAAGACATCTCTTTCTATTACAAATTTTACATTAAACTTACCGAATTCGTGCCTTAAAACAAACTTTGTCTCAGCTGTTTTTGAATCAGAGTTACTGAAATGTAGTATTCTTATTTCAAACTCATTTTTTTGCGTATTTAATGGATACCTGTTCTTTACTACAAGTAAATTCATTGCTTGTATGTGCTATTTCCAAAATGTGAGAACCATACTGCAATAAATGGTTACCGTTGTGTATATAGAGCCCTTGTACAATAAATTGTAACATTTTTCTACACATTTTAGTATACGTGAAATTACCGTCCACAACGAGATTGTAAAATAACTAATAAATAGTTTAACTCATGAAGTAGTGAAATCATTCTAAATAGGACAATGTATCCTTCCCTCTTAACGCTAACTACGTAATTTTAAACATTGGTTAAGTATATATATATATATATATGCGCGTATTACTTAAAATTCAAAAACATATATGTTGAAAAATAAGATATGCAATTCTTGATTTTCAATGTATAAATTGTAACAAAGGAAAACTAGTTAGTTTAGTACTAATATAGAGCCAGGTTAACAAATTAATCTATTATGCTATTTAACTTTGATTTGCTTGGAATTTAGTTGAAGCATCAAGATTCGTAGAACACAAATCCAATTGTTTATCTAAAAAGCACCGGTATCAGATATGAACAAACTTTTATCGGGAAAGAACAAAGTTGAGACGAGATGAGTCAGCCTTTCATCTCATAAATATCTTGCATTTCAGTAAAACGTTGTAATATTTGACCTTAACTAATACCGCTAGAACTTATAACTCTATTATGATTATATATTTGTTTTATCATAACCATATTATAAAATGTTTTTGGTTAATCTGGTATTAGTAACATCAGCAATAAAACAACGATCAATATTAGGTTACCAGTAGGAAACATTTGGAAAAACGACGTGGCAATATATTCACATACATAAGTACATTCCTGTACATAATCGTACAGCTATAACACGCCAGGTTAGATAGCATAACTCTACGAACAAACAAATACATACAAATTACATTTTAAGAAAGAAAATTATTTATTCATTACATTATTAGGATGAGTTTGACGAAGCTGGTAAATAGATAATATTAATTTACATGTCTTCAAACCTGGTAAATGTTTTAGGATAGTAAAGCACTATAAATAGTGCAGGTATTCATACCTTAATAACAAATATACATTTAATAATTAAATTAATTTTATAAATTAAAGTAAAATAATAATTTTACTATACATTTAAATACATTTTTTGTGTGAATACAATGAGAGTTCTAAATTAAGTTTATTAGCAATCCACAGCAGAGATTTTTGAATTCTCACTTAGCCATACGCTTTGTGTAAGATAATAGTATGAATCTAATTTCATAATTATTCTAGAGATCATAATTAACTTTTTTGGCGTAAAAATGGTTTAAAAATGTTTTGCAAAAGAACCCAAAATACTTTTATCCTATTAGTATTTGCATTGCTAATAAAATATATGTTAGGTTACATCTTGCGTATTTAATTAAAATTATATAGCAAAATAGTTGTATGTGAAATATAAATTTTAAGGATTGCGACTAGTTTGACATAGTAAATATACAAGGATTATTGTAAAAATGACTTGCTTTTGTAAAGCCTAGAATTAAGTATGGGAAATAGTGTTATAGATATAGGTAGAAGTTGGTGTGGTCATGGGTCGCACAACAGACTTATCTGAAATTCAGTTATATAGATATTTACATATTCATGGATATAATGACATAAATTAATAGGGAAAATAAATATATAAATGTATGTCATAGGCTTCAACGAAGCTCAAAAAAAATCCTTGTTTGACATGCACTATTCTAGTACTCATTCTTGTACATGTAAAATTGGTTACATTTAACATTTTCAATCTTCAGGTTTTCTTTATATTTGCACTTATTTGTAGAAACTATAGTGCATTTTAATATTCCTTAAAAGTATCATAAAAAAGTAAATTAAACAAGAAGCGAAGTAAACCGAAAGTTACGAGTAACCTTTAATACCATACATTATCAATTTTTGGGTCCATTTGTGAAATAAACTTTAGGTTTTTAGTGATAAAGGGAGCTAAACGCAGCCAAGCTTGAACCAAAATACCGCGTAATATAACCTTTGAGTCATTTAGCTGATGTTAGGCCGTATGTAAAATAGTTTTTAAATAAAGGACGTGCTGCATATTTGTATTTTGATTTAACTGAATATATTTACCAAACAATAATAACTGTATGCTGTAAAAAGTTTTTAAATTTAATTTATGTCTATCACTAGAAGTTAAGTAATCATTAGAATCTAATAAACAACTGATAAAATTGATTAAGAGGGAATATATTGTTAAGGAAACAAAAAAAAATTGCATGAATTTACCTGTAATTGCGTTTAAGACAAATTTTGTACAAGTTTACTTAACGGGATTCCATTTGATTTATTATTATTTACGTATTATTTAATTCAAGATTTTATTTTATTAAACAAATAAATTATTTTCACGTTACATTATCATTTCCATGAAAGAGTTCCTATACCAGATAAAATTGATTTAATGTACTGCCTATTCGGATCGACACCGTCTGAATTCTTTAACATAGTAAAACATAAATAACAACACATTGATATTCATTGACATTATTGAATACTGATTGATGCTCAATATCGACACAATTTTGCCTCGATAAAGAAGAGCTATACGTATAATGTCTCCCCGTTAAAAGATATTTGGGAAATAAGCAAAAGAATATAAAATCTATAAAGAATATTTATTAAAATGCGTGTACTATATTGAATATTGATGCGATCATTATTCAGTTTACTTTAATCTAAATTAAAAGTCAAATGTCATGTTCAACATAGAACTGTAATATTTTAGTTTTACTTAATGTTACTCTGTAATAAAAATATTAATTCACTTAAATCATTACTACCTAATTTTGTTTTAAAATGCTCATTTATAAATTATAACTTGATGCGGAGTAGTATGTACTGTATTTTAAAAACGATACACAAATAAGTATGTTGTTTCAAATCAGTCGTATAACAAGCATAACTGCACTTTAAATAAAATGTTTATTACACTAAAATAAAGGGTTTTAACCCAACGTAACTTATATTAATAGGCATAACTAAATTTATTTTAAACCTTATAGTGAGGCAAAATATAAATTAATGGCGTGCCATAATAAAACTATAATAATAAGTAACCTGGCTTTATTATGGATAATTTATTTAAGTATTGAATACAAGAACACACAACTTTGCTGTCATTCAATTTTCATGACGTGTAATAATTAAATTTTCCTATAGCATCACATTCATGAAAACCACAAGAATAGAAAATTCTTTTTTGTTCATGGCTTTAAATTTATATTTTTTCAGAACATCTACCTATGTCAGAAAATAGGAATAAATAAAAAACAGGGTTTTTGTCCCAATAAGTAAGTCTTAATTTTAAGATTTAATGCTCGTAACATTTTTAAAGGTACTCTACATTTCATTGTTTTCTAAATTTTAATTACTTAACTTTCACTCAACTCTCATTCACATCACCCATGAATTATGTGCGTTGCTTAATGGGATTAAAAATGTCTTTCATATTTAAGAGAACAATTTAACTCCTCAGTTTTAACAGACTGTACGCACACGCACACGCGCGCGCTCACACACACACACATTGTACCACGTGTCTCAATTAATTTGTAACACAGTTTTATTTTATCTCTTACTTTCTCGTTGCCATTAAGATTACACAAAAACCAAATTATATGTACCCATATTAACCTGGATGTTGCTTGTAGATAAATAAACAGGGTTTTTGTAAGTAATTGTAATTTTAAGATTTAATGCTCAAACGCTTTTTAAAGGTACTCGAAATTAAATTTTAATTACTTAACTTTCACTCAACTCTCATTCACATTGCACCCTGAATTATGTGCGTTGCTTAATGGGATTAAAAATGTCTTTCATATTTTTATTTTCAGTTGTTTAACAGTACTTACACACGCACACGCGCGCGCTCACAGTCACACAGTGTACCACGTGTCTCAATTAATTTGTAACACAGTTTTATTTTATCTCTAAGTGTGCATTAAGATTACACAAAAACCAAATTATATGTACCCATATTAACCTGGATGTTGCTTGTAGATTCTTTTTGAGTATTTGTATATCCAAACGCTAGACAAATTAAATTTTTACTCAAATTGCAGGCTTCTGCAGCGCGTTTGTTTAGTATTACAACCCTGACTGACTACAGTCAAAGTGCAGTTAAAAGTGTATTTAAGTGTGTATTTTAACAACAAATATTTACTCACTTGTGCAGCAATTTACCTGGAACTACTGTAAGTCCATTTCACCATAAAACTTCAAGAAAACTAAACTACTCAAGAATCTAAGACAATTATAACAATAGTCATAGTCATAGTCATGACTATGACTATGACTATGACTATTAAACGTTTACATAGCTAAACATAATTCCGTATATGATTTTAATACTCATAATACTGTTATTAAATTCGAATTGTTTTTAAAAACATGTTACTTATTTTTGTGAATGTAATTGTATAAGTAATATCAATTCTTAAGTCTATTCTATAATATGAATCACGTTAAAATGTTTGTATAAGAAAAACACTGTTTACCTTTGCCTCTTACACTTGTGTGAATTACAGAGTATAGCAAAAGTGGCTTTGAAAGAAATTTAAAGTATTTTATTATTATTTCTTTCATATTCTGATATTTTTTCCAACTGATGTTTTAAATATGGTGTGCAGGTTGATTTAGATATTCATACTTGTTTATTCAAGTCCAACAAAATTTAAAACTTCGATCCACAATTTAAATAAAAGCCTGTAGCTTACTCTTATGTTTCAAGAAGGAACTCGCTTCTAACTGCTACTAAAAGCAACTTTTGCTCTTTATGTTAAACCTTTATAAAGAGCCAACATATGTTTCTTGTAGAGTTCATTGAAGTTAAGCTGAAAGTTAGTCAAAACATTCACAACAATCTTTTTTACGTTTAATAAAATGTTTTTTTTTTCGGCATTAAAGTTATCAGGTATTTAATATTTTTTAAGACAAAATAATTCCTAACGAGTTATTTTCTTTATTTTTTTATTTAGTTGAAAAAGAGGTAAACATATAAAGCAGGTTTTACATATTTAGTAGCCGCTCAAATTTATAAACCAAACCGTATTAAAGAGACATGTAAAGTATTTTACTTTCAATAAATATTAGTTACTTAGTAGTATGAAATTACTACTACTATGTTTAAAACTAATCCACATTTCACTTAACAGGTACCGATAAAGATGAATTGAACATTTCAAGTATATATTTTATCCATGTTTTTCTCGAGATGACTTACTGAGCTATCTATTGCGCTAACGCTCATCCTAACCCGTTGAGGAAGATGAACCATCATCGAACTCTACCTTGTGTATGTTCAAATAAACCGAACCAAGAAGTAATTAAGGACTTTTAACTTATAAAATATAAATAATTTCTTACATATTATTTTAGTAGCAGCTAGAACTTATATAATAAATAAATATAAATAAAATAAATAGTATTGGAGTGCCATGTGAACTACTTCACTATTAAAAATATTATATATATTTTTTTAATATTTATTATTTTTTAGGAGAAGCCGATCTCCTGTTATGCCTTATTCTGCCCGTCCTCTTTGGACACTGGCCTGTGCGAGGATCTTATCAAACAGAATAAGGGGGAGAGTCGATAAAATACAAGGTATATGGTACTGATAAAAAGTGCAAGTGTCACAGACAGGATTCGAATCTGCGCTATCTCTAACTCAGACTCAAATTCCAACGTCTTAGACCACTCGGCCTTAGGTACATAGTATTAGTAAACTAGTCCCCAGTTCAGATAACAGGTACCAATGAAGTTGAATGTAAATTTTAAAGTATATATTAAGTAACGTTTTTCTTGAGATGACTTACTGAGCTAAAGCTCAGCCAACATTGTTCAGGGAGATGCACCAACATCGAACTCTGTGTTATGTATGTTCAAATAAACCAATAAAAGAACTAATGAAGGACTTGTAACGACTATATGACGAAAGTTTCATGAACCAAATGAACAAAGGAACTCAATACATGTGTTTATATAACACATGCTAACATTTTAAATTGCTGTATTTAAGTTGATTTGAAAATGTTATATTCTAATATTTTAACGTTTCTTTCGTTGTCAGATAAAACAATAATATCTAAATGTCCAATGAAACTCAACAAAGATCCATGAAGAGACATGAATCTCATTTTTAAGTGCCATATACTGGTTATTTATTCTCGAAAACAATAAAAATACCTGTATAATATATTTGAACTATATTATGAAATAAAAACTTTCAATTGGAATTATTGCTATCGTTATAGGTGCTTCATGAAATGATACGGTGATTAAACTCTAAAAGTAACATTTTGTTAATAACTGAACTAGTACACGATTCGCTTACGAAAATTATAAACCACATGTACTTTTAATAAAAAGCTGTTATACATAAAATGTATTATATCTCACGGTATTCGGCTATAAAATTAGAAGAAAATGCATATGTAATACGTAATATTTTCAATAATTATTACTAAAAGCATACAAACAAATGTATATTTGTCTAGTGTAACATTTTTAACATGTATATGATGTTTTATCACCCATAGTACCAAAAACTGGGGACTTTTGGTTTATTGTGACACCAATAACGCGCTCTTTGACAGCAAAGTGTTGCTATAGAGAGCTTAACAAATACTTGACTCTGAGTAACAACCATCCCGAACCTGACCCTTGACAATGATAAAGATTTTTGGAAATCAGTCACAGGCAGATTCGTCTTGGTTCTTATAACGCAATAAAAGTAAATATACTAAACAATTTTGGTAAACAACATTTTTTCACTTTCCTCCTATATGTATTAGTGACATAAAACCTGTATAAATTCAAAAAAATTGAAATTCAATTTTAGAGAAATTACTAATTTTAAACAAATAGTTAACTATATATTTATTATTCATTGGGCATTAGGTGAAATTTCAACTTTATCATTTTTGCCAATTAAAAAAAATATATAAAAAAGCTATAATCTAATACTCCGATTTTGGATGAGTATTATCTTGAAGTTAATCTGATTATAATAATACAAAATTAAATAATTATAAATAAGTAACAAGTATCGTAAAAACTATCTTAGTACGTTATAAATATCGTATCGTAAGAAGTATGTTGTAATAAGTATTTTAGAAGTCTACCTAAGACTGCTTAGTACATTTAAAAGAGTTTCTTCTATGTAGACAAGGAAATTTCTTTTTCTTCCCTCTAAAAGTCAAAGAGGTATTCAAACGCTTGCCGGCCTCCTGGGGACTTCTTTACGGAAATGCCGCACTTAACTGAGTCCCAGGAGAGTATCAAAGACTTCGTTAGATCTTTTTCACGTATTTTCGAATACTGTTTTTATAAGGTATAATTTTATTCTTATTAAGGCAATATTTATGAAAGAAGATCTATTTCATATAAGTGAACAGATGTAAAGTATATTAAGATATATATTTCTTTATATACAATATTGAATTTACCTATTTCGTTTTTTTACACAAATTGTACTTACCTGTGACTGAAAATTTAACATCTTATTTCAACTTAATACAGTTTTATTGTAAAAGGAGTTAATAATATTAAATTTAACACATTTTATGCCTTTTATAATGGTATAACATATTACGGGATTGAGTTTAAACACGATTAATACCTTAATGC
The DNA here is from genome assembly GCF_021130785.1 of Homalodisca vitripennis. NCBI lineage: Eukaryota > Metazoa > Arthropoda > Insecta > Hemiptera > Cicadellidae > Homalodisca > Homalodisca vitripennis. Next base: position 48,368,808 of record NC_060213.1, read on the forward strand.
AACTGTATGTTTTAAAAAAGGGGCTCGTGCGTTAACATAATAGTTGAACGTTATGTGATGTAAGATAGAGGACTGAGTCTGATAGCTATCTTACTGACAATCTAAAAATTCGTTCTCATCAGTCGGTAATGTCATAGATGAATAAATAATTATTTATATGTAGCCTACCTAAATGGTATTCAGATTTTTCACTAACTCCTTTTTCTCCAAATTAACTTAACCATATTTCTTTCATGCCACTGAAGTAATTTAACTATCTACAACATTATTTGCATAAATATAATAATGGTGTTTCTTGTCAAAATAGATTGATTTTTTTACAATAAGCCCTTTTGAGTAAAGTTATTGCTCTTTATATGTGATAGAAAGAGAATCTTGTATAGTTGCACATAAAAGTGTTCGTTTTAATACGTAAATGTAAAAAATTGTATATATAGTTCTACAAAGCTAATAAAGATATTTTGTAGTTGGATGTGTTTAGACTAAAACTTTATAATGTCCATATCTACATAGTTTTTGAGTTTCTATATTTGATTTTAGCAACAGACAAAAACAACTATTATTTCTTATTGCTCGATTGCTATTTGAGCTTATTTTTTGAATGAATGCTTCTAATACGTCTGTTGATGTCATCAATGCCGAACATTAGTATTAGTGGCATGGTAAAGGATCATCTGTTATAGATCGTTACTTAGTTGTGGCAATTTTCTCGTCTTGTTGGTTAGTCTTAGGTGTTTTGATGAATGTTATATAAATTAAGTTACTTGTAATCACCCAAATAACTAAGTTGCCAAAACATTTCTATTTTCTCTTACCATAAAATCCCATAATGATTAACTAACACAATCCAAAAAATTTTAAATGTATTTATTAATGTAGTCTTTGTGAGCCTACACAATATATCGCAAGATGTTGAACTCGATAACTGCTGTATTTCGTAATATATTTATATTAAACATGGTGCAGGTAAGAACTTGCGCAAAGCTTGGATATGTACTGTACATTAACCATTAGTAACCATTACTACATTTTAGGACGGTATATATTGAAAACTAAAATAAAATATACAAAACTAGTTTTAAACATACAACAAAAACAATGGATTTTCAAACTAATATTGATAGTTATGAAAAACTTCTTCTATTCCTTTTTTCTTTATATATAAAGGTTTTACTGGAAAATTTGTATTATATATCTGATAATATGCATTATAGCGCAAAGATAAAAGTATTTGGCAAATATCATGTCATTTACAATAACGTTTGTTATCATGCAACTCTAAAGATATCGTTAGATAGAATAGAAATAGTGGCGTAAATAATTTTAAATAGTATACAAAACTGTTTAAGTTACTGTGAACACGATGTCACCCGAAGGTTATAATAGATCCATACTAAACTAGTAACTAAATGCACATGGCTTGGAAGAGTTTGTTGGCCATTTGCAATCAATACAACATTTCAAGCTGGTCGCTCCTCGCAATCTTCCGATAATTTAACCAAATTATTTCCAATATACATAAAAAGATTCATTTTAAAACCTCTTCATTAATGGTGTGGCAACAAAATTTAAATTAAAGTAAATATTTACAATTCTTCTATATTATAAAATTTTTTTTTGAACAATCTATATAGAAGCCATTCATGAGAAATACGAAGATACTGCAGTTCATTTGAGCATAGTAAATTATTTATATACAGTAGCATATATATGGCATTTTATAACACCTTTTTGAACACTGAGAGGTGGAAATGCCGACATTACGTTAAAATAATTATATCCTGTGAGTGCTGAATTCGTATCATTTCAGATTCTAATAATGTCCGGGAATGCCAAAGTTTGACTCGAAAGACTATATTTTCGTATTAGATTTTTTTATTTTATATTTCAATGTCAATATTAAGAGAATAATGTTTGAAGAAAATACATAGGACATATAGGATTTTTTACGTAATAAAATTTACAAATTTATTTTACTTCTAACTTGTTTCAATTTATATTCCTGTAGAATAATATGTTATCCATGACAGAATATTCAGAATTTTAATTTGATATTTTCAAACATAAGCGTAATAATTTAAAACAATGTAATTTCTACTCTGTGTATATACAGATTTTATGGACCATTACAATAAAAAATCTTTAATTACCGAAATAATTAATAAAAGAAAGAAGAACTTTTATCATATAGTTGATAAAATTAGATAATTTTACTTAGAAAACATTTTCAGTTAAGGGTGTTTTTGAACGACTTCAGGAAACGTATGAAGCCAATTTTTTAGATTCAACAATAAATTATTCACTGAACCTCTTTGCTCAGTGTGCATACGCACATTTTGATCTCTGTAAACCACTGCCAGGTAAAATGCCCTTGGAAGCGAATAGAAATAATTATGATAGTTTGTATTATTGATCTATTACACTGTGTTAAATGAATTGTTTGTATTAAACTAAATGTATTATGTTATATAAATGCTATATGGTTGACAATAGTGTTCTTTTATATCGTTGAAAACGTAAATTAATAAGATATTATATTGAATATAGAGCGAGAATATTCTTTTAATGTGAATTAAGTTACGTTTTCAATATTACTCTTTAATGTGTACTAAAGTTTTTTAATTTTGTCTTATTTTTATGTTAAATTCGTTCATTTGTAGATAAAATTGTTATCTCATTTCATAACAATAGCATGCATTAAAACTGTTCTCAATAGATTTGATTCCTTTTAAATTCACGGAATATGCAGAACTTAAAAACGACATCCTTTCCAAGCGGATGTACGCAACGTTGGCTCCGACATTTATCATGCGTTGCAAGCCTGAGAGAACCAACTAAACGATTTGTATTCTACCTTCCTTTTTCGTGGAAACAAACAATTCTGGATTTCCGAGAATCTGTATTCGCATTCATTGTCTGGTATATATCGGGGTTTGCATATGTATGCCCTAGAGTTTTATATTTTAAATAAAACGTATAGGTTACACGATCCACTTTATTTTAATAACTTTTGTAATTACTTATATTTAAAATCAACTTATGTAACTAATCTTGTATATCTTATTAAGTTATTAAAATTTTTTTAAAGCGATATTTAATTTATTTTTATCTCAGATATACAGAGTCCTTTGTGTACGTAACATATCTACAGCCTAATAGTACAATCTTTCTTCATTATTTTTTTAGTAAACAATTATAGTCCTTAACAAATAAAAAGTTGTTAAACAAAGAGAATAATGATAATATTATTCATATATGCATATATTAAGTGAGCGCATGACGTATAACTTGTTAAAGATTTATTTGGCTCCAAAATATTAAAATTGGTTTAAATTATGAACCTACTGACAGGGTGCAATGAAATTAAATCCTTTATTCTGGCAGGGAGTTTATTCTTATTAAGGATATATAGACGTTTAGTTAGTGTCAAAATTTTTATAGCATCAAATGTTATAATTTGAACACGTTATGTTTTAAAAGAGTATAGACGTTAGTTAACTATTAAAGGTTTATATAGTAAAATTGTTTTTATTTATTGTAAAAACGTGTACATTATAAATTTTTACACGGCTGGATACCAATATAATAAGTTCTATAATGGGAATACAATTATTAGAAAACACAGGTCACAGATTGTCTGAGTTTATCAGTAAAAGAGAAAACCTTTTGATACATTTCTTCGATTCGAAAAAGATTGGGAAGGATGTTTTGATACGCTCTACATTCCTCCTTTTTAATTTATATTGTAGACCCAACAATTAAAAAGAAACACTAAATTAAATATTTATCCGACTGTTCAAAGAGAGAAAACATAATCTTGTTTCATAAAACAAAATTATTAAGTTTCTTATGAAACACCATCGCAGCTATCGATTTGAGCAGATTTACTAGGGGAACTGCGTGTTAATTTGATTTGCACACCACTATACCAGAGTACCTAAATCATCATTACGTTCAACTTTGAATGCAACTCAGCTCTATGGGCTTGAATATGAATGTTTTGAATTTTGTAGAACATTTTATTTTATAGGGTATACTAGAAAATAAATTAACTGTTGTTTGTTAAAACAACTCTTCTGTAAGATATTGACACTTTTAGTATAAAAGATATAGTCACTAGTAACATTCAATATAAAAATACCTATTATCTTATTATAATTATGATTTCCATATTACTAATATCCTAAATAACGATTTCAGTAACCTACACTTGTAATCCCATGTAAAATACTAAAGGGCACGGTAGTTAGCTACGGGCCGCGCATTTGAGACTCCGTTTTCAACATGTTGAAAATATTAAACTGCTTTATAAATTGAAATTCATGTCTGTTTATCACTATAGAAACACACTTTAACGTCTCAATGGCTATGCACTGTAATAAATGCTGTATCTGTTAAAACTAAAGGCTTATATCTAACATAAATTTTGTGAAAATTTAGACTGAATATAAACTATAAACTTTTAGTATAAGAATGATGAGAACATTTTTTAAATTCCTAAGTAATTTTTACACTGCAGTATAAGATTTTATTGCTACAGATTTCAGACGGTTTCTAATTATTTACTAAGTACGTTACCTTGTATAACGTATATTTCAAATTTTGTGAAATATTAAAACGAATAAAAAAAAATTCTTGTATTCATTTATTTTGTACAATATCCTCTGTCGTGGTAATATATTACCATTTGATATATATATATATATATATATATATATATATATATATATATATAAATATTTAATTAGTGTTTCTTTTTAATTGTTGGGTCTACAATATCAATTAAAAAAGGAGGAATGTAGAGCGTAACAAAACATCCTTCCCGATCTTTTTCGAATCGAAGAAATGTATCAAAAGGTTTTCTCTTTTACTGATAAACTCAGACAATCTGTGACCTGTGTTTTCTATATATATATATATATATATATATATATATATATATATATATAATATATATATATATTTCGGCAAAAATATATGTTGTGGATAACACAAAATTTTATGAATTTTCATACGTAATAATATTCACTAATAAACTGCGTTTTAAATCCTTTCCGATAGTTCATTTCCAAACTGGATCATAATCATAATCAAAAATCATAAAAAACTGTTTTCAGCTACTGCTACTCCTAGTTTAATTGGTACTAAATTAGAAATTTTAGGAATGTAGTGTCATGATGAAGATATTGTAAATTTCACAATATCTTTGTATCCATGAATTAATGGATTAAAATAATACCCTTACAAAATCAAAATCAAAATAACGTTTTTAGAAACACAATGCGTACAACACAACAGGTTTTCCTGTTATTTCATGTGAAAATTTAAATCAGTAGTTGTTTAAATCAACTACGGAAATTGTCCGCCCAAAATTTTTCCTATTATATACTATGCTCTTTCATCTTTTGCTTGTTGCCTTACTCGGGAAAAATGTAATGGTTCTCACTAGATTGCAAAACAGAGCCCTGAGATTTGTCCATGGTCTCAAAAAATTTTATCATAACAGAGAATTTAGGTTAAGTTCTGAGGTTTTATCAGTAGATTGCTTTGACTTGCAAACTGTTCAACTTATTTACAAAGTTATTCAGGCTGGCAAGCCTGAATATCTCAGGAAACAGCTTATTTTCAGGCATGAAATAAACACAAACAGTACTCGACAGGAAGGCCAACTTCATTTGACAAGGGATAATAATAATAAAGTTTAAAAATAGAAAATCCAGATTGTTTTACCCCCTCACATTGCATATAACACAATTAGTCTATACATTGTAGATGTGATATCAAAATAAAAAATACAAAAACTAAAACTTTTTAGTAGCGAAAAACTAACAATAGCTTTGGTTTACTGCATGAATTTAGATTTCCAGTGTTGCTGATATAGAGAGGCCGGTCTACGTCTAAACGAGTAAATATAAAATTTCTAGAACGATATAGATAAATGTACGACTGATAACTTTCAGATTATAAATATAGCAAAATATTTTAGTTTTTTAAAAAAAAAAGAATACGCAAGTGTAAGTTTTCTATTAGATTGAAAATAGCTATAGTTTGAATATAGTTCGAATAGTTATTGTATTAAATAAAACTTGCTTGAAAAATAACCTGGTTACTCTACGGACCATCAAATATTAAACAATGGTTACATATATTTAGAATGACGAATTTTGAATAAGAATTCTTAAACAAATAGGATAATGAATGATCATTTGGTATCTTGGCACTACAGTTAAAAAGCAACTTTAAACAATTACCACTAAAAGCGTAAAACAGTAGTAGAATAATAATTAAAAATGTTTTCTTTTTAGTATAACAATATTATTATAATTTTAAATATACAGGGAGGACTAATATTGAAGAAGTGTTTATCGGCTAAAAAAGTTCAATCTTCACAGAACTACAATAATTTACGGTGATTTGAGTAAATTAATTTACAGTACTATCTACAGCATGACCTGCATACATAATATACACATTAGGTAGCATGCAGTATGAGTTATATTGGTCAGGACACAATATCAAGTTTTGATTATTGCTACTGCCGTTGTTTGCGGTACTGTATGTAACCTGTTTTAATTATGTCAGTGAATTACTGTATGAACGATACATAGTAAATAGAATGAATCATAATTACGCTTTCTTTACTGTTTCTGTATTGTGATCCAATTGAAACTCAATAGATGTTTATTTCCATAAAGACTCTATTTTCAATGACTCTTGAATATTGGAAGGCAAAAAACATTTCAAAATGTGTTCAACAAAAATCCTAAGTGAAGTATTATCACATTGAATTATAAAAACGTATTTATATTCATAGTTATGTTATAGCTTAACGATGTTAATCATCTGTATAGGAAACAAATAGGCTGTAACGTGTATACGTTTAAAACACACGGATTTGATATTCAGTAAATTAACAGGACGGTTACGAAATGTTTTCGTGTGAAATATAATTAATTTCGGTAGGCACTGTTAAATGTTCAAAAATTTTGTATTGTATATGTCTTCAAACATTAATTAATTTCAACAAATATTATATTAAATTGTTTCTAAAACAAAATTTAAAATTCATTAAATAATAGGTTAAAATACATATTATATAGTTCAGATACGAACAATTTAATCATATAGGACCATGACTCAATAAAAGGTATGCTTTATTAAGGAAGACAGTAAAAGGGATGTGAGGGCTGATGTGGCAGTATCCAATTTAGTGGACATTATTTCCCCGGTGGTACAGAGACAGGTTAAAGTGGATTTAGAGATACAAACCATTTCCCTTGCCTAATGGCTAAATCTACAGCACATGAGTGTTTTAATTAAGATTGCAATCTTTTTCAAATTAATATTAATATAGTTCATTATAAAAGGAATTATACAATAACATTAATTTGTATTTTCCGTGTCCCGTCAACATAGATTCTTATAAACAATATAATGATGTGTAAATAATATAAGTTATACAAATAAAATGTCATATATTGCTTATATTCCTGTTTCCTTACACAATCATACAGTTCATATAAAGAATTTAGCTTATATAAAAATTTAGGCAACGACCATAATATAGTGTATGCCAAGATAAGTACATTTAACGATTTACCTTTATATTTTTGCAACCTGATTACAGCCTCGAAATTCTTTTCGTTTTATCTCGACTTACCTGAAACATAATGAAAAATTATTAGTGGCAAAATAACTAAACATTAAATACTTGTAAAAACATAATCTATAGATTTAACATATTAAGTTATATAAATAACTACATTCTTACTTAAAAAGAGTTTTAGTAGCCATGTTTCTGTTGAAGACAGTTTATGTTGCAATTGAAAAACTTATTACAATTAATTTCTTCAACATTTACGTTTAAGGGCCACATAATTAGTTCAAATATTTTTCTATCATACATGCATGGAGAAATATACGTAAATATGTAACAAAATCTCTCTCAAATTTGGTCTATTAAGACTTTATATATCATATTGTATTGTTACTTGGGTATGCTTATTTATAATGTACATACGTTTTAATGACATATTTTTTTACAAAAAAAGGACATAAGAATTATTTAAAACAACTTTAATTGTGAGTCATAACCTAATCACTTGTTACCTAGTCTGTACTATATATCTTGGTCAATATTCCACTTAAAAATTTAAATATAGCTAATTAGGGGGAAGGGTCATGACGATTATAAAACCTGAAATAATCATATCCACCTCAGCAACATATATTTCAATTATTTATAAACGTTACTTCAATATAATTGGTCCTTGTTTAGAGCAAAATTCCATACTATAATAATTTTTTTATTATTATAAAACAATTGCAAAATCATTCCAAAAGGAAATGAAGAAATCTTCTGCAAAGACATTTCACAATATGAACAAGTTTGCAATATAAACTTTTTAATATAAATAAAATTAAATTTTAGATTTACATTCTTTTATTTACAATATTTCTTATTAACCATTATTAGCAAGTATCTAAGGTTGGACTCATTTCTATTTAATTTAATGCACTATTCAAAAAGTTATTGCTAGTAAATGTTTATACAATTTTATAGCAATATTGAAATTAATAACACAATTAATGCAGTTATTTAAACAAAAAATTATTGTTTATAAACGAATAATATTAATATGGAATTTAATTTAACAAACAACGACATGATTAGAAGAGCATTTGCATATTTTCTATATGATCCCACCAACACTGCCCTGTCTCCTATTTTTCTTTTAAATGCTTGATCACCAGAAGTGACCATTATTTTTCCTTTAGTAATTTAGCCGTCATAATTGGTGGAATGCCAAATTGTTTTATGGATGTCACATTCAATGCAATTACATTGATTATTACTGCAGTAAAAGCTTATGTGTATGTTTGAGCTGTTTTACATACAAATGTTTACTTGTTTATTCTATGACTGATGAGTTAGTTTTCCATGAGTTAGTTTATTAAACAAATTTACTAACTTTTTATTTTTTACGTGCATAACCTTAATCTGAATATTTCATGAAGGATTTTCAATTGGATCATTATATCGCTTTTCATGTATACAATTTATGCAAATTGGATATTAAATTTGGGAAAGAATGGAATTCATCAAATTCATGATGGTTTATTTGATTAAAATTCAAATTTCAAGGTTCAAATGTTTATTTGCTACCTAACAGGGTATATTATATCGTCAAACTTAGTTTTATATTTTTGTAACAATTAACAATGGTAGGTGTCGTAAATTCGACTACCTATTTTTCAGCCCTTTAGTTTTCTTAATATTTACTAATCATCTTTTATAAATAAAATATATTAATATTACTAACTATTATGGTCATTTCAACTCTTCCCTCACTACCACATTCTGACAAGGGTGGCATCTCTAGTAAGACAGTTAAGACCCACTTAATTGGTTTAGTCAGGTAGGAGCACGACCTACCACCACAAAGTGACCAGACCTGTCTGACAGGGTTTGGAGACAGATTGTGGTCTGAATTACAGAGATTGGAATTTTTATGGTATATTTTAAAACCTTCCAATCACATGTAAATGTAGCATTCACATAAATAAAATTCCTCATTAATGGATATTTTCTGTAGGAAATGTTTAGACAATAAATTATTTAATCTAGATTATAATCCAAATAGCAAATGGATCTGAATTTTATCTATGTTTTTTTTTTCAAAGTGAAAAAAAAAGTTTTTTTATTATTAAGTATAGTGAATATGAGTGTTGGGTTTTTCTTATATATATCAAGTGGATATTTGTAGTAGCAAAATCTCACTAGTATAGTGGTAGTGTTAGCAGAAAAGAGTTACTTTTAATAATTATGTAATTTATTTATTTTATATATAACACGAGAAATATTATTTTAAAAATAATACTGCTATGGTATACTTAATCTAAAATAGACCATATTATTTATAAAGGATTTTACATATATTATGTCTAATCTAAAATAATAATTATATAATAATTATTAACGGACAATGGAATCAAATTATTTGTTATTTGCAGTATTAAGTAATAAATATAGTTTAAATTTTGATAATAGTAACAGTCTTTGTGATAAATTTTATTTTCCTCCTGCCAACATTATTTAAAATATAAGGTATCAAAAAGCAGTATTTAGAATATTCTACTGTTCACATCATATAGTTTTACCTTAGCTGCAAGTATATTATGCAGCTAAATATTTTAAATATTTTTTCAGTTACTAGGTACTGGGATTTTTGTTACATTAAAATTCTACCATTCGTATGTATCCACAGAATAAATTTCAAGCGATAAATGTAACTTATAATTTTCTTATAGACATACAACATATTCCACGATCTTACAAATGTTAGTATTCTATCAAATCATAAATAAATTCAACTTATTTATAAAATAACCTTATTTGAGGTGTCGTTAAATATTGTCAAAGCTAACCAAAAATAAGTTTAATAAGCAGCATATCCTACCCAGAGTATAGAGCAATATTCTTAATTAGATTCTGTCCTTTGCTACTATTGCTTAAGGATACAATTGAAAAAAAATATATTTTAAATGCTCCTATGTAATATCACATTAACATTTGAAGGACAATTTATTTTAAACAATTGAAAACTATAGATATTTTAAGTATTACTGAACATATATGTACATTAGTGAAGTAAGAGATTGATAGATTTAATTTTCATATTATATAGCGCTGAACTGCGGCTTGACTAATAACACTAACTACGTACCTTCGTCAAAAAGTTCGAAAGTAGTCATACACTACTATAGTTTAGACTTATGATAAGTCATCCTTTGGTGTAGGTGTCAATAAATATTAAAAGCGAGGATTAGCCAACTGGAGTCATCATAGTTTAAAAGTCACGAACGGAGTAACAACACAACGAATAAATAAATAGTACGAGAAACACATAGTCCTATCACTCACGAATATTAAACATGTGTGATTAATTCCGTTTATTGAGCTGTTCTCATCTATCAAGTGCTGAGCAAAACTATGAAGTCTCTTTATATCATTTAGGTTTCGGGCAATGCTCTTTAAATCTGTGGCTAAACGACTTCTAAGTTATAAAAACTATGGGATTCGGAACAAGTTAGTTTATAAATGTCCGAACTTTTCTCTGAAAATATCTCCAAGTTCTGAGATTTACACAAAACGTACATTTAAGTCGTGGGATATAAGGTCACTTTTGGTGTAATAATGTGTAATCAGACTATAATTAACGCATATATACAAGTTTTTGTCCTATTTTTCTGTTTCCTTATTATTATCCAGTAATATATAGTTCTACATTGTTCACCATAGTCTAATTACAACCATTAGCCTCGGCAATAAGTTTTATGACATTTAATTCTTTGTTATAATTCGTTACATTCAGTAACACTGTAAGTCGTAAATCATAGAGTCATAAGCGGCCATTTATTGCGTGTAAGGATGCTATGAAGTAGAATAAATGGTTTGGTCTAATATATGTTTACTGTAAATACTATATTCAAAATTACAATTTCCAATCCTTCATATCGCATGTTTCAGAAGCTCTTTTAAAAGAATCAATAGTTCAAAAATTGTTTCTTGCAACAAATTAGTCATCTTAGATGATTATTTATTATTATTTATTACTTTTCTTAAATGAGTAAATTTGTACATTAGTGTTTATATCAAATGATACTAACATATAATTTGAGTGTATTTTTGTATATTAAATTCTTTTCGTCAAATGAGTTTTTCAAACTAAAACCATTACTTAATTTATTGTGAATTCTCAAGTTTGGTTCCGGTTTTGTAGCCAACTTAAAGGTGGCATAGTAACATATATTAGTAATCCTACTCAATATATCTTGAGAACGATTTAGCTGAATAAATATAAATTTTTTGCGTTAGAGAAGAAATATTTCTTTTCTATTTTTTATATCTGTACATCTGCCTACAGGATATCTCAAATGTAAAATTACGAACTACCATAAACGTGAAATTTGCTACCACCGCAAAGTCTGTTACGCGACATAACGTGTGGCAAACTCCTCCGGACTAGTGCATAGTTAAAAAAGTATAAAATATTTCAATTTAAATCTCAATTTCAATAGACATGTAGAATATTTATAACACTTTAAACATTTTTACCTACATGAATTTTATTCTGAATAAACTTAATACTACTAGACACAGAGTTTGTCAAGGAAATGTGTAGTTGAATGAGTTTCCGTATAACTCAAGGAATTTACTGAAGATCTTTAATGAAGCAATTGGAAACTACGTTCCTAAGCTGACTCCCTGAGCGTCTCTCAACTTTTCAAATTTACTCGTGAAGAAACTTCTAAACGTCTAAGTTAGCTTAGGTTAAAGTTGCTCTATGTGATGCATCTGTATATGTACAGATGTGTTTCTGTAAAACAATAATATTCCTTCTTAATGTGTCGCTGAATATAGTATGGAAGTGTGATAGGTTAAGAGATATTCTAAAAAACAAAAAACAAAAAAAAAACAGTTCATTACTACAGAACTTACTAATAAACAATATAATTAAATAAAAATGTACACTTTAATGTCTTTTTATTTTTATGTTATAGATAAACGTACTATTAAATTCATAATATTCCTGTAGAACGAATAATATGTAGTCATTATGAAATAAGGTTATTGTGACATAAAGTAATATACATAATGTAATTTTCATACATTATTCTCATGTACAGCACTATTAGAATATATATTTTGTTTAGTAAAACGTTTACAACTTTTTAAGTTACAAAGAGTGAGTAAGCAACACCACTTGCTGTGTACTAAGCTTCGATTTGGTTGAATGCAAAATATCAATACAAAAGCTACACGTGTTATTATGCCCAATGGTAAAATATCATTTTTACATCTAGTAGTAGTAAAAATGAGTAGGATATTTAAATAAATTATGCTCTTTACTTCAATATATTACATTCTAGAAGCTCTTTTATTATTGGAATTATTTATAAATTAAAAATCCAACACTCCAATAATATACTTTTTATTTTTGTGAGGCATTTCGTGCTCAAGGAACACATAATCAGGCCCACGTAACCGAATAAATGTGGAAACAATAATAATATATATATATACAATTTTTTAGTGAAATAAAAAAAACACACGTAATTAAAAATACAAGGAAATAACACTATATTACAGGGAAGTCTGTTTAAGAATCTATAAACAATACAGTTGACATTTCATTAGATGAAATAAATTAATAATGAGTTTTGATAAGTCCCAGGTTCAATATTTACTATTTCGGTTCTTCTTTATAAAAATTGTTTCATATGCATCGAGGAATATTTACATATTTTGGATTTATGTAATACTTTTGCATATGAAAATAGTGTCCAGTTTGAAAGTGCAAGTTTTGCCACGGCCGATCTTCTTCTGGTTGTTATTTTAAACATGCTCTATGTTCCTTAGCAATCTTTTTTAACCTTTCTTTTTGTTTGACTAAAGAAAATATATTTTGAAAATAATATAAAGCCATAAAGTGGGTAATCTTTCAACTATGAGAATTTGTTGCTAAGAATTATAAAATTGGAGTTTTTCTAAGTTTAACGGTATTGGGCAATCTACTTTTCGTTTACTAAGATTAGTTTGCCAAACATGAGCTCCCCTAAAGGAAGAAAGTGCCAAGAGAACTAGTATGTTATTAGTGATGTGTATTTACATTGATGAACACATTCACACAGTGCCATCGATAACTATATTATATACTTATAAAATGATTATTATTTCTGAAAATTATTTTATTTACGAATAATGTACTTTTATATTAGAAGAAATGAAATTATGTCCATTAATATATCTATTTTGTATTACATCTTTCTTTTCCTTTGATGCTATTTATCTACATTATCTATAAATCCAAAATTTTTTACTATCTATGCAACTGTTTGTGTAATGGCTTTTTCTGTAAACTAGTGCAAAATGTTGCACTGTAAAAATTTTTAAGAGTTAATCTTTTACTACCAACTAATCAGTAAAGTTCATAGTAAGAAAATTCACTGTAGATAAATATACAAAATAGGAGTGCGCCACACCATGGTGTCACGTGACTGGCTTCATCGAAGTTCTATGCAACATTTCAAGACTCTGCTCTTTTTCTTATCAACACATACAACGACAAATACTGTCAAACTCTGTTACTTCGTCGTTAAAATTTCTTTCTCATGAGATGTGTGTAAAAATGTTTGTTAATGCTCAGACTAATCTCATAAATTGACATGCATTATTATTGAACTCAGTGTTTTCTCATACTTAAATAAAGTTCCATGCACAGTTTAAAGTCCACAGTTCGTCTGTTCGTTTTGGAAATATCATGCGGACAGACAGACTGATTGACATATATTAAATTAACAGCCCCTCAATTGATAGGACTCGTTACCACAGTCTATGAAATATGAATCATAAGTTTTACTCTGTATTAAACCAATTAATTGTGCATGAAATCGGAGAATTCTTTAAATTATAGTCCATAAACTTTAGCATAAAAATAAAATAATGTGATATAATGAAAGTATATTTTCAAGATACACTATTTTTCTTACATACTGTATACCTTCTTTTTTGCTGCTACCTCCCTAGAAATTTTATGCATGTATTGTTCAGTTTTAATCCAAGAAGATTAACGTTGGATATACTAGATTTTACTGGTTTAATTTGTTATAAATAATAGTATTAATAGTTATTAATATATCTATAATGTGATATTATATAAAATGTACTAACTATATTACATGTTATATTTATATGAAAACCATTGACGAAGTATAAAAGCTGGAAATAATAGAACCAAACACAAATGTGTGAAAAATTCACCTCGTAATGAACCCTTTGATTCATTAAACGGATGGAGTAGTGTTTTGTCCCATTTGGGGGGGGGGGGGGGCTAAATGAATATGTTGCATATGTGTATGTTAAATGTAACTGCATTTTGTATAACCGTCACTTTACAAATCACTTTAATACAAACATATTTCCTCAGATTTTTTAGAGAACTAGTATTAAATCTCAATTTGTTGAATAAAACTCTATCATTATTAACATATATTTACATTTTATATGCTATAAATACCAGGAATGACTAGTCCAAAATTTTGTTTTATAATTTTAGAATTTTATAATCTAAATAAATTATTCTTCTATGAATAAAAAAAACGTGCATATTTGGGATACATGTTAAAACCTTATTCTTACAATTATTAAAAAGTAAATTATTACTAAATATTATTAAATATAAGTTATAATGATAGTGAACGTCCTAGTTGAGGCGAAATATTATGAAATTGCTTACGGCTTACTAAATATTATTTTTATATATGTGCAAAAATTGAGTAATAAAGTAATTAATAATAAGCACTAATGTCACTAATGTTTAACGTAAAACTAGTGAAGAGTGCACTAGTCCACATATCGCGTAACGGCCTGTGCTCATCGTACGCACAAAATTTTAATTAAATATCGTATTTTACTCTCCAGATACCCTGCACAGAGTATTTAACAGTACCTAGGCAGTTATACGAGATATTGTACCAACTTACTAATTGAGGGGCTTAAAAACCCCTGAACCAAATCACATGGATGTACATGCACCATGCTCAAAACGCATTCTTTTCTATATATAAACAATGTTTTACTTAAACTTTTAATTCTACAGGTTAAATATTAGTCCTACATATTTGGTGGGTAGTTTTTAACCTTTTAGACTTCATTAACTAATTCTAAACAGTAATAATAACTGTAACAGTTTAATTTGTTCCTATCATATTCTCAATCTATCGTGTTGTATCATTGTAAAAAAAACGCGTAAAAGTAGGCCTAAAATTGTCATCATAGACCACGTCCATGGTAATCATTGAGGTAGGATCTCTTTAAGAAATACATAAGATTCCCCTTGTAGTAATTCGATAGACTTTCGTTAGATCAATAAAATCCTGGCTTGCTGGTTGGTTAGTAAATACGATTCGTGATATAATACTATTTCAGAATAATACAAATAATGTAATATTATGTTTATAATATTACATTATTTGTAAACAAGAGTTTATTTCTTTGATCGCTCTCTGTGAAGTTTCTTTATCGTACGACACAAAACCAGAAAGCTTTACCTTACCAAGTATCAGTGTGGGGAGAATAATGATGTTGAGTTTTGCGAGCATCATATGTGTGTGAGCCTTTAAATGGCCCGTGGCACTTTACAAACCACGTTTACTTTGGAACTTAACAAAACTTTGAGCAGCTTCATATGGTTTGTGCGAGCTTTTGGTTGTTTCGAAACTCGTTATGTAAAGTTTATGAAGATCATACACCTAAACTTGCAAAACAGTATTTTAAAGTTAAGCTAAACTAAAAATATACCAGTATAGCTATAAATATGTGTAGTGTATGCTAAAATTCATAGGCTACTGTGTATAAGCGTCTATGTATTGTACATTTTTTAGTTCTCGTCAATTTCTATCTGTATGTCCGTTTATTTAGCCTATCTTTTTTGATCTTTTGCTTGGTAACTCATGATTAAAAGATCTCATAGACTTAAAGATTTTCATTTAAGATTTTTTAATGGAGAATCCAACGATTTTGTGTTATAAGATCAAAAGTAAAGATCACATCTGCAGTCCTTTTTAAATGCTTAGTTACAAAAATATAACTACATACAAAAATCTGCTTCAGCCAAATAAATTAACACAAATTTATGGTACGCAAAGCTGTGTTTCATACCTGGACTTGTTAATATAGCATGGACAATCTTAAATTTATAGTTGAACTCATTAAGCTAAAAGTATTACTATGTCACATTATGAGATATCATCGTGCTTATTTTAAAGTTGTACCAAGAGAGTAATTATTTCAGTCCAACTGTGACACAAATTAATTTTGTTCTCTTACTCTTTCTTGTAAAATAATCGTTACTTTTAAGACCAAACAATTGAATATGCACCCATATTTAACTCCCCCCCCCCCCCACCCCCCCCCCCCCCCACCCCCCCCCCCCCCCACCCCCCCCCCCCCCCACCCCCCCCCCCCCCCACCCCCCCCCCCCCCCACCCCCCATTCAAAGATTAAGCTGTCTACTCTCCTGTAAAGTTAAATATGTTGTACTCAGTTTGTAGTTATTGGTCAATACGTGATCGTGCAAGATTGTAGTAATGTTTTATGTTGATTCTTGTAGGTTGTTTGCATACAAAAGACTAATATTATCATACTAATACTTAAAAACTAACTCATAAAAAATATATGTTTTAAAGACCAAACAAATGTGTAAAGGGAAATAAATAAAACCTCTTCTCTGTACAACGCGATTTAAATCAAATTATGGCTGTGAATAAACCTAACCAATATACAAACTAGCAGCACTTAAAAAATAATCCATTATATGGTAAACTATAGTATATTAGCGACTTTGTAATTGTCAATCTAAAAAATCCTCACACTACGACATCATTTTATATCCTACCGATTTTTAATTGTGTCACCATTGTTACACTCAATTGTATTCAAAATCCTTGATTCCCTAGTTAAAATTGGTCCAGTTTTGTCCGAGTTGATATTGAGTCTAAGTTTTTCAGTTTTAAAGCTCGATCAGTCAAGTGTCCAAGTTATTCTTTTCAAAAGATTGGTCGGATAAAGCAGGCAATACGGTGATAGGCGTGTAGGTTTGAGAGCAGTTGATTGATATTTTTATTGGACTGATTTCAGCAATATTCCGCAAATTATGAAAAATAATGCATTAAAACATTCATTTTATAATTACAGTGAAATAAACTCTTTGATTTGTGTTCATATACCCTTCTACAAATGTCAAAGAAAACTGGACTAGAAGAAAAACTAACACAATAAGAAGTTCTAGATCATAGAATTTTCCCTAAATTTAGAGTAACAGGTCACTTTAACAGTGGCTCATTGTAATAGTGGATATTCACTAACACTTTTGCAACTAAAAAGAAGCAGGTGAATTTTATAACATTGAGAACATTGAATTAAAACATACTGTATTATCATTATTTTTCTCTAAAATAAGAGCTTTTTGAGGTTAAAGGTAGATACAGTTCGTAAAAATAATTTACAAAATGCGTTTACATTTGTCAGCTGATCTGTTCCTCATACTGTAGTATCATACTGATATTAAATCTCCTCATACTAAATATATCCTTTTTTTCAATGAAAGAGTCCACCAAGTGCCTAAGTAGTGTGGGTTAATTTTTATTTTATATCACTAATATTTAAACAGGTAAGACTGATCATTTATTCCTATTAGCTTACAACCTTCTTCAACTTTAATAAAAAAGCCACATTTCTTAAGGACCCTAGTGGTCCTTCTTAATCGTTTTCTCGTCTGTCTGTCCATCTGTGTAGTAAATCTTGATATTAGGTTCATTTAGAATTGATATTTGCTACTTAATTTTTCTTGGTCCAAGAAACTTTCAATTGTACGGGGTCAAAAAGTTAAAGGCACCAAAGATGGAGTAATGAGTTTGAAAGAACCAATATAAAAATATTCGAGTCCTTACTGCGTACATATTGCCAAAAGATATAAATAAATATTGTATTGTATTTTATATTGTATTGGCTTGTGTTTTAGTACACTAAATTTGTGATGTACTAAAACAAGGAATATAACAAAGTTAGATCTGTAACGAGTCGGAAACATAGTCATATTTATAGCCAACCAAGCCTCAATTCGTTCCACAGTGAATAAAACCTAATGGTGGAGGATTATTTATTGTTCCATTATAGTGTCAGCGTAGCAGGCTGGGTCATAGTGCGTATGGGCAGGATGGAGAAGTACGGGGTTGGCTCATTTAACTGAGCCTGCAAAAGTGTGTTTGGGGTTACTAATGCTTTAACTAATTGTATGAGTAGAAATAACATCTCATTTATTGTTGGTACAATAACTGTTTACATACGTTACACAACTAATTTACTGCAATATTTTGTAAATAACTAGACTTAATTTTAGTTTAAGTACGTAGAATAGTAAAAATCCATATATATCTTCAGTTGAAGTAAGGCAAAATACAATGACAAATTAAAACTGATTCCAATATCAAAATCACTATACTAGTGATATTTTATCATTTATTGATAGATCTGAAGTGATAAATTAATTATTCACTTTGTTATTTCAGCTTTTACAGGCCACCAGATGATGCGTACCTAATACATTTATTTTATGTAATGATTGGTAACATAACTGTTATAGCAAAATACTTAAAAAGTATATTAATTTACAAGTATGATATAGTTAAAAGTTGTAAACAAACATTAACAAGACAATGGAACGAGATGGGATTTCAACACTCACACGCTCTCCTGGGATATATGTTTTATGGATTGCAGGATAAACTAAACACGCAGAAATGTTTAGTGGATGCTGAAAACCACAAAAACCAATTAAGTCTCAATTTTTCCGTAATGAATATTGATTATTTAAACTAGCTTGATAAATGTGCTTTAATATTGTGATACTTTTTTGTAAGTCATAAAGTCATCTAACTACCTTGAGTAAAGGATATTGTGAATATTAATGCAAGATCCGATCCTTGAAACTGTTCACTTACTTTTCACAAATCAAGAAAATTTTATTTTTTAAGTATGATTGTTATTCTTGCTTCTTTAAAGATTCTAAATAATTTTATAATGTTTTTAGCGTAAAAACAGGGGTTTTTATTTATTACCCATTCATAGTTAGGAATTAGACATATTGTTTATTAGGGATGGTTATTTTAAAAATAATAATGGAATACTATTTTCTATTTCTGAACAATCATATAGTTAATATTGTATCACTGTAAAGTTGCATATAACTTCAAATATTTATTTATTCATTTTATTAATTCCTTAATTATTTTAATTTTGGTGTATGTTTTTTTATTTATTACTTTCTTATTTGTTTAGTATATTATAAATAGTATTGTGTATATAATATTCCATTCATTTGTAAATTGACTTAGGCCTGAAAAAGTTTTTCAATATAAGGGTCTGTGAATAGTACCGACATATAAAAAAGCTGTTTTAAAGTAACTGAATTGTGTATAATTAATGAAAAGTACTGAAATATTTCATGAATGAAAAATGTGATACATTGTTAACTTCTGAAGTTTAAGGGACTATGATTGTATTAGGGTAATTTAACACAGAGTCTCACAGAAATCCTTGCGTTCTAAAACTGCATTTAAATCAACAGCAGAAAATTTGTATCAAAAAATATATACACAAATTTATATATATGTGGGTTTCTTCAGTAAGAAAACTAAACTACCAATTTGATATTATGTTATTTGTTATTAAAAATATCAAAATTGTTTCCCTCCACATTTAATTTTAGACAAGGAATATGTTTACAGCTTTAATATATACAATGTTTCTTCACTTAGGTTAAATTCTATATTTTACCCTACATGAAATGAAGATTATACATTTGTTATGGAACACTTTAACATATTAGCAATGCACAGTATGATCCTATAGAACTTAATTATACAAGTCACTGCTAATTATATCAAAATTGGCAACTTCGACTCCACTGAAGGAGGCAAGTTCTGTCAACCTCTCGCTGTAACAACCCTTCAGAGCTAATGGCCCTTTCCTTCACCTCTATATTTACGGGTGCTAATCATCAGTTGTCAACCTGCCTCAGACTTATGAAGTTAAGAAATATTTACTGATGTTCTGGTTTGGCATTGTGCAATTTAACTACCAATCTTTGTATGGTTAACGATTCTCCCCTTTAAAATTCACGATTTATTTGGCATGACAATGATCCCATAAGTTTAATAAACATTATATCTATACAAAAACATATATAAGGGCATATGCGTTGTTTGTCAGAGAAATAAATGTGTTTCCTCACCATTAACTATTACATGTTTTCTTTTATTTGTGCGGAAACGCTTAAGCTAATAAAAAGTAAATCAAAATATAATTCATGTTTTATACATACATACATATATATATATATATATACATTAAATTGTATAAATGTGTGTGTGTGTGTGTGTGTGTGTGTGTGGTGTGTGTGTGTGTGTGTGTGTGTGTGTGTGTGTGTGTGTGTGTGTGTGTGTGTGTCATATACATAGATACTTGGTTACAGTAAAAAAAACATAAAGTGTACACAGTATACACCAACATAAAGTGAAATTTCATTTCTACTCAAATAATTTGTCAAATCATTTGTAATACTATAGCGATAAGCACCCTTGTCGAGGCTCAAATAAATGAGTCAGCTCACATCCAACCCCTTATTTCTCACTCTTCGAAAACGCACCACAATCCGCTTGCCACGTCGACACTGTAATGGGCAGTAAATAATGCAACACGATTAGGTTTTATTCACTGTGGAACAAATTAGGACTCATTTTGGGTACAAATACGGCTAATCCCTGTTCTGGAGTTGTTATATACCAAATTTTGTATAATCGTTTTATACAATTATTTTTAACACCTTTTTAAACAATCAAAGGTATCATAACTAAGACTTTATTTAGAAAAACTTAGTCGATTCAAAATTTTATTTGGCTATGTCAAAAATACTATTATTTAATCTACTGTTTAGTAAATTTGCTGCCATAAATTATATTTTTGTAGGTGATTGAAGAATTCATACCTTAGGCTGTGATTTAGAAATCAATAAATTTATATTAAGGTTATTATAACCATGCATCTTTTGGGATTCATAAGAATGTCATTGCAATGTGTGTATAATATATTTAAATACTTGTTATAGCTATCCTAAAGCAAAGGATATTTTGAAATAGTTCGTAACATCAAGGATATTATTAATTTACATATCCTTATAAATGTTTAAAACTGTTCTATATGAACATTACGGTAGCATAACCATAAGTTTAAGGTCTAACCTTTAGAGAACGGTGCGGCGGCACGTTAAGGTGGACTACGTCCTCCCTTAATTCCTGAGTGGACATAATTTCTTACAGGTATAAGTATTTATATATATATAATATATATATATATATATATATATATATATATATATATATATATACATAATTTTTAAAATATAGATACATTTTAAAATTAAATCATGAAAATTAGCGTCCTTATGCAATAATACACATTAGAAGTGTAATACAATTTTTTGGATATTTCAGCGTTTTTATGTTCGAGTTAAAGTCGTTTAAGACAGTAACCTGTGTATTTCAAGTGACAATTTTAGAATAATATACACAGTGATAAATCTGGAGAGCGTTCACAGGCCAATAGAGATTGCCTAAATATAAAATGTTATGATAAGGAAGTAATGACTTCCATAGATGCATTACTGTTAGACCATATTTATGCTGTATTCATTCCCAAAGCTTCAGATTATGGCTTAAAAAATGTGTGTAGCATTTTCACTTAACGTTTTAGAATTAACTTTGACAGTTACACTACTCATTTCAAATAAATAAAGAACAACTATACCAATTTTCTAAACATTGCACCACACAACAATAAAAAGCGTCACTCATCAGTTACTGACAGCTTCCCTCCACGATATTACACTAAGCAAATCCATACGTTCTTTTGCGCTAACCTGTATGTATATATTTTATTGATGATTTTCTAAATTCAATACTAAAAATATGCTAAGACTGATTTATATGTAAGAAAATTGCAATGGGCAAAAATATAAAATTGTTACGTATGTTTATGATCATGGCCACAAGGGCAACTCAATATTGGCGTCAAAAATATGCTTTAATAGAATCGGTAGTGCTCGTGTGCACGTTCAAATCGCACTTGAATGCAAGTTTCCTAAAAAAAAAACTTATTATATACTATCAATTTATAAAATCAAATACTTTTTAACATTACCCGAATTATTACGAATATAATTGCATGTATTAGGATTATGTACGTTTCTTCAAAGTGATGATTGTATTATAACAAACAAATAACCTATACAGACAAAAAAATTTACATAGCATTAAAAAACATGACTTGTATATATCTACATCTTAGAATACAAATCACTTTAGTTAACGATTAATACTTCGGACCATGTATTTGTCTAGTATGTATGGCAGTAGGTGACATGTTTGAGTACTTAATAACCTGAACAGAGACAGAAAAAATCACGATGAGACATAAAATAAAACAGGGTTTTCAAAAACATAGTGTCAGTTACAGTATATGTATCTTTCAAAAAGGGTAGCTTTTCAAAACTGTATTAGAGTAACAGCGTTCCATACCCAATATAAACAAAAAATTATTATTATACATACTTTCCAGACATTTTTTAACTAAAGAGTTAGATAGCCAAATTACAGATAAATTAATTTGACTTGAATAATGCATCGCTTAGATCATAAAAGTAGTAATAAATTTCTGCAAATAAAATATTGCAGTAATTTTAATTATTAAATTACAGTGTTCGTAATTATAAAATAAAGTAAAAATAGGTTGGTTTCACAGATTTAATCCAACAAACTCGTATTTTTCACAGACTATTAAATATGATTAACTAATCTTTCAAATCTTTATTAAAATACAAATATCAAAACTTGTTGAACTAAGGAATAATTAGCCTATTTAGAGAAAGATATAAACACCACTTTAGTAAAGAACGCCAAGGTTGACTACGGTTACGTGGCGTGCCAGAAGCTCACTAACAAGCCTGACATGGGTCTAACATTACAGTAATACACAGTTCTGTCATAAGGATTACTCAGCGCTAATGACGCTGTCCGGATGTGGGACACACGCAGTGTGGGAATATTAGCATTTATATTACATTACTTACATTTGTAATCTAGGCTAATTTTGTTATTTCTGATATTCTGTGTTATAGAGAGAGAGAAAAAAACGAATAAATGTTAATTAAATATGTTTTTCATCTGAGTGCCTGAAACTTGTTGGAAATACAATTAGCGTTACGTAAATACTGGTTTTATCAAATGCATACATACTCATAAAACAACTGTTTTTTTATTAGTTTGATACCTTTAGAGCTCTAAATAAATCTGTATCTATGAAGAAATTTAATATCCGTTTTAAAAAACTGTTCTATGATATTCATCTAGCAGTTTTAATGTCTTATAATTATTATAATTGTTATGGTTTTATAATTTATAGTACGATTATAATATTTCTTACTCATAGCTTACAAGTTTAAAGTACGTTAATTTACAATGATCCTTTCATATATCAATCAATCCAACAACGTTGATTAGATTTCATAAACCAATCAATTCCTTTTATGATATTAACTCCACATTATAGGGTTAGCTTTAAATTAGTATAATGAAAAGTCAACTAAAACACTATTCAACCAACCTCAGTGTACATAAAAACCCTTTTAAATGGGTTTTATTTGACTTACCATTATAGTAATCAATTCCTAGTTATCTCACAAATATTTTTGCATATATAAAGTAGAATCTTTTTTAAAATAAAAGCCCATATTGCACTTTTTCTAAAACAATACGTAATTAGACTATGATGGGTTTAGCTCCAAGTTACTTTCCTCTTAGTGCAACGTTTGAAAACTGAGCTGTGACATTGAATCTTGATTCTTGTTTTTCTAAAGAGATCCCCAAAAATATTTGTGACGATAAAGCTCAAAGTAAACACTACGTCGCCGTCGTATAGACATCGGACACAATTATAATACATAATATAATGTAATATTGGTGGTTTTATTATTCCCCAAGCAGGTGCACAATTAAGTCACTATGGTGTTTTATACACGATATCAGAAAACAATAAACAACACGGTAAAGCAACCAAAATTGGCGCAAATAACAAAGCTCTACAGCCGTAAGGAACTCATTTTTGATATACATCACCATCGACTGCTTTTGTTTTCTTCAACCAAACAAGACTCTTGATTACAGGAGGGATTCAAATGTGTTTCATCAACATATCCTAGACACTGCACTAAGAGTAACATAAAATGGAGCTAAATCTTTATAGCATTATTTTATAATATTGTATGAACAATTTTTAAGCTGTAAAGTCTGATGTATTTTTTGGTAAATGTGATTGTCTGACCTGGATGGGATGATTAGTTTACAAACCTCATATTGGTTACAAATGTATAAATTATTTATTAAATCTTTTGTTTTGTAGAGATAGCTTAAGCAAACAACTTCCATGTTCGTGTTTAGTTAATTGAGAGGAAACAAGCCTGCTTAAGTCATTATCACATATTGAGATTTCTCTTCTTGTTTTACATACAAAAGATTAATGTTTAATTCCTCATCATATATTTTGAAATTTTCAATACACCAATATTTAGCTTTTCATCATAACTATAGCTATGTTATATAGAAGGTTTTGGATTGTTATATTTAGAACTATAGCTTCGTTTGTCAAACATTTTTGCGTTATTAAATGGCAATGGATAGTCACATCCAGATAATATGTCGACAGTTAGCTTTTCGTATGTGTTTTGTCGTTATGGATATAATTACTGTTTCAATAGCTCATCTGATTGAGCGAATAAAGAAATAATGACTTTATTTTAAAATTTTTTGCAAGCATTATTAATTTCAATTTCTTGTTTATAATGAATATACCATCTGAAATTATTAAAATTTCATGCAGCGTTCTTATGAGCAACAAAAAAATTTGCTCTTATTTTTTTTCTGTTCTGAATGCAACTATGTAATGGATTGTTTAGAGATAAATCTTTAGTGTTAAACATCTAATATGCTCATGTAGTGTAATACATTGGACAATGTATTTCGCCATTTATTAAAGTTCATCGCACTCCTTTATCCATACTTAGACTTATCGTTTTACGATTTCTATTATTTCCTAAGCAATTTTCATTTAAATATTTTATTTCTAAGACAATTACAGATAATTATTTGTAAATAGACCAAGGAATGTTACCTTGAATTTGTTTAATTTATTTCTTTAATCATTGCCTTAATATTTAATAAATAAACTTCAACATTAAGTAGGTTATCTACAGGCTTTTTTAAAAGCTTCATCTTTTTTTCGATTACTTTAAGTCCTGTTTTACAAGAAGTTTTAATAGATAATTTATCAGCTATTGATAGAATTTTTCATAGTTTTAATAGTTCAATATTTCTATTATTCTCTAAAAATATTTCTTTAACTCTCTTAATTATTATATATTATTCCTGTTTTGCTAAATGTTAATTTGGTTTTCTTCAGTCAAAGTTTGTAAATTATTCAGCTGATTGTCGTAATTGTTCATTTTAAATGGTTTTTTATTATAATGTTTTGGGTAGGTAATAATGTTCAAACATTTATTTTTTCATTGTGGACAGCAAAGATTTTTAAGATTCTTTTATTTAGGTTATTTATTAATTTAAAAATATATAATATAGTATAGAGATGGCTATTTATCACTATAAATTTTAGCCATATTTTAAAGTCTTGTATTTAATATTAATATCGTGAAGAACAGAGAGATATTCAGAGGTTTTATACATATTACTAGAGTTTTTGTTTGTTTCAAGGCAGATTAGGTAACATTCTTGATAAATCTTTCAGTTTTTTAACACATTATTATTTTTTTTTGGTATAAGAGGTTTTTTTGGCGAACATGTTACTGACGAGTAGGGCTTTAATAAGATTTTCAGTTTATTATTATATTTTTTTATTAATTTTTTGATTATATGTTTTATTTTATCATATAACGGACAGAAATTTACACTGTTAATTAGTCCGTTCCAAAATGTCGTAAGTTTGCGTATTAATATTTATATAAGTGTTATTATAAACTTACTTTTCGTATTTATTTTGTGTAATGACTAAAAAAGTTAGCCTTGTAATCAAAGACCTTACAAAATAAATATTTATAAATATTGGTTACAGTGCTTTGCAATATAATAATTGAGTAAAATGTATTAATTTTTTAAATATCATGCTTAAAATCTTACTTCATTTGCCTTATTTATTGTAAGATTGCGGATTTTTAAATATGATAAATATTGAACCAATAACAGTCACAATGCTGTATAATATAAATTTATATCGAATCACTACCAGAATATAAATTATACCACTTGTAAAATTATAAAATTTATGAAAATAAAAAATTGAGGTTATTTGAGTTATTACGTTACTGTATTAATTTCATTAAATATTATTCTTCATTAAATAACATTAAAAGCCTTAAAACTTTATTTTATGCAATCTTTCATAAAAAATTATTTGTATGCATAAAAAATATTTTGAAAATAAACCTAACTTAAGATTCAAATTAGAGTTAATTAAAAAAAAAATTTAATTAAATAGGTAAATATCCAAATAACCGAAAAGTATAATCATCACTTGGGTAAAGAACGCTAGTGTTGACTACGGATGCATGGCGTGCCAGAAGCTCACTAAGAAGTCTGACGCAGGTCCTACAATATCACAGTAATACACAATTCAGTCACGATAATTACTCGGCGCTAGTGTCGCTGTCCATTTGTAAGACACACGCAGGGTGAGAATATTAGCATATATATTGCAATACTTACATTACAAATTTGTGGTTTCTGTTACAATATTTACACTTTTGTTTTGGGCTATTATACATTATTGGGATATTTCTTCAATATTAAACATTTCTCTTTAGTTTTATGGAAAGAATTTATTAAAGAGAATGAAGTATATTTTCAATTAGATATCAATTACATCATACTGTAATGTTTACGCTATAAATGCAAATTTGCCTTATGTTTTACTAAAAGAATTTAAAAATAGTACTTCTTTAATGGGCCTATTATAGAGTTCTAAACAAATTGTTTAGAGAAAAACTTTTAATCTTTTCAATTTATGTTCAAAATAGACGTTGGAATAATGTATTTATTAGTTATTTCATAAAATAACCTTTAAAATTTCAGTTTAAAAAGTGTATCTAATATTTATCCGACATATCGTGAATTTAGATTATTATGAGTGTGGTATGAGAACTGAAAAAATCTGAAACTATCTTATTTATTGCTCACACGTTTAAACAACTTTTTCTTGAAATGTATATTTCACGGTAATATTACAAACTATTTTTTCCAGACATTTGCCATCGTTCAGTAAAACAATAAATCAGTAACACTACGTTTCGAGATCTGCAATCTGATCTCTTCGTCATGTAATAACTAACCTAATAAATAATTACAAACCAGGTTAAAATAAACAAATATCAAAGCTTTGTGTCACGCTTAAATCAGGAATCTCAACCACCATGTTGTTTGTCAACTTCACTAACTCTAAAAACATACACTTAATAAAAAACTGTACACAACACTAATCATGAAAACTGAACTACAGAATACAGGTCACAATACGTCTGCATTCGTCTACCAACAACCCTACGACTGACCAGAGGGCACTAGCCAATGGCGATCGTCACAGCAGACAAAAATAAGATGGCGGAAATAAAAAGGAAGAGGGACAGGAATGGGCCCTTTTATTATTTGGTTCATGCGAGATGAACTTCTTAAAACGTTATTGTGACTCCGCATTGGTTTATTACAAATATCTGATCCGATTTATACTTTCGGTTTTCTTTTTAGATCATCTTTTAGAATTGGCAACCAAAGCGGCGTAATCTTGACTTTATCGTACATTTGTAAATAGTCTTACAGCAACGTCAAAACTTACTAGTTTGTCAGTTTCAGTCAACCTCAGGGATTTTGACTCTTAGAGTCAAGTTTTTCCTACCAATTGCGTTAAGATTTCCAAAAGGACTTTAGACAATTCCCTGAAAGGTTACTCACGAGATCTAATGATGGCCCGGAGAGAGATGGTAGGTTTGTGGATTTTGGGAAGGCCATACATATGGGGGATTTTGGAATGGTGAGGAGTTAATTTAGATATAAACCATCTAATTCACTCCTCAGGAGTTAGTTATCTAATCCAACCAATTAGTCAACAATAGATTGGAAATTTTTATTAAACGTAGACAGACAATAATGCTTTGAATAATTGAGTGTTATTAAAATAACTTAAAAAAGTTTATATATATATATATATATATATATATATATATATATATATATATATATATATACATACACACGCATATGTGTGTGTCTGTGTATGTGTTTGTATTTGTATAATATATATTGATATTAAAATGACATGTTTAATGCAATAAATATTCTATTGCTGCAATACAAAGTTTGTGTTATTAATTTTGTTAAACATTCTATACACTTTTTCACTATACATTTATTTTTGGATTAAGAGACAAGGAGAATTATTACATATCAGGATTATTAAGTAGATGGTATAATTGTTGGTCACACTCTGTTACGCGGTTCTTTATATCAATCTTTTTAAATATTCTCTTACAAAGGACGATGCTTTTTTACCTTTCAATTGTGTTATTTTAATATAATAAATAAATAATAATAAATAAGTTAAAATATATTGCAAAAACAAATAAATAATAACAAAATCAGTGTAGTGTAAGACACCGTCTCATTCACAGTTAAGAGTTAGGGAAATAATTTCCTTGAAAATAAATATGACTCCATGTTTCTCGTACATGTTCGACGAAACCAAGATTGAAATTCACTATCTCTTATGGTTTATAACAGTTCCTTAGTTAGAAAATATTCGATGTATGACTACTGAATTTCTATGTCTTATATTATAATTAATCACGTTTTATTCCCTAAACAGTTTATAAATAACTATTTGAACCAAACGTGACCAGTTTTACTAGTAAATTTATTTGATGATTAAACACTTTAATTTTTATTTAATACACAAATTATTTGTTTGAAATTATAATAGTGATATTAAAATTTTTATAACTTTTCAGTATTAGAAAAATTACAAGAGAATAATGAGAACGAGAATAACGAATAATGAGAATAATGATTTATTCCTTCAAAAAAGTACAAAAACATTACAAAAATAAAATCTTAGGAATAGCCTAATCACATGTCCAGTAGTGTGATTAGGTTTAACAAAATAAAATAAACTTAATAGTACTTTTTTGAGTTCAGTTGCATTAAATTACATGCTGGCCACTCTGCGAGGTGCCTGAAACTACAAATGAACTAAAAATAAGAATATAAAATATGAACAATATACAATAACTACTTTTCCATGTAATGCCAGAATAAACATTATCTAATATTGACAGTAAAAACAACATAACAGTTAGTATCCTCTTCATACAATACGAATTTAAAAATAAACAAAACCAAAATAAAATCATAGCAACAAACATAGTACATTAAAAACAAATCAACATTATAAACATATAAATAACTTCTGTCAGAGAAATATCAATGCGCTATTTAAGCACATTCACTATTACACAATGCATGTACATGCATTCAATAACTCTTAGTACATTATACATACACAACAACCATCCATATACAGTTGATACATGAAACCAAATTAATTTTTATATAAAATAAACAGTAACTTTTAACTTCAGCTAATGACTATTAAAAAATCTAACATCATCTCTCTCAATTAATCAGTCAAATACACTACTGCTGAAAAGGTTTAATTTATCTATTGGTCTAATATTAATAGGCAATTTATTAAAGAATTTTGGACCTACGTACTGAAAGCAGAATTTAAAAATTTCCTTTTTTACTTTTGGTACTCTAAAAATTCTTTTTTTTACGTTTCTTGTTCCATATACAAGGAAGGACTTCTGTAAAATAGTTTCAGTACTTTTTACACATATAAATGTTGGATAGGTAGAGTTCTAATTTGTTGGAATAGGCGGAACGAGCTATCTCTGAGTTTTGTTCCTAGAATTGTGCGCACTATAGGATTTTGTGGCACTCTAAGATTATCTATTAGACTTCTGTACGCACCTCCACAACAGATTATTCCTTACTGAAGTAGAGGTTCCGACTGGACGAAAGAATAGCAGAGGTCTCGCAATAAAAATTTATCACAGAATTTTTTTAAAAAACTAGAATGTTTTTACTGTAAATCGTATTTTACTGTTCAGCTCCTGGATATGTTTTTCCCAATTCAAATTTTCATCAATAGTGATTTCCAAATACCTAAAATGACTAACCCGTTCTATAGTTTGGCAGTTACATAGAATAGTTAGTGTACAATCCTGTAGGTTATATGTAAGCGGGATTTCAAAACGAAAGTCTATAAAGCCGAAATTTGTATATTTTGGTTTGTTTACATTTATTTGCATTTTATTGTTACAGCACCATCGTTGCATTAAGGATATGTCCGTTGTAATCCTTTGATGCAGAATTTTGATATCTTTTTTCGCATAACAAATCGCAATGTCATCTGCAAATGCACTAATTTTACCACAAAAAGTCTGTTCAAGTAGGTCGTTAAAAAATACTTCTGTTTCTGTTGTTGGAAACATAAAAAAGGAATTATCGCAATGGGCTGGCGAGACTAGCGCAGGTAGCGGCGCGGCCGCCAAGCAGCTTGCAGCGTTTGTTGTTGTTTGTTCTTGACCGTGATAGTCAGCTGATTGAACAGCAATAAAATATTTTTTTATCTCATATGCTACAAGGTGTGCGTCCGATACCACAACTCCGTTATCTAAAGTTATCTGATTGACACCTTTTTTAAATTCCTACCCGTTTAATTCTTTATTATTTTCCATTGTTGTTGCGAATCACCGTTACAATCGCTCAGTTTCCTGGAATAATATTGGGTTTTCTCGGTGTCAATTTCAAGTTTTAGGTTATTACAGAATCGAATGTAATAGTTTTTAAATACATTATCATAATGCCTCTTTCGGTAAGTTCTGTATAGTTTTTTCCTCTTTTCCAATTTCCTTAATAACCTAGCTGTCATCCACGGACTAATTGATTTTGCCTTTATCACCTTAGAATTTCTATTATTAGATTTGCTACTACTATTTACTATGTCAGTCAAAATTTGGTTGAAAATTTCATAAAAATAATTCACATCAGTGCATTTGTAGCAAAGTTCCCAATTGGTTTTTTCGAGGTTTTCTCTAATCATGTTATAATCTAGGCTAACCTGTAAGTTGAATCGGTCTTCCTTAATTTTATTTGCCTTACAGTTTATTGCCCATTTGAAACCCATGGCACAGTGATCTGTCAGATCAATATCAAACACAGCACTTTTAAGTGAATTTAATTTTCTGTGTTTAATAAAAATGTGATCGATACATGATTGTGAACCGTGTGTAATTTTTGTGGTGTATTGACCATAGACTGAAAACCACAACCATCCATCAAACTAAGGTAATTCTGGGTAGTTACCAAATCATTTAGTAAATGAATATTTAAATCACCTGTCAAGATTACATTGTTACTAAGCTTTGGTAGGATATTTGACAATTCATTAATAAAATCATTTTTAGAAAACTTTGTAACCTATAAACGCCTACCAATCTAAAATATAAATTCACACTCTTAATATCAATGATAAGTACATCAGCAGTTACCGTGCTTAAGTTTACTTTATCCGCTTGTACACCATCCTTCACATAACATAGAACCCCTCCTGCCCTGTAGTCATCATTACAAGTTGCCAGGAATCTATAGCCTGGGATGTTGTACAAATTTAGCTCATCGGACCCAATCCACACCTCACTCAATACAATGAAATGAACATAATTTTTGACACAATGAATCTCTGCTAGAAAACTATTGAAATTTCTTGTAAGACTTCTTATATTGACATGGATCATATTGATATAACCATCATTAACAGTAGAAGAGAAAAAGGAATCAAGGCTTATTTGCAAAATCTCTGATGTCATTTATTTTATTTAGAAAATGTTACTCTAGGGACCTAGTTATTTAAAACAGAAAATATTTTTTCCATTACATAAAATAAATTTACATGACAATAGTAAATGGACAGGCCTAATAGTTTATTTCAACTTCTCAATGTCCTCAACAGTATCATTTTTTTTTACATTTGTGCCCTTCATCCTTCCTCACAAAGAATTTACCATCTCTGGTCCATGCGAACTTGTAGCCCACTTCACTGCATTTTGCTTTAGCTTTGTCAGGAATTGCTTGTTTTAACGGAGAAAGGTGGTCACTGATGTATACTCTTTGGTCTGGATATGCGGGGTTCACTTGCTTGGCGCTTAGGTTTCGTGTTTCTTTGAATTTCTTTAACCACATATCTTTTATTATTCTTTGTTGGAAATGTACAATTATGGGTGGTGGTCGGCGCTTATTGAAGGAAGGAATACGGTGTGCGGCATTTAAGTGGGTTAAATCTACTTCAACTCCAATAGTTTTAGCAATGTCCTTTAGTAGGATATTGTGTCTTCATTAGGAGGTTCTGGCACTCCACTTATTTCTAGGTTATTTTTTCACGTTTACTGTTCCAGTGACCGTACTCTCTCGTTCAGGTTACGTACATCAGAGGTTAGGCTATGATGTTTAAGCCTAAGTTTTTCATTTTCTTTCCTAAGTGTACTCATTTCTTGTTTAATATCATGCATTAATTTATTTGAGGAGTCGATTTTGTCCGACATGAACTGCACTGATGTGCGAAGCTCATTCATTTCTAACCTTTGGAGATTTCTTCAGTAAGCTTCCTTATTAAATCATTATCTATGGTTGTACTCACGTTAGTTTGGTTAGTAGAACCTCTGCACCCTTTACACTTCCAGTCTCTTTTGAATCTAAGCTTCTTCCATTCTAAATCTCCTTTAATGCCCTTGTTATGAAATAATGCTTCACAAACTCCAGCACACATAACCTCACTTCCGTCTCTGTCACACTGATCGTTACGGACACCGCAGACCGGTGGCATAATTACCTTTTAATGATACTATACACTTTTAAATGCTAAATAGTATAGTTGTTTAAAGATAAGAGTACTTTAATTGCTTATTGAAAAACGGTATATATGGAGCGACGTGGCGCCAGCTGTTTACCGTTCGGCTGCCTGAACTGAATTTATGAGGTTAACAAGAGTTAAAAAAAATTTAAATTTGTAATACTAACCATGGTTAAATTTTTTAAAAGAAAAGTTTTAAATTTTGTCTTATTTATGTAAATATACAAATAATAAAACCAATAATAAGTATCCCAATAATAGGTAATGGGTAGTAACTATTACATTAATGACATGGCAATATCATTTAGTTATAGTAATGAACAATAAATAATTTTCCTAAACATATCCCGTTGATAATGTACAGAAGAGTCTTAGTGTGAACTTTACGCTGTAAGAAAACGGGATACGTATCAATACACGTAAGGCATAACCGAACAGATACAATTTTCAGTTAACAATATTGAAACATTTATAAATTTTTTCTCTGTTCATGCTGTTTAATTTTGTTAAAAAACTATAATATGTAACATGTATTTTTGACAACAATAGTAAGCAATTCAAATGAACGTTTGGAGTTTGCGTTACTAGGCGTAAAGTGAGTAATATTGTATCAAGGGAGGTAATGCCAGGATCTAATTCCCCTCTGTGTAAACAAGGTAGAGGGGGTGGCACTCACAGTGAAGTATTGGCTCAACGCTTGACGGCGGTACTTCACAATTACATCAGCTAGGGGTTCACATAGTAGGAGAACTAATCTGGCTTATATATAATGTAGTATACGTCATAAACAGAATCAAAGCAATTTTTATATCGTATTAAAATACAGAAATCAGAGCATTCCTTCAAAACCAGTTTTCTTATACAACGTTTTGCAATGCTTATTATTAAAACACTCAGGGGTTAGAATTATACTTCCATACTGCAATGCAAAAGATAAATTGTTATAAAAATTACTGGATTTATCATATACCATATAGTATGGTGAGAATTATTTTTATTTCACGGACATTAATATGAAACTTATAATCTAAATTTTGAAAGGTGATTTGTAACTAAACGACTATAGTAATTTTCTGTGATACACTAATTTGGGAGACATTAAGTGATTTTGTGTGGTATTAAACATTGTTTGAAAAATGAGGTAAATATACGTGAATTAATAGCTGGATTTTTACAAAAACCCTCAAATAAAACATTCTAAATACTGGTATAAGAATTATTGTTAATATAACCGCTCCGTGAAGAGGTTCTTGTTTATGATTTTGAGCACATATTTAAAAACATTCACAATAAGTACACGTATCACTCATCCAGAAATGAACGTTTGGAAACTAAATAGGCTGTGGATAATAGGAACCATTACAAAGTGATAAATGAAAAATAGTTTTTTTCCAAACAACTCATTAAAGAAGCAATGTGCCTGGTGTGGAAGACCACATTTGATTATTTGTGGTAATAATAATTACATCGTATAAAAGAGAACAGGTTTTAAAAAGGCCAATGAAACATTGTTCTCTATGTCCCACCGGTAAGTACTATAATAGGTTACAACGATTTAATGCAAAAATATCCAAGGTAAACTCTACGAAAATAAAAAAAAAAAACACTGAGCTTAAAGAACAACTAACGTAATAAGTAACTACAAGGTATAGACGTTTGCTTGATAAGTGCTAATAGAACATCTTATAAGCTTCACAGTGCTTTAATGAATTCAAGTTAACAGTGACTTATATGCATTTAATTTAAATTTAAAGTATAATATAATTTTTGGCCAAGAACAAGAAAGTTGAGGGGTTAAAGTTGGAAGATATCTATATAATACTGCTCCGTTCACAAAATGCGTTTCCATTTGTCAGACGAATTAATTGTTTTCATTACCTCTACTTAAACAAATAATGTTCTACTTGTCAATGAATTAATCTTTGAACGATAATTATTTAATTCAGTATGTGATGATTTTCAAATAAAAATACTAAAATAGGATACATTTGTGCTTTATTGTATAAAAAATCAGAAGCGCTGACAATGTAACACGATCAAAAGCAAACTAAAGAATGTTCGCCTTCAACAACTTTTTAATCGGGGATTTACAATTTTCTGTAATTTTAATATTAGTATTGCAATGGCATTCTTATGAATCCCAAAAGATGCATGGTTATAATTACCCTAATTAAAATTTATTGATTTCTAAAATAACAGCCTAAGGTATGAATTCTTCAATCACCTAAAAACATATGATTTCTGGCAGCAAATTTACTACACAGTACATTAAATTAAAATATTTTTGGCATAACCACATAAATGATTTAATCGACTACTTTTTTCTGAATCCATTTTTGGTTATGATACCTTTGATTGTTGAAAAAGGTGTTAAAATAATTTATAAAACGATTACAAAATTAGGTCTATAACAACTCCGGAACAGGGATTAGCCGTATTTGTACCCAAAATGAGTCCCAATTTGTTCCACAGTGAATAAAACCTAATCGTGTTGCATTATTTACTGCCCATTACAGTGTCGACGTGGCAAGCGGATTGTAGTGCGTTTGCGAAGAGTGAGAAATAAGGGGTTGGATGTGAGCTGACTCATTTATTTGATCCTCGACAAGGGTGCTTATCGTTATAGTATTACAAATGATTTGACAAATTATTTGAGTAGAAATGGAATCTCACTTTGTGTTGATGTATACTGTGTACACTTTATGTTTTTTACTGTAACCAAGTATCTATGTACATTAAACACACACACACACACACACACACACACACACACACACACACACACACACACACACACACACACACACACACACACAGATCACGCGTATTTCGCGTCAGCTTAAACTACACAAAAATCACAATACAATTTTTATTGTATCCCATATGAACTGTAAATCACAAGATGGTTGATAATTCGACAGATAAGCCGTAAATAGCATGATCTGACGTTTTTTGGTAATACGAGTCACTACTAACTATATTAAACACCTTTTAAATTAAATCACTGATATAACAGATTTAATTACTAGTACGTATTTTAATTTATAATTGTTTAAATTACACAAATGCAACATTGTAGTGTCTATTACGAGTATTAATGAAATAAATATGATGATTGGTTACACCAGAATAATTAGCAGCAACGTTCCACGCCGTCACGAATTCGCAGCTATGATTCGGCGTATGGATCGGTTTGGAAACCCTCTTGTAGGTATCTAGGAATAGTTTAGAGCATTTTCTTCAATTAATTGATATAAGACTGGGTAAGACTTCGTTTATTGATCTGTAATTCGATCTAGTCCTCAGTTAGATAAGAAACTTACTATGTAACTGCAATTTATGTAAATATAAACAAATCAAATCGAATGTTGTGAAAATAAAAGAATTAAATCACCAACATACATTAATTTAACTCAACGTATTGTATTTCTCAAACATAAAACCAATATAAAATTTAACAAAGTTTTATTTAAATATGATATTAAAAAGGAAGTATATGTTATATATTGAACAGTTTGAAACTCACTACCTTAGGTAGTTAAAAAAATGAAGTTATAAAATTGCATTGACTTTAGTATCGTAAATAACCATAAGAAGCGGATGTTTATTACTTTTGTAATATAACTATTGATCCTTCTTAAAATTCTCTCTTTTTCTGTATTTGCTAAGGTTACGTCTTTCATTGTGTTCTATTAGTTCCTTCGTAACTTAGTTGTATCGGTTTATTTAAAGCAAAGCATTGAAGTTTTATATTTCAGTGTCTAAGCCTTGGATTGAAGGTCTAACTAATATAACATACATGACATAATGTGTTTAATATTTCATATTCTTGAAACAACTTGAATTCACACAAAATAAGGAAATTAAAATGTAATAGAGTTGATTTGTTAAAGAAAGGCAAAAGTGTATAAGGAATGGTGTGTACGTTGTCAACCGGTTGTGTAAATATTTTCAGCAAAGTTACATAAATAATTTTTAAGCTTGAAAATAAATGTATCTCAATAGTAGTTTGTTGGTATCGTTGGTATTGTTAAGTAAGTCATCACTTTAATATAAAACCAAAAATTAAAATGTACTCAATCAAAAACTAACAACATAGACAGTTACAAAAATATAATGTATATAAAAACATTTTATCATGATTAATCCAATTTTCTTATTAACACGCTTTTATAAGCTTCGGTTGTATCTATGTAACGGAACCTTTGAGCATAATTTTCACCAATTTCCAGAAGTCTGATTAATGTGAAACTTTGCATGCGTATCAAGGACCGATGACAATGCAATAATTTGATCATAGTCTTCCATTATCCTTATAAGGACCGCCAGGATTAATACATTCTTTTATAGACCCTCTGTGATAGAGCTAGAGCGCGATCTGCGCTAACCCAGCGTTCAAGTCTCCATTCAATCTGCTAACCCAGCGTTCAAGTCTCCTCCATTTGTCTCGGTATTCTCGGATGTGCTTGACTCTCTAAATACAGTTAGTAATATTATAGTAGCCATCCAGTCTCTGCCATTTCCAGTGTTTTCCTTGACAGCCAGATCTCTAAGTACACGATCCATGCATGTTCTTTGTTTAGTATACATTACATAATACTAATTGAGTAATTGCTTTACAGAAAAATACATAGTATTTTTATCAGACAAAGCCTTTAGTGTTTTTTAATAATTCCATTTCAACAATAATCCAAATTTTTCTAACATTTTCAATTTTATTTGCTATAAAATAAAGTTGAACAAATACAGTTTAGTTATTTTACACATTACCGAAGACGTATAGTTAATAAATTAAATAATAAAAGTACCAAAATATGGGTATATTCAGGTCTGAACTACAATAATCATTAGTTTCATTATGTATGTGTATGTTTGATATATATCAAATAAAAAGTGAGGGCTCTGTGGTGTAATGGTAGCACATTCATCCGGCAAGTGAGAGATCCGGGTTCGAGTCCCAGCGGAGAAAGTACTTTTTGC
The DNA here is from genome assembly GCF_021130785.1 of Homalodisca vitripennis. Classification (NCBI taxonomy): domain Eukaryota; kingdom Metazoa; phylum Arthropoda; class Insecta; order Hemiptera; family Cicadellidae; genus Homalodisca; species Homalodisca vitripennis. The sequence goes on from NC_060213.1 coordinate 48,407,488, forward strand.
GATTCAATGGTTATTGAAATTATATAAGGCTATTGACATTTATACTATTTTAATGTAAATAAAAGTCATTTGACAGGTATTATGTCTTCCGATCATATGTTAGTTTGCTTATTTAAACGCATATGTGACAGATACGGCTAAATACAAAATAATTGAATCGGAAAAAGTGAGGGCTTTGTGGTGTAATGGTAACACATTCACCCGGCAAGTAAGAGATCCGGGTTCGAGTCCCGGCGGAGAAAGTACTTTTTGCAATTCAATGGTTATTGAAATTATATAAGGCTATTGACATTTCTACTATTTAATGTAAATAAACGTCATTTGACAGGTATTACCTCTTCCGATTATATGTTAGTTTGCTTATTTAAACGCATATTTGATGTATACAGGGTGTATATTATGTCTGGAAACACCCAAATATATCCTTTAATAATTTAAATATAAATTTGAAACCTCTTACAATCGTGATAGAGATTGGGCATCTACTTTTTGGAACAATGTTTTGTTATGTCACACCAACGGGGGACGTCCTGCCGAGGGTATCGTGAATATTCTTAATGGAAGCCTATACCTTGTGATACATAATTTTAAAGGTAATAGCTTACTGAATTGAATGCCGCAAACCGCATCTCAAGGGAATTATTCTATCAGAAAATAGAGCATTTTTAGTATTGAAAATTTATTGATGTTCAACAATGTAATTTTAACATGGTTCTTGCCACAAAATGTGTTACACTAATTTTTTAGCATTTTTTTTAAATGTTCAATTAAATAAAACAAAAATTTCATTTTAAGCTGGTTTCATTAGTACAAATTTACCAGTTTTTATTACAATGAATAAAACTTATGAGTCACTTTCTCTGATTACTTATGAATCTGTACTTGGTGTTTTCCAGTCAGCAGGAAGGTTTAAAGAGACAAAGGTCACTAGCCTATGAGAAACATTATTGTGTTATTAATCATCTGGTCTACAGGTTTCAGTTTGTTGAGCATGGAGCTTTCACTAGACAGGTCTAAGCTTTGGAATTACAAATGGACAAAGGTCATATCATTCCTGTCGAGTTAATCAGTGTCTCTGAAGCATTGCTGTCAACAAGTTATCTAATTACAGTAGTTCAGTTTTTATTTGGCATTTTAATGGAATTGTCTGAAAGAGAACGAATTACTCTGTTGATGATGCGAGGATATGGCGATCGTCAAAGATCTTATCGGGAAGTTTGTAATTTGTTTAATGACACTTTCCCAGAAAGGAATCCCATAAGTGTTTCAACAATATCAAAAACTATTGAGCGTTTTGAAATGACAGGGAGTGTACGTAATCGGCCAAAGTCGGGTAGGATACAATCTGCAACAGATGAAGAACATGCACTAGATGTTTTGCAAACATTTATTGAAGACCCACATACATCGCTCAGAAAAGCTGCACAGCAACATGATATGCACCCTATGTCTGTGAGTAAGATTTTGAAAATTAATAAATACAAACCATTTAAAGTTCATTTAGTCCAACAGTTAAGTGAGGATGATTACGACAGAAGAGTTGAGTTTTGTGAACTTGTGATGCGCAAATGTGATGACAATAGAGATTTTCTGACCAACATACTATTTTCTGATGAGGCAACTTTTTCCCTAAATGGCAATGTTAACAGGCACAATTGCCGTTACTGGGCTAGTGAAAACCCACATTGGATTACTGAGTCCCATTCACAGCAACCACAAAAACTGAACGTATGGTGTGGAATTTTAGGTAACAAAATTGTTGGACCCTTTTTCATCAATGGAAATTTAAATGCCGAACTTTACTACAATATGCTCCAAAATGAAATAATCCCAGCTATTCAAATTGCATCAGGAGAATACTTTGATAATGTATGGTTTCAGCAGGATGGTGCTCCACCCCATTATGGGAGACAGGTAAGAGAGTATTTGGATTTAAGGTTTCCTCATAAATGGATTGGCCGAAGAGGAGAAATCGAATGGCCTCCAAGATCTCCGGATTTGTCACCAATCGATTATTTCCTATGGGGTCATTTAAAATCCAATGTTTATAGAAGAAAGCCTCATAATTTGGAAGACCTAAGAAACAGGATTATAGAGGAGATTGCTTTGATAACTGAAGAAATGTTAGGCAACTCTGTCGAATCATTTTACACAAGATTGGCTCATTGTCAAACCGTAGAAGGAACACAGTTCGAACAATTGCTTTGACACCAAATACAGGTAAAACGTTTGTTGTAAGACTTTTCTAACAGCATACATTATTTTTTATTTGTAATAAGAAATCAATAACATAAGTATTTCCATAATTGTACTGTAATAAAAACTGGTAAATTTGTGCTAATAGAACCAGCTTAAAATGAAATTTTTGTTTTATTTAATTGAACATTTAAAAAAATGCTAAAAAATTAGTGTAACACATTTTGTGGCAAGAACCATGTTAAAATTACATTGTTGAACATCAATAAATTTTCAATACTAAAAATGCTCTATTTTCTGATAGAATAATTCCCTTGAGATGCGGTTTGTGGCATTCAATTCAGTAAGCTATTACCTTTAAAATTATGTATCACAAGGTATAGGCTTCCATTAAGAATATTCATGATACCCTCGGCAGGACGTCCCCCGTTGGTGTGACATAACAAAACATTGTTCCAAAAAGTAGATGCCCAATCTCTATCACGATTGTAAGAGGTTTCAAATTTATATTTAAATTATTAAAGGATATATTTGGGTGTTTCCAGACATAATATACACCCTGATATATCAGTATATAGCAATTATATGATAAAAATAAAAAATTTATTACTATACGAAAAATTCAACTTAGTTAAGGGTGTAATATTCTATAATAGTATATCTCAAATAAGTGATAGGTTTAATACAGCTCAGTAAGAATGATAAATGATATATACTAGCCAACATTACGTATATTAAATACTTCACATACCTAACCCTCAAGTCCGGCAAAGGTGTTTCAAACAGCCACAGTTCCTTTGTAGCTTAAATGCCAGCCTTTGAATTTTACGACAATAATTAATCTAAAGAGAACTGCGAAGCTCCGAGTCTCCAGGGATCAGAGCCGAAATCTTAAGTGCAAGCTCCTAATATAAATAGGAATGTCTTGTTCAACTGAAAATCAGTTTAATTTCTAATATACTGCTTATATCGATAGTTAATGTGTTTCAAATTAAATCTTTGTTGGTTTAATCTATAGTGTATAGAACATAACTTTATGTTCTGTTAAAATAACCTGTAATCACATTTATTCCTAAATGTACCTTAGTGCTTGTTTCCGGTATATTGAGATATTAAATGTTAAAGGTTAGAGGCTGCCTCTTGTCAACATCTCAAAACTAAGCATTGTGGATAACATCTCAGTCTAGTCACCTTATACTTAATGATTACCTTAGGGGAAGCCAGCTCTTTTCCAGCATCTAAATTCAAAGTAAGTTAGCCTGCAACAGTCCTCAATGTACAGGTTAGCAAAAGATTTAATCAAAGAACTCCACCCATTCAAATAGGCTAGACCTATTACCGTTTAACTGTTAATACCGGTATTTTTGCATTTATGATAATGATGAATCGCCTTCGGGCATTTGTAAGCTTACTTAGATTTTAGTGACACGTTTATGTATACTAGTCTAAACATGATTAAACAACCACGATGATACATGCAATAAATTACGATTTAACAATTTAAAATTTATTGACTGTAACAGCAAACTCATCTGATACAACTGTTTGAAATTCATATCTATATTAAACAAACATATAATGCAATTAATGCCAATCTAAATAAATAAATAACTATATTAATTTGTAATAGTTAAATTTATGTTTGATGTACATCGGGGTTATGTTGAATAGATTTTATATTATTACTTAAACAATACTTTATAATAGACTTTGAAGTCTCTAATATAGGCAGCAATATAATAGTAGTATAATATCATAAAAATATAACATTAATTTTTTATATTTTTTTAAATATGAAAAAGTTCCAAATATATTAAATTGATGGATTTTATAAAATGAAGTTCAATATTTTTAAGTATATTTTGGCCCTGTGGGAAGGAAGTGGAAGGTTTTAAGTGGACTCAAATGCACAAAAACAAGTCTAGTTAAAGTAGAAATCATACAATTAAAAGAAAAATAATTACCGAACTGTGGGGGGGTTGATTTGAAAAAGTTTTAACTGGAGCCTCAGGCAAAAGGGTGGTCCAGTATATTATGTTCTATATAATCCACAGCCAGAATCCATATAGGAAGCTAAGATCAAAGGAACCCGTTAACGAGCAACAGTACTTTCATATCCCCAATGCTCGTGTATTATAACAATTAGACTGATTATTAAATTTTAAAAAGAAATATAGTGCAATACATTAAAAATTCTAATGTTTTAGCATACTGACCAGGAAATACTTTTACATGCCTTAATAAAAAATTCCTTACACAAAAAGGCACTTATTTTGTGTAAGGAGAAGACGGCTTACATTAGTGTTAATTTTTTTTATAACAGACATAAATTATACGGAAAGAAATATTTTTTTAACCAAAACTAAATTTCCGGAAAGATACACGACTCCAGATTTGATCCATTTACCCTGCAGTCCAAGGAACAACATATCCGGGAGAAATGGAGAATGGGAAATTCCCATCACTATCTGTCATGTTGTCGTTCAAGTTCATATGTAGTACAGTCTCCAGTAACATATACAACCATTTTTATTGTAGTATCTATATAAGTAATTAAACCATGACCCAAGTAAATTTATTTGCATAACTAGGTGTACAACATACACGATTTACAGATATCGTAGGGTAATGGGACTTTTTTTGTTCCATAGAAGTATTATTTTCATATAAAGGCCTTTAAAATAAACTTATTTGAAAATATATAAATAAAAGATATTTTATTTATGTACAACAGAAATTGTTTGGTTTTCACTACTGTAATTCTATTACAGTACACCAACACGTGTGTGTGTGTGTGTGTGTGTGTGTGTGTGTGTGTGTGTGTGTGTTTGTGTGCATTTTATCTTCCACCAAGAATTTAGTATAACTGAAATGTTTCTTTTATTTTAAATCTTTCATATCCGTATTAAAAAATACAACAATACAAATAGCGTGCCTGCTATCTGTTATATAGCCAGAAGACTATCGTATAGGGTCGTCTTTCATATTCTCTAAACTTTAAGTGAAATTCAAACGTATTATGCGTCATTAAACAGAAATGAAAACAGTTTGCATGCATAGCAGCGTCTGTGTGATGCTTCTACCATGTAAAGTGGAGTGCCGTTTACTTATGAAAGTCTTCTTGGAGGTCTTGAATCGAATTTATGTGTATAAACCTTTTCTTTAGAAGGTAGTACGCATAACCTATATACTAATGCAAATAACTGCTGAATAATTTGAAATACTTAATATTAATTTTTAAATAATTATCTCGAACACTTCTACAAAAAAAAATTAATATTTTAATTTAAGAAAAAGAAGTTAATACATTAAAAACTTATAATATAAACCGTTCTTCGTTATTTAATAATAATTGTAAAATGAAATTAACGGTAGCCTTTATATTCAAATACTACAAAAAACAGAGGATTTGTAGAAACGTTTAGTTTTTCAAATTAATATACAGTAATTCTCACTACATTCGTTAGATTAATAGTTAAATTCATTGTGTAATATAGAAGTTTTGTCGTCACATTCATTGCTGTTCTCGTCCAAACTTCAGAATATGTATTAAAAATATTAAATCTGAGTACTATTAGTAACTTGATAATATAATGGAAATGTCTGTTGGATTAGCTGAAATATATCGGTTAATTCTTTTGTATTGAATATTGCAATACATTTAAAAGGATAACATTCGAGGTTGATTCAGGAGCAAAATAACTTGTTCCTTTCATAAAAGAACCTAATTTCCTATTTATATATAGGAAAATATAAATAGGAAAATATTCAAATTTTGTCCTATTTTTTTCTGTATTCCCTTTTTTTCGGTTATCATATGAATCTCTTTGGAACAATGATTGTGGGCATAACAAGAGTATAAGTACTAGTTACACTCGGTTAGAACATGCTTGGGAAATCTAACGCGCAAAGAGCTACCATTTATTGATTTAGTTTTCTTAGCTCACGGGAAGTTTCTTGATTTACTGAGAGTGCTAGATCTAAAATAAAATAATAGTTCTAAAATTTTGATCTTCGAATATATTGTGAAGAATGAAGGCCATGGACCTATTAAATAAAAAGATTACCAATATCCAGAGATGGTTAGTATAATAATTTTTCCTAGCAAGAATCTTTGAGTCAAGGCAAGGGGAAATGTGAATCTTCGACTTTTACTACTATCTGGCCAATTACAAAAACCAGATCTCTTACGAACAGTTATACTACTAATATAATCCTCTTCTCCGTTTTGTATTAATGAAATTACATATAAAGGTTATGTAGAATATTTAGGGACAACAATATTTTTTTAAACATAAAATATAAAATCTATGATATTTTCCGAAATGATATATGGCTACATTGACCACAATTTGACGACAAAAAATCACGTTTTTACATTGAAAAATATAGCAAGTAAGTTTTAACATAGCAAACTCAAATTCAGGCCATAGTTGTCATGCTCAACGTAAACAGTATTATTTATTTAAATATCATTTTGCGTTTTTATGTGTGCGCGCGCGCGTGTTTATTGGGTTATTTTTATTTTTAACATGAAAACAAGTAAATTACGATGAAACAATTTACAATGTTTACAGACGTTTAAAAGTATACGAGTAATATTTAGTAAAAAGGAATTAACTAATTCTTACATTATTGACATAGAACTATTGCTTTGCTTTGATAAATGTTATCTATAAATGATTATTACAAAACCAATGAATCAAAACAGTTATATGATTTTATTAATTTCAATTCGATTTTTTACAAAAATATATTATAGAATCATACTATATATTTTTAACGTGCGATTAAAAACATTTGGTCATTTAGTAGTGTTGAAGTCAAAACGAAACACTGTTTAGCAAAAGACAAAATATTAAAACTATCCTTAGATACTTATTGTATTTTTGTAAACTGAACAAAGTTCTATGAATTCTTTCACGGTAGGATTACGCCAAACAACGTGTCGTGTAACAGACTTCACAAAGGTTACATTCAAGAATGTCAATTCTATAAATATTTGCATCAGGATAAACATGTTACTATGTTACATATTATAATAGTAATAATATACTAGTCTTTGCGTTATGTTTTGTTGCTATGACGTTTAACTAGAAAACCCGTATAGATTCAAATATAAGTGCTGTGTGTTTCTTATATTTAATATTGGTAAATGCGTAAGAGTGTAGTAAATAAACATATCACACAGTTACAGATAGAATGTATCAGTGTATCAGAAAATTCATATTTTCTTATTAAACTCTTATCTCTCTTAAACAGGGAGTTCTATATTATATGGTCTCACTTGGTAACATTTATTAAGTTTATTAAGAATTCACTGTTTTGCTTATGCATCTCTATCGCCATCATTTCTTTTCATTCTGATCTTCTATATAAAGAGTGCCCCTTAAGAACTTCAAAAACTCAATATTTAAAATAAAAGAATGTATATGAGGGTGGTCAATCTTACATCCAATGAAAGATAAGTCTCTTTAACCTTATGATAGACAATTCCTTATTAATGAATTGTTGCGATAGTAGTTGTAACTAAAAAGGATGAACAAACCAACTAGACCGCAAACCACAGTTCTAATGCGTCAAAGACTAAGCTGTTTACTCTCATGTGAAGTTACAGATGTTGCACTCAGTTTGTAGTTACAGGTCAACATGTGACCGTGTAAGATTTTAAATAGATTTTTTTTAATGCCTATAGGTTATTGCATTCAAAAGCCTGGTGGTGCTATACTAATACTTGCTATAGCATCTTTCGAGAAACGCGATAAAACATTTTAGCTGAATTTCATTTACGTTTCTTTTCTCAAACCTAACCATGTACCAGTTATCAACATAGTTTAAGATAGAATATAGTACTAAAAGATGTTATTATGGATTTAAAACGTTATGGCATTCTGCTACAACGAAATAATAATTTTATGTTTTCCTTATTCTTTTAAACAATATATAAAATAAGCAACATGCCTGGTCAACTAATATGGGGTTATAAAGCGGACAACAGCAATTTGTGAAATGTATTTTTGGGGTTAAAAAGAAAAATTTTGATTTATCAGTCGAACTGGGCTTATATCGGATATTCCAACTTTAATCCATAACACTACTGAACTTATCCTACTAACAGCTTTTCCCAGACAATTGTTTTTCTTAAACACTTGGAATGACGCTTATAATATATAGTAGATATAAGGACTGATGTTGAAACGAATAGTATAATTAATATCTTTCCAGATCGGACAATCAGGCTAGCTAGCCTTCTGAATTGGTTTCCATGGCTTAAGTGAGTTTGCTTCGGCCAGTGATACTTGTTTAATCGTTTATTAGTCTCCTACTTAATCATCTAAAAACAATTCAAACCGTGCATCACACTATACCAGTATTATGCTAATACTATATTCACTGCTATTGTCTCCTTCTGTTCATCCAAGCCGAGTACCGTAGCAGTTTTAGTCGCTGCATACTCGACCTGGCTGAGTGTTAGTCATTACTTGACAAAACCTAGCTTATTATAAGATTAATTTAGAAGTATCACTTTATCATATTTTATGAAATAGTATTACGTAAGTGAATGGAATGTGTCTTAGATTAACATGATTAAATGAAAATCCATATCATCACTTTTGATATAGTTCTCATAAATTGTGCAAAAGTTTTTAAGTGTTATAACTTTATGAATTCATGCTAAAAATAAATACCAAACTATTAGTTTAATACTAAGCCTCTTATGATATAGAGAACTGATGATGTTAGTATGCATTTAAAAAATAGTATTACATTTTAATATTAAAACAGAAGCGTTTTCCTTCTTTTTTATTTGCACTAAGACTAGTGTTGCCTTACAAGAAAAAGTATCCAGAAAAAACTGAGTACACTTGCAAATTACAATGTAGTGTTTAAATTTTAAATACACATTACATATTGTAATAGTTCTACATATATCAAGTAACAAAATAATACTCCTAGTATTATTTTTAATAATAATAGTGATTCTATCCATATACATATATACTGAAAAATAGTTACGGAAATCTAGCTACGACAACTTGCACCAAGCAACGATATTACTAAAAATTAATTGCGTATATTTGTTATAATGTGCATTTAAAATGAATTAAAACAAGTTGTACAAAAATATATTTAAAAAAACGTATATTACCGCTGGGGGAAAGAGATTAACTATTTTTATCATCTAATCCATACCATCCATTTGTGCCACAAGGAATAAAACCTATTGGTGGACGATTATTTATAGCTCCATTATAGTATTGCATGGCAGTCCGGACTGTAGCGCGTTTGGAGATAGTGAGAAATAAGGGGTTGTATGTGAGCATTTAATTGAGACTGGACAAGAGTGCTTAACGTTATTTTACAAATGCTTTGCCTAATTTATGAGCTAAAATGAAATAGCATCCTATTTATTCATGCAATAATGCTATTGAGCACAGTTTACTGATTCAATTAAAAAATTTGAAATAAGGTATTTTCAGTTAATTTAAAAGTACAGTAATCGTAGATTATATTACAAAATATCCATTTTGTTTTTGTATTATAAATACAATCAATTATATAAGTTTTAAATATAGCAGAAAAACAGACGGCTTTTCCATTTGTTGGGGACTGTTACTATTTTTGTTGTTGTAGAGTTACGTAATTTTGGTTCATTTAAAATACTTAACAGAAGTTTTTGCCTACTTATACGAAGCTTTTTCCTTTTAAATCACTTATCTTACTTTGTTTCCTCTATTACTGTATCGTGGCTATTGACATGACTATCTCCTTTAGCATTACGTTACAGACTGTTTGTTTTGCGTTTCTTGTAACATTTAAGGGGGATTACATATGTACAGTTTGCAATGTTAAAGTTGGATGTTATAAGGGATTTCCAAATATTTATTTTACATGTTTCTATTTAAAAAACTAGATTTGAAAGTAAATGTATGTACGATTTCGAATTCAGTGTTGGAGAAGGCGCAAAGAGCACTCGCATTGGTTCCTCAATTCTGCAACTTACTCACTGTGAAACAGCAATATTTAAAAAGTAATGTGTCGTAACTTCTTGTCAATTGTTTAACTCTGATCCAGCTTCCAAACATTGTTAGGAGAGCTAGGGTCGGTTTTCTTCGGCTGTCGATGACTTACTTTATGAAGCGGGTGGCAGAGCTCATTACATTCTCGAAATGTCCTGAGATCATTTAGACAGACAGTCACAAAAAATGTCTTACATTATTAGAGATGTAGCCTAGAAAATTGTTTGATAAATATGTATAAAGCTTTATAATTATATACATATTCTTACATTACTTCAAAGAAGAAGAATTGTATCAACCCGCTGTTTTAATAAGCTTCAACAAAACGAGGTCAAATTCCATAGTTAAAAAACCCATCCACATACTAAAAATCCGTGTATAATTGAGTTTCATGCAAAATTTAAAGTCTACACTTGAGAAACGCCCTCGAGAAATAGTGCCACATGGTATATTCAAATTTCTTCTTAAATTAGGTTTTTTAGTAGAATAATTATCTGGTAAGCTATACAACATATTATAACGATCCAGCAAAGTAGCTAGTATAAAATTTCCGTACTGACTTTTATACTTGACTCTATTATAATTATTGTTTTCCCTACAAGTGGTGTTGGGTAGGTAGCTTTTTTTTATTTTCGGTTTCATTTAGAAAAAAATACAATGCTGTAAGCCCTACATTAGGGAGGCACTTCTGATTTACATATGAGAGATATCACACCTAGCTCTATAGTAAAAAAAAAATATAATAGAGCTACAGAGAATTGCATGTTATTTAGTCCACGGCTTGATCTAGACTGCTTTGAAGTGCAAACAATTCCTAGCACTCCAAAGTCAGGAATCTTACTGCTGACCTAGTCATTCACTGTGAACGCTAATTTATATGTAATAATTATTATAATATTGGCCCTATATTTGAAGCTTGAAACAAAAAGAATGAAATAATTTAATAATTAAAAATAGAAACACAGTAAAAATAAACATATTTTTGCTTTTTTTAATACTGTCCCCCGCCCATGTACAATATATACTCTATTTCATTAAACCTAATATTTATAACATGATGTCCCGTGACAACTTCCACACTGCATCTGTTGCTGGATAACCTAGCAGGATATCGAACCACGATCCCGTCAAGTGCAACACTGGGTAGCTCCTTATCTTCTGTTGAAGTACTCGAGGTATAGTAAAATGCTTTGGATATCTGCATAGCTATCAATACTCTTTGGCACAAGGTTAAAACAACGGCGATTGATGTCCTCTAGCTATGTGAACCGCTAACTGCAGAAAGGCATCAAGTCCAAATTAACCAACTTTTCAGGAGCGACAAAAAACCTTATAAATCCATATGTACATACATATATTTAAATATTTATTTTTTATTCTATATGACTGACCTTTTAAAGATCATATTTTGAAATTGAGTCAATCAAATATTTTTAAAAGAGCTGATTATTAATTTTTTTTTACATAGGACATGATTCCTTTCTGCGGTAAACTATTTTACAATTTTACAAATCATGGGGAAAAAATCATTATACAAATCATTTTGTTAGATACATTTATTTTAATGATAAAAAATATCTTATATCTAGGAACACGTTGTATAACAAAAAGAAAATATTTTTTACACTACAATATTTAAGTCATCGTCAGCGGTTGATGTGGTAGGCCATGACAGGATTTGGTCCCAAAAGTCAAATTTTTTCTTCTGGAATGTATTTTTTTGTTTTTTTCAGATCTTCCATTTTTTTAATGTTGATCGGAAGTACCGTAGCATAGGCTTTTTTTGTTGGAGCCCTGATCGGCATCTCTGCATTCCTCAATCTGAAGGAATCCGTTGCCCAAGCCGGTAATGTTCATGTCACACTGCACCGTGTGAGGCGTCTCAGATGAAAAAGACATTACCCTGTATTTTGATATTGAAAATGTTATTTTTTGTCTTTTCGGTACATCTCTACCATAGGAATCGTCACTTAAGCTGGTCTTTTTGTAAAACTCTGGCCACCATGCAGTGAAGTCAATAAAAATCGTCAAAGTTCATTTTGATGACAGAGAATTTACCAGCGATTTTCGATGAACCAAGAATAAGAGCTTCGACTTCAGCTAAATCATAGTATCTTTCTTCTCTTCCCAATTTTCTTCTTACTATCCCAAAATCTCTATCATTCGGCATAAACGAGTGGCCTCGGACTGGAAACACTAGTTTTACTTCATCAAACCGTTTTATTTCACATAAATACATCATCATTCTTACCAGGGTGTGGTTTTTTGTTTCTGTCCTGAACAGTTGTCCCCAAACAAATAAAGTTTTTTTACATCATTATCAATTTTGTGTTTGATGTACCAGTCCAATATTGTACAAACTTCGTTAGCTCCCTTACCTCCATTACCCTCGTGATAGATAACAGTTGTACATTCACCTGTTGAAAAGATTATGCACACCAAAGACGTTAACAGTGAGCTGCCGGAAGTAATAGGTGTCTTGTACAGGAATGCAAGGTAGAGATACGTTTAGCCATAAAATCAATACAGATCCCCCCCCCCAACACTAGTCAACTCATTTTTGCACTTTTCCGTTGTTTCTTGCAACGAGGCATAAAATTTTTTTAGCTCTACGTTTGTGTACCATTAACTCGGCGACAGCTACTCGCTTGGCATTCTCGTTTAAAAAAAAAAGGACTTTTTATTTTCAAGGTTAGTTCCTCGCAAGTTACACAAGCATCTTTAACTGGTCGGTCAAAACCAATGTCAGGGTAGTTTTCATTAAAAATAAGTCCAAAAAGAACTTGTATGAGAGCCTTTTTTTCACTTCCCAAAGTTGTTGTAAGAAAGTTTTGGTTTTTTTTTTATGAACATATCATACATAATTTTTCAAATTCAAGTTTGCTGAGAAGTACTGTTTATCTTTGTGCCTGTATAGTGATGGGTTTTTGTTGGGAATGATTCAACATGGGCCCTTAATCGAGTCAGGACAGACCCGGGTATTGCATTTCCTGAAACGTTCTTATCCTCTGTTGTCAGTTGGGATTTCATTTACTTGCAACAAATGAGATTTTAAACGGTAACACTGTTTAGGAGTGTATCCATAAGTTGTCATAAATCCATTTTTACATACCTTGGTGCGTTTGCCATTGTGTAGAATGGAATAGCTTACACTAAAAGCTTTCGGCTTTTCAGATGATGACCCAGGCCTGGATCTTTCTCTTTCAACAGGACTAACTTCCATTAGAGATTGGATGAAAATGTCCTGTTCTACTTTGGTTGTCATATTATGTAGTTTTGAAAATATTTCTATCATATCTCCCTCCGAAAAGCTTTGAAGGCAGTTGGACTTGCAGCTGAAACAATAACAGGCTTAATAACAAGAGTATAATATTATGATGAATGTGTCAAAAATATAATAGGCCTAGGCCTACCATATTTTGAGGTTATGTTACCGTCGGGCCAATTTGATGTAATGATTAGGTTATCGTTCAAGACCACTAGGCTAATTTAAAATAAAACTAAAGTGAAGAGATGTATCAACCAAACATTGTATGCAATAAATAAACTATTGAACAAAACTATATTTACCTGCAAACATTGGAGCCTGGATTTTTTTGCAGGTACAGTTTTGCCTTTCCAGTTTACATGCTCTTTGCCCTCTACCTTAGACTTTTTAATCACATTTCTTCTGTACTTTTCTTCATTCTTTACAAACCCTTCCTTCTTTTTATTCGACTGTCCTTCTTCTTCTGAACTACTCATTTTATTTCAATGATGAGGCATTAAGTAATCATCAGTGAGACCGCACTAAATAATGTTATGAATAAACAAAGCACTATGATCGTTGTTTGACGCGACTCAGCTGACTGAACGTTAGTTTATCGCGTCTGCCACGCGAGCGCTGACAGCCAGCTGGTTACTGCAGAAGGGGAACAAGTCCAGGACTAGTTCCCTTTCTGCAGTAAATAGGTTATTCGAGACGTCGCCATTGCAATAGCAATGCGCGGACATGTTTCCTTTCTGCTGTAAACGACGAGTCTTAAAACCTAACAACAACTTTTGAAGGAAAAACGGAAAACCCGTTAATTTGGAACTTGATGCCTTTCTGCAGTTAGCGGTTCATGTGTCCTCTCTACTAGCTGGAGACCATCACTTCCAAAATCACAATTCCTACGAATACCTCTGATCAGGAAACGCTCCTGCATCATAATTAATCTTAAACACACAAAATCTCTGTATATGTGTCAGATGAATAATGTAGAGGGAGTGGGGTCTATCAGCATTCCACTACATATTATACTAATGACATCGGTGGCTCAACATGTCCCTCCAATATCCCACGGTCTTGACACGCCAATGCGAGTGTATTGGTGTATCATGCTGCTAGGGTATAACTCCCTTTCCAGCTCCATTGTAGCATCTTATCTAGTAAAGAGGTGGAGAGGAAAGTTCTAGAATTGTATATATTATATTAGATAGTTCTACAAAGAATACTTTCTCAAATTACTTTAAATTGCTTATTAATAATCTTCAAAATAAAACCTGTATTGAATAAAAATTCTTTATATACTTCCGAAAATTTAGGTATAATACTAAATTGCCTACACGACCACATCTCTTGTAAAAGTTTTAGAGAAAAGGGGGTTTTCGTTCAAAAAATAAGTAAAATTAAAGTCAACTTCTTGTTTTTGATATACAATATAACTAGGAATCTAACCTAATATCTTGATGCATACAAATTATTCTGACAGTGTTGTACATCTCTATTGCAATTAACCTTGAGCTGGAATTAAAATTTACAACTTTACATTAACAATACTTCGAAAGACATATGCTCTCCTGAAAACTTACGTTAGTTCTTAAGTAAATTCTAAATCTTTGTATTTTAACCATGTGTAACAATAATGCGTTTATACCATTAAGAAAAAGCTACCATTATTTAACAACCACTTTCAAGTGAAAATCGTAATAAGAATATAAAAGAGACACTTACGCAAAATCATAAACGAAAAACATTAACAGGTAAACCACAACAATATTCTCTTAAAGACGCAGAGAAGCACGAACAGGATGTTTTTATGCTGGCTCCTTCCCATAATTATCCCATCATTGTCAGCTTTGCCTAGAAAAACGTGCTGTATATTTATTTTACCTATACTCTTCCGGCTCTACTTAAATCCCCACCTACTTTTGCATACATTTTCTCTCATAAATATTTCGTACAAAAATTATAAATTTCCTATGTAGCAAATGCTATTCCTATTATGGGAATCGCTGCAATCAAGATTTTTTTACTTAATATGTCTGATGTAGTTCAATTCATGGTCCTTTTTTGCAATAATTGAAAGTGTAGGAAATGGGTCATATAGTAAACGATAAGGCTTACTTGTAAAAATGCTTAGAAAAGTTATTTTATTAGTCATCTCTGTAAACGTTCTATTCATTTTTATAAAAAAGCATTAATTTAAGTTTAAAAAACTATTTTAGAGTGATATTATAAAGATACAGATAGATCTTTGCCTTGCTAGTCGACCTTTACATACCACCAACATATTACGGATTACGTAATCAGGGCATGAATGTATTCAGTCCACAATCTATAATATAGTATAATCACCCAGAGGCCTTACTCCAAGGGTATTACTGTAATTACATGCAATCCCCTTGTTAGCTTTACATCTGTTGTCAGTCCCTCCATCCTTTCTCTCATCCGTTAACGAAATTTAATATGATGTTAGCATATTTATTACTAAACGTAATTACTATCTCTACTTCAAAGATTTTATATTCATCGTTTTATGTTAGTAGAATGTTAAGTTATCAAATATGTTTTTTATTAGTTTCCCATATAAACTAAAATTTTAATTTAGTTATAACTATACAATTTAAGGTACAATAAAAATTACATAACGAATTTAGTTACTTATGAGTTCATATTTTCATTCGAATTACTATTTATGTTATATGTCGTGTTAAATTAAGTTTCAATATAATTAGAGAGCAAGCATTACCGCATAGTAAATAATAGTAATAATTGTAAAATGTGGAAATCTTTAACATTGTAATGTTTTTCATATTTTATTACTACAGTATAGCCAATTAAATTAAAACATATTTCTTACAAAAAAAGAATTAATGCAATATCACATTTTAAAAAGCTGCCTTTAATTTCGAGCTTTAACACGAATAATAATTTGTAAGCTACCTGTCTTTATTAACTATTAGATTTAAATTAAAAAATTTACATATTTTATATTTGTGATATATGAAATCTATGAACACCAACTTAATCAATGTTTCATTATTTTTGAATGTATATTAAAAAATTTCTGGAGGATATGTTATGGAAAACATTTATAAGCTCTTATTTATAACTTACAATCAGTTTTCTCCAATGTGTTAATAAAAATTAAAATAAAGCAGTATATGAAGTATTATTACATTTATTTATAAAACATGTAGCGTGTGCATTCTCATATTAAAAAATTCTTATCTCCTAATAGGAAACGATATGGTACAGTAACGAGATTGAAAGGGATGTTATTTTACTACAACTCATTTTAATTAGTCAAGGCATTTTTACAGTCTGGCTCGCCCCGCTGAAAATATAATGGAGCAGTAAATAATCCTTACCATTAGGTTTTATTTACTTTGGAGCCAACCGAGGTTTGATTAGTGGATTAAAAGCAGCTAATATCTTTCCCCAAATGGTTGCAGTTCATCATTATTCATCATTATAAAATTGTACTAATGTACCCCTTAAGTGTACGAAATACTAACTTAGAGTTATTTTCTTCATTTGCATATTAGCTAAGAGTAATAATTTATATTTCATATCCGTATTTAATTTATTCATACTGTGGTTAAAAACTGTGAGTTACGGACTTTGGAAAGGGTTTTATAAATATTTTAAGTCAGAACTCAATAATATTCAGTTTTTAGTATGATCCTCCACCTAGCTTTTTCATCTCAGATCGTGTAGTTCCCTGATATCTTACTGTAATTGTTACTCGGAACTTCAAATTTAAATCACTAAAACTATTACATAAAGGAGAAACAGTATTCAAATGGTGCTGGGCCGAACTGCATGGTTAGTCATGCACCGAAATAAAACTCACTTTAGACTTTGTAGTAGTAATTAGAGTAGTTTTTATAATTAAGTTACTTTTTAATCAAAATTGGAAATCTAGAATTGTTTGTTTGAAATTTTTGCTGTGTAATACATAAAAATATTTTGTAGTTGATAAAAATAAAAGTCTGCATACCAAATGACCAAAAGATTATGTTGGGCATTTTTAAACTGCAAAATGATGTAACATGTTAAAATAGCATAAGCCAGTCCCTACTTTTTATTTTTTTTTATTTCTCCGATGGCTTTTTGTTGCCATTATGGTTACTTATAAAACCAATATATAAACCATTATTAAACTAATAAATAATTGGATTTCAGTTTATATCCAAAATGCCAAGATGCATATTGGTTTCATTGTTGCTCCTATCCTCCGTTGTCATCCTGTTGTATTTTCAGGGTAATCTTGCACCTAGAATTTCATATCATAATTGTCACGATTTTTTTCAGAAGATATTTCCATTTACTTATTTATTTACAACTTAAGAGTAAATCATTCGAATACATAATATAAAATACTGAAGTAAATATTAATTATTTAGTATATATTAATTATTATTAATCTTATATTATTAATCTAATTTTATTTGAATTATAATGTTTAAGTTCTTTGAATAGAAGACACATGTAAAGACTGGAGATAATTGAAAAGTGTACAAGTGTAGACAATAGGTATAGGATCAATGTACAGTAATAAATATTCTACATAATATGCTTAGTTTTCTGTTTAAAGAATAGCGACTAAAAAACAAAGGTAACAATTACTGTATGTACTAGTAATAATATCTAGTTTTACCAAACATCTACAATTTAGTTTAGTTTAGATAGTAAATAAGTTCATGTAGTTAAAAATATAGTCTAGTATAATTTATGATTCTAAACTTTAATCAGTTAATTCATTGTAGCACTGTACACACATCTGTGGATAAAAAAACTCCATTAGATGGACAAAGTATCATAGAAAGTTGTAACTTTTACTATAAGTATATTTTAACTACCTGAAAATGTAATGAAACACGCATAAGGTTTATTAAAAATACACATTCTACCATCGATTATAGTTGTTTTAAAGTTCGTTTACTGTGTTAGGAGATTGAATTCAATGTTAGTTTATTTGTAACTCTATAAAATAAAATGCTATTGAAATTAACAGAATAAAACTACGTTTTTAAATCGTGTAACAACTGAACATAAATAGAATTCATATAGTCAGTTGCATCGGTAATTTGGTTCAGATCATGTGACAGTAAAATATGCATAGAGTATAATTGCAGAAACAATGAAATACATATAGTACTCACATAATTTATAGGATGCGGTGTTGGGTAATAAACAAAAACGTTCACAAAATATGCATGAAAATGTTGTAAATACACCTATATATGACGCAACTAAGCAGAGACGCAGCGTTATTACACGCCATCCGTCATCTCTATACCGCTACTGCAGCATCATAAAATCTTATCTAATAATAATAGTCACATGCAATATATATCACAATTATATTAATTTACGTTGGCGTATAGGGTTTTACCTGAATTTAGTTAGCAAAACCCACTTATAGATCAAATACACCCATTGTTATTAATACATAAATAACGTGAAAATAAATGAAGGAGGTAGGCATTATAAATTATATACATAAAACGTAGTCTTAAACCGATATAAGGTGACGTAGTTACATTACTATCAGGATAATATCCCGAACTTAACGTGTATAATATGTAATTCAAAAACCGCTGTTCTAGAATGGATCGATATAGGTATATAAACAGCTTGGCACTGATGAGCATGTGAACGTATGTTTCTTGGCTCACCTGTAGTCTGATCCGCATAGCGGTCTCCGTAAATTGGCAGCAGAGTGCAGTGGTTGCGATGTCTCCAGAATGTAAGGTCATAAGCGGTTTAACTCTATTGATGTTTGGACATTAGGAAATTATCAATTCTATTCTCTAAAGTCATCTTTGAACTCAAAGGTTTAGTTATTATCGTATGCTGGTAATTCCTATAAAACGGAAACAATCTAATTTATATAAGGATACGTAATATTTTTTGTCAAGGCCTACTTTTTTCCGTTAGACATTGTGCATATACCTGTAAGACATACGTAATTATTAGTATAACAAAAATTCATAGAATAAATGTACAGATAGTTGCTGGAAAGGAAGTCTTGTATTCAAAAAACAATTTAATTGAATACAATTCAGTACAATTCAAAAAAACATCCTCCGGAAGTAAGTGGATACGCACATCCGCCCATACACCGGTGATGAACAAACAGGAAATGCTTATGTCTAAAAATCATGCGATGATGTAAGGGACATTCATGCTGATATGAAAAATTGGTACTCACCAATTATGATAGAGAGATTAGCCATAGGCGTGGTCAGGAGAGCTGGCGGGGACAAATTAAAAAAATCAGGAAGAACGAGGGAGAGGCAGGAAGTCGAGGAGTTGATTCGAAAAGCCACATTCGGAAGTTCCAGTGCTTGTGTTTGTGTGTTGGGAAAAATCTTTTAGGCGTAATAGTGTCAAGTGCAAACAAAATGTAAGCAAGGAAAAGCTTGTATTTAATTTTAGGAACGTAGTATTATATATCAGGGTTCATTAATCATTTTAATACGTCTCATTTACAATTCCAAGATACCAGTATCAAAAGTAATGAAAATAAAAGATTAAAATGTGTATAAATCAAAGGAATAGTTTAATATTGAAATGCATATTTTCCTATTTCATATATTTTATTTCAATGTTCTCAATTTGGAAAAGTCACTCATTTCTTTTAATAATGTAAATTTATGTAAATATTTAGATATTTTAAAAGAAAGTTTTCTCACGTTAGTTCAAGTGAAATTTATTGCAACACTACAAAATTTACTAATAAATGTTATAGTTAAATAACTTAAACATAAATTATAATGAATAATTTAATATTAAACATAATTGGTATTAAAGTTTGTGTTCAATATATCGGTTGATGATATCCATTGTTATTTAAAATTGTTAACAATATAATGAGATAATATTACAAATTAAATATGTGTTGGTTCATTTGAAGGTGTTGTATTGCCAATCGAACCTATTATTTAAATCCTCTCACAACAGCCCTTGCTCATAATACATTATAATATTTCACAACCTTAATCTAAACAAAATAAACCTTACATACCTGAGGAATAGTATTGTCAGTATAGAATAGAATATACGTTTATTTCTCATAAAAATGTTTAAGCAACAACATTGTAACATTATCGAAAAACTAAATCGTAAATAATAAAAACATTATAAATAATACGTATTAGTAAACCATTCAGTTTTATGAAAAGAGCGTATGCTTTGATGCAAACTAGGTTATTGTTTACATATACAGTATGTAATGTGACAACAAATTTATGAAAAGAAAGAATTACACATATTTAAGACATAATTTAAACAACTTTATCAAAAAACAAAAATTGTATAGTTAGGTATAAATTTATAATGAAATTTGTATTAAACTTCTTAGAAATAATTCTACACATTATTAATTCATTATTTAATATTACCTGCAAAAGTTTGATAATGGTTTTTTGGCATTTTCTATGTGCATTTTTTATGATGTATTAATTTTATATAAGCGACTTGATAATGTACTTATTCACGTCCCTTTATGTCTAGACAACTGTTTCAAAAACATATAAATCATATTCAAAGTATCACCAACATTTGAAAAAGTAAATTTAATGGCTCGCAATAGCCTTTATTAGTTTTTTCTATAAAAATTTTGTTTTTAGTGTTATTATTAGTTAAAAATTTGAAACATATGCTACTCCAAAATATATTATATCATAACCCAGGCTATGGTAAAGTAGGCATTGAATAATTTTAGATATATTACTCCAATTTGTAGTTTACTGCCTAAATTATGTCTAATGCAATATTTAAGACATTTTAAATACGACAGGGATTAGAAATTATCAGACCTTTTATTTACTTCAATCTGGTTTTCTTAAACAGAAAAGAAATAACTTTTGAACATTTTAGACACCATTTTTGTATCCTCCTTTAATTTCCCGTTTACGAACAGTTTGATTAGGGAATTTTAATTTGTTTACCCATTTCCTAATTTGGGAATGTTCCACGTCTTCTTTGAGCTCCTTGTATGCGTATTAATAGTTGACAGCAATTTATTCCTAAGATGGAAGGTTAGAAACCCATTTACCTTTTTCAATAGTTTATTTAGAATGAGAATGCTTTTATAATTCCATGGTTACAACCAAATAACTTGTTATTTAACTTTTCAATTACTCTTTAATAAGCAGGATACTTATTAAAGGTCTTCGAGAACTTCTGTAGGTGATTCATTATTTACAAAAACAAATCATTTAATCATTGGTTTGGAATGTCTCGTTTAGGCACTATCAGCCATTTGTATTTCTATTTAAAAAGTGTGATGTCTCTAAAACTAGTTAGATTGAATAGGCTAAAATGAGCACATATATTTCAATAGATAACTTAAATCACGATTGCATTATTTTCAAAATAGCGTCTATTGTAAATGTTTAAAGTAAACTATCAAATTATGTACAGTTATATAAAGTGTACTAGACACTAACGATCAAAATCCAACGGTAGAAATTTCAACAAAATCCGTT
Organism: Homalodisca vitripennis; assembly: GCF_021130785.1. Lineage (NCBI taxonomy): Eukaryota > Metazoa > Arthropoda > Insecta > Hemiptera > Cicadellidae > Homalodisca > Homalodisca vitripennis. The sequence continues at coordinate 48,429,450 of NC_060213.1, forward strand.
AACAAGCAAACAAACATGAACATTTTAAAGTACGATTGCACAAGCTGGGAGAAGCAAACAATGTACAAAAACCTAAATATTTGGTATAATTATTCCATTTCCAAATTGACATGAAAGAGTAAAAATTTAATTTTTTCGATGCCTTCATGACTAGGAAGTATTTGTTTCTTCAAACTCTCTACAAAGTTTACATATATTTTCTGTTAAAAGATAGGAGATAAGAAACTGAACTGTGTCATAAGGATGACAAAGGACGTCATCTGGTCGAATGGCGTCCCTAAAGCTAGAAACGTACAGGTCAGAATCTATCTAACATTAAAACATTCTTGAACTTTTAATTTCAAAATTCAAGTCATTTTAACCTTTTATAAAGAGGAAAAGACTATTCTAAAGACAGTCTAATACACATTACACTCCATTTTTTCAATAAAGATTGGCATTCTTAGCCATTTTTAGCTTTATAACTATTTATGTTGGTCAGAGTATTCAGTAAGTTATTTTTAGGACAGGTTCACTTGAGTTCACTGAGTTAAATAAAAATTTTGTAATCAAGAAGACCACCTTACAAACAATATTTTGGTGTTTTATAACTCCACATTATAGGGTTATCTTTATATTAGAATAATGCCCAATTAAAACCTTTTTTAAGGTTATTTTTATCCCAGACATGTGATTCAGTATTAAACCATCATCAGTGTGAACATTAACCTCTACATAAATAATACACAATAAAATACTAAATATAAACATGTTAACCATTAAATATGTGTAAAATTTATATGAGACAGTGGTACTTTTGTAAAATACTCACAACATTTTAAATAGCAATGACAAATCCAGTCTTTGAAATAATTAAATATTAAATACAGAACACTAATAAAAGTCACTACTGTGTCATATACATTTAATATCAATTTAAATGGTTCACATGTGTATATTTAGTTGTTTATTGTTTATTATTTATCCAGAGGTTAATGCACATACTAATGTTAGTTTAATACCGAAACACGTGTTTGGAAATAACATAACTTTAAAAAGGGGTATTATTTGTCTTCGATAATTTTAATATTTTCGTAATTTATATCTTAATGCTTCTTCTAACCGATGCAAAATCTAATATTGCCTATTTTGCGACAAAGCTGTTTCTACTGTATAAATTCTAGTATAGAAAAATATAAAGTCAATTATATATTGCGGTAAGATACTTTATACATTACAGTAGTAAATATATTTGAAAGATAAGTTCCGTCCAATTATGATAAAGAAATATTCTGAAAAAATGCATATTATTAAAAAGATGAAATAAATAGAATTTGTTTTTTATTAGACTTTCCCTTTCGCATATTTGTCCATGAATTGTTAATATTATATTGCATGCCTGCTCCCTAATCCCCTAAAATATAATCAATTAGAAAAATTATTTCTTACCCATTATAGTTTAAGAACATCATAAATAAAGTATAAATATCTATCAATGTTACACAGAGCATAAAAAACTGTTTAAAAATAACATATATAATAAAAGCAACGAAAAATGTTTAATCGACTCTAACATATAAGGGACCCATGAGAAATTATATGGGTTGTCATTTGTATAAGACACTCCTAACTCTATCAAATTAGTAACTCCGACTTGACTGTAAGGTAGCAAGTTCTGCCAACCTCTCACAGATACAACACTTCAGAGTTAATGGCCCTTTGATTAACCTCCGTCATTACTGACTCTATTCATCTGTTGTCAACTCGTTTCTGATTTATGAAGTTCAGGAATATTTGATCAAAGAAGTTCTACCTGGCGTTCCGCAATAGGATTATAGCAAAACATCCGAGATTTGCTACTATGTGAAGTATAATATTATTTTTTATATCCGCAATATGAGAATTTTCAAAACTAAATACATTGAACCATACTACAACACATATCATATCGTTATTTTGACCCTTTTCCAGTTTGTCGGTTTGGTATTTATTTAGGTTTCAAAAATTTTACCGTTAAGAAGTATATACGGTAGACGAGTAATATATGTGTATGAATTGAATAAATTTAAAATTATCTAAATTATCAATTATTTCAGCGATCCATATTTTTCAGTTTGAATATATACATTCAATGCTAAAATATGCTTTATAAGCCTGAGAGGAGGCCTTTATATTAACCGTATAAATTACTACCGTAAAGAGTAATGTGCAACTTGAAAACATGCATAATTATTGCTTGGAAGAGTACAAAAAATAATTATATTATTCATGGACATGTGACGTGTTACGTGCTATGTTTTAATCCATCATGGGATTAAAGGTAGGACCATTAGAGGAAAAAAAAGATATGTATATAATTACCCATTGTGCCTAGATATTATAGGGATTTCTATTTTTAAAATTGTATCAAAAGCTACGGGTAATAGATATATATACATTTACTTATTGTGTAATTAGTACATATTTCAGAAAATATGGAAATCCATTTGAACATAATAAGAATTAAATTATACGTGTGTCCTACATTAACGTATACATTGTTTACATAAAAGATATTTGGTTAATATTTAATGCCTTACTACCAATTTCATAACTAAATTTTGGATCTATTATTTATAAATACACACGTCTAAAAGGAAAACGTTATGGCACTTTGTTTGTTATGTTACAATGATTACTTGTATTAAAAGAATTGCTTCTTATTAAAACATTTAACTTTATTTCTTTATCAGGTAAGAGGGTTTTTGTTTAAATATTATGATTTAATTAATCCTCTGGAGTGAAAAATAGCCTTTAAGCTTATACACATTGATAACTTACATCGTTTTACTTGAAAGTTTAAAAAAATTATCTATTGAAGCGTTTACTTTAAATCTAATTCTAGTTGTACTGAAAACTATAATAAGAATATAAATTTAAATCGTAGTTAATATTTCAAGAATTCTTTTGCATTAAATTAGGTATAAGGGTTTAATAATTATCGTAGAACTATTTTAGATTATTCGTTAAAGAAACACGTTACATTATCAAACTATTTGCAAGTAGTGTTTTTCCACAAATAGTTGGTTCTAAAAATTGTATTTATATATAGAAGGTATAATTTCCATAGTAAATAGATTCCATACAAGGCATATTTTCCATAATAAATGATTTGCATAGAAGCCTACATGAATGACTAATTTGTAAAATAAAAGTATTCTTCTTAAATTAAACATTAGCTAAAAGTGCTAGCAATTCTAAATTAGTCATTTCTATGATAATCCACGTGTGATGTTTATATTAAATTCCCTCCAGTAATTGTAGGAAGGATACAAAGGGACGGAAAATAGGTATAAAACTAACAAGGGATTATATGTAATTACAGTTATGCCGTGAGATTAAGGTCTCCGGTTAATTAGACCATGTTATTGACTGTAGGCTGAATACATTGACGTCCTGATTGTGGTGTTAAGAAATGTTAGTTTCTTATGTTTATGTATGGATTAGCTAGGTTATGAACATTGTATGTTTCCAGGAATGGTAATTAGACTATATCATTAAATATAGGTAGTAGTTATACTTTTATTAAAAGGTTTAAAAATGATTACAAAAGCTGATTATAAAACCAATGACCTATTGAATTTAATATAATCCGGCTTTAAATTTTACCTGCAGGTATAGCATTTGATTAGGAAACATAAGTCTCTTTTGTTTATGGGCACTTTTGACAGTTTTTCTTTTTATAAAATTTGATTAAGTGTTGTAAAATAAAAGACTCTGTGTTAAAACAACAATTTCAGGAAGTTAAGTTTTAGTAGTTCTTCGAGTAGATCACAAGAGTACTAATGACTATTTTGTTACTAACCTGTTCCCACCTCAAACCTTCTCCTAATGAAACATATATGAAACAGTAAAACATATGACATTGTGAATCAGAAATAAGTAGCTTTTCCCCGCTTACAGTGTCTTTTTATATATTTGTTCCATGAATTACTGAATAAACATAAAATGCCAGCTTTCGAATCGTAGCAAAATTACTCCATTAAAATAGAGAGGCAAATCATAAATTTACGTATGCAGCTAAGAATAAAAAAAGATAGAAATCACTCTGACATAAGGTGTTTCTTTTTAAACATACCAGTTTATTTATTCGACTTAGAAATGATTTCAAATTTTATATAGTTCGAGTATATTTAGTGTTTTACCTTTCTAACAACTAAGTGTGTACAATTAAGGAACTTTTATTTTGTTATCCTTTCAGTGACTGTTTTCTAAAATATGCTAGTTACATTCTTTTAAATTTATATGCTGTAACGATCACTGTGTTTGGAATCCAGTTCCGTTGTGTGCATCTTCGTAGCTTTTCTGTTCCTTTTCAGGATATTAAGTACTCTGTTACTTAATCGTGCCACGTAAATCAGGGCAAGCCTGATGTTGCCTGTTGGTGCGAGTGGATCTCTTTTATTAAAAGATGCTAGTATGCACATCAGTGAATGTTGTCTCTGCTTGCTTTGACTGTTGATGCTGGGACAGAGCTGGCCTTCCCTGAGAAGGTAACCATGAATAATTAATTAGCATAAATCACATATTTGGCCCATCCTGCTTACCCATTTGACGTCGAAGAAAGTCAGCCTACACCCTCTAACTTCACCCATCCAGAACGTCATATTACTTCGTAATTAACCGTAAGGGTATATTTCGGATAAAAAACAATTACTGGTTTCTTATATTCATGTTTTAACATCACAAAAATGTTATGTTAAACAATAGAACATCATTTGTTAATTGGCTAAAGAAACTTTAATTGAAACACATTCACTGTAATAAGCGGTAAATCGGAAATTACACAGGATCTCAGTTATACAAGACACTCCTAATTACATAAAAATTGGCAACTCCAAGTTAACTGTAAGGTAGTAAGTTCTGCCAAACCTCCGCAGTTACAACACTTCAGAACTAATGGTCCTTTCATTAACACGAACATTACAGATCCAACACACACACACACACACACACACACACACACACACACACACACACACACACACACACACACACACACACACACACACACACACACACACACACACACGCACGCACACGCACGCACACACGCACGCACGCACGCACACACACACACAACACATTCAACAAATGTATTGAGGAATATGTACTATTTTATAAAGTTTTACTTCAGTATTTCATTTTTATAGTGTTATTATTAAATCACTTTCTACATCATAATGTAAAGAATTGAGGACTTCCCCTTAAATTAAAGATATGTTATATACCGTAAACACGATTGATACCGTAGCATGTGTAATAATAAGAATGTAAAATTTTTGTTTTTGACCGTGCTAGTAATAATATTTTAAAAATTTCGAAAATAGAATATAGTTTATACAAATTATGATTTGATGTTGACAATTACATCCAAATACAAAAATTTTGGAAATATTTCAGCCAGTATGAAAAATTAGATTTGACTAGAGTTTAATTTTTGAATAAATACCGAAGAAAGAAGATTGGAATTTTCAATAGGGCCCTCTTCATTGTTCATGAGTTTTTCTTTATTTTTGTTTATGTATAGTGTTTCCCAAGCATTCAAGTTCATTGGTTTTGTTATTTCTTTTATTAATTTTAGATTTGTAATTGATGTTCTGTGTCCTGATTCAATGCAGTGCTTGGCTACAGCAGATTTGTCAATTCTTCCATATTTTGTGTGTGATTTCAAATTTTATTTCAAACACAAATATCAATTTCAAAACTTGTTAAAATAAAGAATGACTAGCCAAATTACGGAAAGATATAAACACCACTTGAGTAAAAAACGCCAAGGTTGACTACGGTTACGTGGTGTGACAGACGCTCACTAACAAGCCTGACATGGGTCTAACATTACCGCAATACACAATTCCGTCACGACGATTACTCAGCACTGGTGTCGTGCATTTGTGTGACACACGCAGGGTGAGAATATAAGAATTTTAATGATATTACTTACAGTTGTTGTTTATAAGTTAAGGCTATTAAATTTTTCTCAACTTTACACATTTCGAATTTTTGTTGTAGAGAAAATAAAATAAGATTATTTTCTCTGTGCTTTAATGGGCTATACATTGTTATTCCATTTTAAACTTGTTAGATAACAAAAAGTAATAAAAATATGTTTTAACAGTTTATCTGTAATTCATCAAACACTTGCAAAGTGTTATGAGTTGTTAATGCGGTAGAAACAATATTGATTATTATTGATATTACTTATATGTTTAAAAACATTTCTTAAAAAGATAAGTAAATACAATACTAAATCAATAAATTTTCTTGGACTTTTAGAAACATAACATTTGTACTCATTGAAAACTGTATTTTCAGTTTAACATTAATCCTGTTATAAAACCACTTTTCCACTAGGTATAAAACTATAATTTATAAGACATAATCATAGCGCTTTCCTGAAGACCTCTAAAGTACAATAAAACTAAAGTTAATTTAGAGATGACAAGAATTCCTTTATTGTGCGCTTTCTCTTATTCTACTGATATGTAGGTGACTGCTGGGTCGTTTATACATTGGAATGTAATTCCATTATAATTTTATATATGTGGTTTATATGACATTTGAAAAAATGTATACGATTATTTTATCAGTAATACAATGCCACTTGTAATAAAATGAATATTATCTTATTCCAAAATATTTTTACTATTAAATTTTTAAGACGTAATTTATACTATAATTCAGAGTTTTTCATGTCAATAACAAGTATAATTTTTAGATAACAAGAGAATTGAGAAGATAAAAGAACACTTCATCATTTAAAGGGCTCTGTAATGTTAGCTTCCTAAATGGCCTCTGGCAATGGGTTATATTTAGCATATTATATTGGATCACACTTCCGCCTGAAGCGCAAACCATTTAAATCATCCCTTAGAAAGACGTTATTTCTTTACCTTTTAATTGCGTAATTTACATTTTAATTAGTCTTTTTGTATGCATTTGAGTCCACCTACAATATTCTACCTTATTCCCATTAGACTAAAATGTAACTAAGAGAAATAGCAAATAAAGCTGTGCAATCGCATCCATTTTTAAAGTTTGTACTGTGGGCAATATCCTTTTGTACTTTCTTGAAGTATATTAAATTTATGTAATAAAATTTAAAGCATGATATATTTATTAACAAAGTATAACTAATATATTGAACTTATAATAATCATATCCTATTTGTATATAAAAAAATAATTAATAAAAATAAAAAAATAAAATAAAATAAACTGAAATAAATTTGTTAGATAGCGAATAATCTTATTGGTAAAACAATGTTTGTGAATACACTTAAAATGATATAGCATAAAATTGCTATTTAAATGTTCTTCATCTCTATTTAAACACCGTAATTGAAGTGTAAAACTCTCTTGAGAAGCTATTAAAGTATTTATATTTTATTAGTTCATTTAAGTAAAAGTCTTCCACTTAATGTTAGTACTGTAATGGACAGTTTATTTCTTTTATTCCCGTTGATGCTTACGTAAAAAAAATATTTATTAAATGTTTTATTTATTTAATAATAATTTAATAAAATGGTTTTAAGAATAAGAAATATTTTATTCCACACTTTGTGCAATTTTACAATAAATTAAATGGTGGAAATACTAGCCATCTGAACAAGTAGCGATGGCTAGTGCAAAGATAAATTACTATGTGTTTTACACTGACAGCCAATCTACATGACTATCTTCTCGTGTACCTGGTCTACACCACAGCACTCGCAATCTATGCTTGAGAAAAATAACTCTTTATACAAAAATAATGTATATTTTAAAGAATAATAACCGTAAAATTAAATTAAAGTATCATTGTTTCATCAACCACTTCTAAGTGAAAAAAGATACTCTATTTTACATACAAATTAAAGTATGGAAAATAACTTAATCTAAGGATACCTGTTTCTATCTATTCTTTATCTATATATATATTCCACCTGTTTTTATTTGCAGCTTACGATAAAATCGTAAATAAACAACTTACGTCCGTTTTTTAGTTACTTTTAATTACATTATTATTTATTTAAATGATAAATATAAATGATATTTAAAAATTTGAAAATATTTGTAAAATAAGTTGTTTATAGAACCTAATAGTGCTTTGTTATGTTGATGTTTAGTTTACATTAGATTAAAATTGATTCAAATAACAGGCTCTCGTAACCCTGTACCTTTAATGAGATCCCAGAGTGCCTGCCCAATACTGACGTTGATTAAATTACCTGGCTGTGAGATTCCAAACAGGGTTCTTCTCCTAACCTCAGGCATCTCACAATCCACGTTATGTCAAATTCATTTTGCCTTAACCTGTCACCAGCTTAGTTATTAATATATATTTTCTAATTTCTAATGCTTTAATTTTTTTTTTGCACAAGCAAGGTAAATTGCGTATATACAAAAGAAATATAAATATATATATGATGTAAGAACCAGCAAAATATTTCATAGGAAATTAGTTTTGACCCACTCTTTCCACGTTTGTCTGAAGAATGAATCATTAAAATAAATGTATTCTGACAGGTATGACTCTTAATTCATTGTTTAATATTATAATTATTTAAACTATAACTTAATTCCATAGACACTGTGTTATAGGATATTTAGTTCAACTAAACGTAACTAGGCATAGTTACACATTCCATTATTATTTTAAAAAGAAATTCTTTTTTATCCCTTCTTTTTTATTTCTTTTTATTCCTCGAGAAATTCTATATGTAAATTATTTGCTGTATATTTGTTAATGTCTAAGGACATTTTAAACAGTGTCAATACAAACTACCTTTGTATATGTGCGCGCGCGTGTGTGTATAATTTCTATTTTTATTCTTAACATTAAAACATGTAAATTGCAAGTAAAAAGACGTTTAAAAGTATGCAAAGAATATTAAGAAATCTGGAATGAACAAATTATTACATTGTTGATATAGAAATATCGTTCTGCTACAGTAAATGTTATCTATACATTATTATTACAATGTTAAAACATATTTTTAAAACTATGGTGTATATTTTAAACGTGAGATAAGAAATAGTCGATTATTAGTGTTTAAGTCTCTATGAAGTGAATATGAAACATTGTTTAGCATAATACAAAATTTTAAGAATATACTCAAAATGTTATTGTATTTTTTTTAACTGGACAAAGATCTATGAATTCTTCTATGATTGGATTACGTTCAACAACATGACGTGTAACAGACTTCGCAAAGGTAGAATTTACAATTTCATTTCTATAAATAATTGCAACAGGTTACTATATTGCATGTTTAAATAGTAGCCATATACTAGTGGTTTTGCGTTATTTGTGTTGCCATGACGTTTAACTATAAGGCCCATATACATCTAAATATAAATACTTTACGTTTCTTGTATTTAATATTCTTATTTAATATTGTTAAGTTCATAATAGTGTAGTAAATTAACATATCATACAGCTATAGAGACAATGAATCAGTGTATCAGAGAAATAATATATTCTTATTAAAAACTTACATCTCTTGAACAGGGAGTTCTATACTATATGGGCTCACTTGTTAAAACGTATAAAGATTATTAAAAATTCACTATTTTGCATCTTTTTCACAGTATGGCATCTCTATAGCCATACTTTATATTCCTTCTGATCTTCTTCATAAGGAGTACCACTTAAAGACTTACAATTAGTATTAAAAGTTATTAGAATGCATAGGAGTGTAGCCAATCTTATATCCTATGATAGATAAGTCTCTTTAACTTTATGATAGATAATTCCTTTTAATGAATTGTTGCGAGAGTAGTTGTAACCAAAACAAGAACAAGGATCAACAAGCCCATAAGACCACAAACCGCAGACTAATGCTTCAAAGATTAAGCTGTCTACTCTCCTGTAAAGTTAAATATGTTGTACTCAGTTTGTAGTTATTCGTTAATACGTGATCGTGCAAGATTGTAGTAATGTTTTATGTTGATTCTTATAGGTTGTTGCGTACAAAAGCCTAATATTATCATACTAATACTTAAAAACTAACTCATTAAAATAATATGTTTTAAAGACCAAACAAACGTGTAAAAGAAAATAAATAAAACCTCTTCTCTGTACAACGAGAGTAAATAAAATTATGGCTGTGAATAAACCTAACCAATACAAACTAGCAGCACTTAAAAAATAATCCATTATATGGTAAACTATAGTCTACATAAAAAATGCAATATACCACCTAAGTGTTTGTCACAAGGACTATACAGAACAAAGCTAGAAATCCTGTGAGTAAAATTCACTAGTCACTGTGTTTACATAAGTCATAAAGAAGAAAAATTCAATTAGTTTTAAGCAATGTTCACCACAGAAAAGATTTTATGGATTAATTAAAAGCCATATTTAATTTAAAACTATAGTTAAAAGTTCATGAAAAAATTAAGATCTAAGAAATGGAGAATAGGAGATTATTAGATTATTAAAACTCTTTATTAGAATTTTTTCTTATGAAATGATTGTAAAGGAATCTGGGTTTACGGACATTTGCCATAGTTACGTGATAGGCCTACAGCACTCTCAGTAACACTAACTTTACTTATCTTCAATATATCTTCACCTAAAACATAACTATAATATGAGTTATAGTTGAAACATCATACCATATCGATGTAAAACACATATTTAGGAACCACAACAGCTACGTTCTGTGTATATTATATGCACACAATTAATAAAGATAAGCACTCATGATGATAAATCATTGCTCTTATGGTTCCTGACTAAAATAGTGTTTTACATTGAATCAAGTATAATGAGAACGGATTTATTAAAGAAACACACTAATTTTCAAAACAAACAACAGTTCTCACTTTTTTTCGTAATTTTAGTGACTTTGTAATTGTCAATCTAAAAAATCCTCACTCTTCGACATCATTTTATACCCTCCCGATTTTTAATTGTGTCACCATTGTTACACTCAACTGTATTCAAAATCCTTAATTTCATAATTAAAATGGGTCCAGTTTTGTCTCAGTTGATTTTAAGTCCAAGTTTTTTCAGTTTAAAGCTCGATCAGTCAAGTGTCCAAGTTATTTTTTTTTTAAAGATTGGTTAATTTAACTAACATTAGAGTGAACATACATAAGTCATCGGCGTGAAGATTAAACTTCGTGTATTTCTCTGCCTTTATAATCGTTTTCACACAGGGAAACAAGTAAAGGGCCACTGGATACTTGTGGCACACCTCATGTAATAATCTTATAGTCTGATCCAATGTCAAAAGTCATAACACACTTTTGTCTTCCATCTTTCATAAAACCCCATCTGTGTCAGATTCTAATCATAAAATCATATACGTTTTAACTTTTTTAACCATAGGTTCTGATTACCAGTATCAAAAGCTTAACAATACTCAAAATGTACTAGCTCATTACATTGCCTTTGCTTCATGGCAAATGGGATGTCATTTGTTATTTTCAGAAATTCAGTTTCAGTACTGTTGTATGGCCCACATCTAGCTGGATAAATATTAAGAAATTTTTTAATAATTGTGAAATTTGAGTAATTTTACAATGAATGCTGTTTAAGTTTTTTTTAGATAAAACAGACAATCCGGTGATAGGCGTGTAGGTTTGAGAGCAGTTGATGGATATTTTTCTTGGGCCGATTTGAGCAAAATTTTCCGCAAATTATGAAAAATAATGGGTTTAAAAAATTCATTTCATAATTACAGTGAAATAAACTCTTTGATTTGTGTTCATATACCCTTCTACAAATGTCCAAGAAAAGTGGACTAGAAGAACAACTAACACAATAAGAAGTTGTAGGTCGTACAGTTTCCCCTAAATTTAGAGCAACAGGGCACTTTAACAGTGGGTCATTGTGATGGTGGATATTCACTAACACTTTTGCAACTACAAAGAGGCAGGTGCATTTTATAAGATTGAGAACATTTAATTAAAACAATGTACTGTATTATCATTATTTTTCTCCAAAAGAAGAGCTTTTTGAGATTAAAGGTAGATACAGTTCGTAAAAATAATTAACAAAATACGTTTACATTAATTTGTCAGCTGATCTCTTCCTTTAAATTAAATCTCCTCATACTAAATATTTATTTTTTTCAATGAAAGAATCCACAAACAGTGCCTAAGTAGTGTGGGTTTATTTTATTTTATATCACTAATATTTAAACAGGTAAGACCGTTGATTTATTCCTATTAGCTTACAACCTTCTTCAACCTTAATAAAAAAGCCACATTTTTAAGGACCCTAGTGGTCCTTCTTAATCGTTTTCGCGTCTGTCTGTCCATCTGTGTAGTAAATCTTGATATTAAGTTTATTTAGAATTGATACTTGCTACTTAATGTTTCTTGGGCCAAGAAAGTTTCAATTGTATGAGGTCAAAAATTAAAGGCTCCAAAGATGGAGTAATGAGTTTGAAAGAACCAATATAAAAAGATTCGAGTCCTTATTGCGTACATATTGCCAAAATATATAAATAAATGTTGTATTGTATTTTAAATTGTATTGTCTTGTGTTTTAGTACACTAAGTTTGGGATGTACTAAAACAAGGAATAAAACGAAGTTAGATCTGTAACGAGTTGGGAACATAGTCATATTTATAGCCAACCAAGCCTCAATTCGTTCCACAGTGAATAAAACCTAATGGTGGAGGATTATTTATTGCTCCATTATAGTGTCAGCGTAGCAGGCTGGGTCATAGTGGGTATGGACAGGGTGGAGAAGTACGGGTTTGGCTCATTTAATTGCGCCTGCAGAAGTGTGTTTGGGGTTACTAATGCTTTGACTAATTGTATGAGTAGAAATAACATCTCATTTATTGTCGGTACAATAACTGTTTACATACGTTACACAATTACTGCATTATTTTGTAAATAACTTGACTTAATTTTAGTTTTAGCAGAATAGTACAAATCCATATATATCTTCAGTTGAAGTAAGGCAAAATACAATTACAAATAAAAACTGATTCCAAAATGGAAATCACTATACTAGTGATATTTTATCATTTTTTGATAGATCTGAAGTAATAAATTAATTATTCACTTTGATATTTCAGCTTTTACAGGCCACCAGATGATGCGTACCTAATACATTTATTTTATGTAATGATTGGTAACATAACTGTTATAGCAAAATACTTAAAAAGTATATATTTACAAGTATGATATAGTTAAAAGTTGTAAACAAACATTAACAAGACAATGGAACGAGATGGGATTTCAACGCTCACACGCTCTCCTGAGATATATGTTTTATGGATTGCAGGATAAACTAAACACGCAGATATATTTAGCGGATGGCAAACAAAAACAAATTAAATCTAAATTTTTCTCTAATCAATATTGATTATTTAACATTGTACAATAAATGTAAAAACCAAACAATTAATATTCTTATACTTTTTTGTGAGTAATAAAGTCATCTAACTACCTTGAGTAAAGGATATTGTGAATTTTAGTGCAAGATCCGATTCTTAAAACTGTTCACTTACTTTTCACAAATCAAGAAGATTTTATTTTTTAAGTATGATTGTTATTCTTGCTTCTTTAAAGGTTCTAAATAATTGTATAATGTGTTTTATTGTAAAAACAGGGTTTTTTATTTATTACCCATTTATAGTTAGGAATTAGACATATTGTATATTAGGGATGGTTATTAAAAAAATAATAATGGAATACTATTTTCTATTTCTGAACAGTCATATAGTTAATATTGTATCACTTTAAATTTGCATATAACTTCAAATATTTATTTTTTCATTTAATTAATTCCTTAAATATTTTAATTGTGGTATATGTTTTTTTTATTTATAATTTACTTATTTGTTTATTATATTATAAATAGTATTGTGTATATAAAATTCCATTCATTTGTAAATTGACTTAGGTCTGAAAAAGTTTTTCAATATAAGGGTCTGTGAATAGTACCGAAATATTAATAAAAGCTGTTGTAAAAGTAACTGAATTGTGTATAAATGAAAAGTACTGAAATATTTAATGAATGAAAAATGTGATACATTGTTAACTTCTGAAGTTTAAGGGATTATGATTGTATTAGGATAATTTAACACAGAGTCTCACAGAAATCCTTGCGTTCTAAAACTGCACTTAAATCAACAGCAGAAAATTTGAATCAAAAAATAAATAAACAAATTTATATATATGTGGGTTTCTTCAGTAAGAAAACTAAATTACCAATTTGATATTATGTTGTTTGTTATTAAAAATATCTATATTGTTTCCCTCCACATTTATTTTAGACAAAGAATATGTTTGAAGCTTTAATATATACAATGTTTCTTCACTTAGGTTAAATTCTATATTTTACCCTACATGAAATGAAGATTACACATTTGTCATGGAACACTTTAACATATAAGCAATGCACAGTATGATCCTATAGAACTTAATTATACAAGTCACTGCTAATTATATCAAAATTGGCAACTTCGACTCCACTGAAGGAGGCAAGTTCTGTCAACCTCTCGCTGTAACAACCCTTCAGAGCTAATGGCCCTTTCCTTCACCTCTATCATTACGGGTGCTAATCATCAGTTGTCAACCTGCCTCAGACTTATGAAGTTAAGAAATATTTACTAATGTTCTGGTTTGGCATTGTGCTATTTAACTACCAATCTTTGTATGGTTAAAGATTCTCCCCTTTAAAATTCACGATTTATTTGGTATGACAATGATCTGTTGTAAGCCCATAAGTTTAATAAACATTATATCTATACATAAACATATATAAGGGCAAATGCGTTGTTCGTTATAGAAATATATGTGTTTCCTCACCATTAACTATTACGTGTTTTATTTCATTTTCGCGAAAACACTTAAGCTAATAAAAAGCAAATCAAAATATAATTCATGTTTTGTGTGTGTGTGTGTGTGTGTGTGTGTGTGTGTGTGTGTGTGTGTGTGTGTGTGTGTGTGTGTGTGTGTGTGTGTGTGTGTGTGTGTGTAATATATAAAATACTTGTTATAGCTATCCTAAGTCAAAGGATATTTCGAAATAATTGATTACATCAAGGATATTATTAATTTACACATCCTTATAAATGTTTAAAACTGTTCTATATGAACATTACGGTAGCATAACCATAAGTTTAAGGTCTAACCTTGAAGGGAAGGGTGCGGCGGCACGTAATGTGGACTACGTCCTCCCTTAATTCCTGAGTGGACATAATTTCTTACAAGTATAAGTATATATATATATATATATATATATATATATATATATATATACATAATTTTTAAAATACAGTTACATTTTTAAATAATAAATCATGAAAATTGGCGTCCTTATGCATTAATACACATTAGAAGTGTAATACAATTTTTTGGATATTTCAGCTTTTTTTATGTTCGAGTTAAATTCGTTTAAGACAGTTGTGTTTCATTTCAGTTGTATTTCACCTGTGTATTTCAAGTGACATATTTAGAATAATATACACGGTGATAAATCTGGAGAGCGTTCACAGGCCAATAGAGATTGCCTAAATATAAAATGTTATGATAAGGAAGTAATGACTTCCATAGATGCATTACTGTTAGACCATATTTATGATGTATTGATTCCCAAAGCTTCAGATTATGCCTAAAAAATGTCTGTAGCATTTTCACGTAACGTTTTAGAATAAACTTTAACAGTTACACTACTCATTTCAAAGAAATAAAGAACAGCTATACCAATTTGTTAGACATTACACCACACTGTAACAATAAATAGTTACTGACAGCTTCCCTCTACGATATTACACTAAGCAAATCCATTCGTTCTTTTTGCGCTACCCTGTATTTATATATTTTATTGATGATTTTCCAAATTCAATACTAAAAAAAAAAATGCTAAGACTGATTTATATGTAAGAACATTGCAATGGGCAAAAATAAAAAATTTTTACGTATGTTTATGATCATGGCAACAAGGGCAACTCAATATTGGTGTCAAAAATATGCTTTAATGGAATCGGTAGTGCTCCTATGCACGTTCAAAGCACACGTGAATGCAAGTTTCCTAAAAAAAAAAACTTATATATACTAAAAATTTTATCAATTATAAAATTAAATTTTTACAATTACCCGAATTATTATGAATATAATTGTATGTATTAGGATTATGTACGTTTCTTCAAAGTGATGACTGTTTTATAACAAACAAATAACCTATACAGACAAAAAATATTACATAGCATTAAAAAGCATGACTTGTATATATCTACATCTTAGAATACAAATCACTTTAGTTAACGATTAATACTTCGGACCTTGTATTTCTCTAGTATAAATGGTATTGGGTGACATTTTTGAGTAACAGAGTACTTAATAACTTGAACAGAGACAGAAACAATCACGATGAGACATACAATAAAACAGGGTTTCAAAAATTAAAACATAGTGACAGTTACAGTATATGTATCTTTCAAAAAGGGTGGCTTTTCAAAACTTTATTAGAGTAACAGCGTTCCATACCCAATATAAACAAAAAATTATTAATATACATACTTTCCAGAAATTTTTTAACTAAAGAGTTAGGTAGCCAAATTACCGAAAAATTAATTTTGACTTGAATAATGCGTCACTTAGATCATAAAAGTAGTAATAAATTTCTGCAAATAAAATATTGCAGTAATTTTAATTAATAAAATACAGTGTTCGTAAAGTATTTATAAAATAAAGTAAAAATAGGTTGATTTCACAGATTTCATCCAACAAACTCCTATTTTTCACAGACTATTAAATATGAGTAACTAATCTTTCAAATTTTTCTTAAAATACAAATATCAAAACATGTTGAACTAAGGAATAATTAGCCCATTTAGAGAAAAATATAAACACCACTTTAGTAAAGAACGCCAAGGTTGACTACGGTTACGCGGCGTGCCAGAAGCTCACTACCAAGCCTGACATGGGTCTAACGTTACAGTAATACACAGTCCTGTCATAAGGATTACTGAGCGCTAGTGACGCTGTCCGGATGTGGGACACACGCAGTGTGGGAATATTATCATTTATATTACATTACTTACATTTGTAATCTAGGGTAATTTTGTTGTGTCTGATATTCTGTGTTATAGAGAGAGAAAAAAACGACTAAATGTTAATTAAATATGTTTTTCATCTGAGTGCCTGAAACTTGTTGCAAATACAATTAGCGTTATGTTAATACTGGTTGTATCAAATGCATACAGACTCATAAAACAAGTGTTTTTTATTATTTTGATACGTTTAGATCTCTAAATAAATCTGTATCTATGAAGAAATTTAATATCCGTTTAAAACTGTTCTATGATATTCATCTACCAGTTTTAATGTCTTATAATTATTATAATTGTTATGGTTTTATAATTTATAGTACGATTATAATATTTCTTACTCATAGCTTACAAGTTTAAAGTACGTTAATTTACAATGATCCTTTTATATATTAATCACTCCAACAACGTTGATTAGATTTCATAAACCAATCAATTTCTTTTATGATATTAACTCCACATTATAGGGTTAGCTTTAAATTAGTATAATGAAAAGTCAACTAAAACACTATTTAACCAACCTCAGTGTACATAAAAACCTTTTTTAATGGGTTTTATTTGACTTTCCATTATAGTAATCAATTCCAAGTCATCTCACAAATATTTTTGCATATAGAAAGTAGTATCTTTTTTTTAAATAAAAGCCCATATTCCACTTTTTCTAAAACAATAGGTAATTAGACTATGATGGGTTTAGCTCCAATTTACTTTCCTCTTAGTGGAACGTTTTAAATCTGAGCTGTAACACTGAATCTTGATTCATGTTTTTCTAAAGAAATCCCAAAATATTTGTGACATTATAGCTCAAAATAAACACTACGTCGCTGTCGTATAGACATCGGACACAATTATACTACATAATATAATGTAATATTGGTGGTTTTATTCTTCCCCAAGCAAGTGCACAATTAAGTCACTATGGCGTTTTATACACGATATCTGAACACAATAAACAGCACGGTAAAGTAACCAAAATTGGCGCACATAACAAAGCTTTACAGCCGTAAGGAACTCATTTTGATATACATCACCATCGACTGCTTTTGTTTTCTTTAACCAAACAAGACTCTTGATTACAGGAGGGATTCAAATGTGTTTCATCAACAGATCCCAGACGCTGCACTAAGAGTAACAAAAAATGGAGTTAAATTTTTATAGCATTATTTTATAATATTATATGAACAATGTTTTTAAGATGTAAAGTCTGATGTATTTATTTGTAAATGTTATTGTCTGACCTGGATGGGATGATTAGTTTACAAACCTCATATTGGTTACAAATGTATAAATTATTTACTAAATATTTTGTTTTGTACAGATAGCTTAAGCAAACAACTTCCATGTTCGTGTATAGATAATTGAGAGGAAACAAGCCTGCTTAAGTCATTACCACATAGTAAGATGTCTCTTCTTATTTTACATAAAAAAGATTAATGTTTAATTCCTCATCATATATTTTGAAATTTTCAATACAAAAATATTTAGCTTTTCTTTATAACTATAGCTATATTATAGAGAAGTTTTTGGATAGTTATATTTAGAACTATAGCTCGTTTGTCAAATATTTTTGCGTTATTAAATGGCAATGGATAGTCACATCCAGATAATATGTCGACAGTTAGCTTTCCGTATGTGTTTTGTCGTTATGTATATAATTACTGTTTCAATAGCTTATCTTATTGTGTGAATAAAGAAATAGTAACTTTATTTTAAAATTTTGTGCAAGCATTATTAACTTCAATTTCTTGTTTATAATGAATATACCATCTGAAATTATTAAAATTTCATGCAGCGTTTTTATGACCAACAAAAAACATTTCTCTTATTTTTTGTCAGTTCTGAATGCAATTATGTAATGGATTGTTTAGAGATAAATCTTTAGTGTTAAACATCTAATATGCTCATGTAGTGTAATACATTAGACAATGTATTTCGCCATTTATTAAAGTTCATCGCACTCCTTTATCCATCCTTAGACTTATCTTATCGTTTACGATTTCTATTATTTCCTAAGCAATTTTCATTTAAATATTTTATTTCTAAGACAATTGCAGATAATTATTTGTAAATAGACCAAAGAATGTTAGCTTGAATTTGTTTAAATGAATTCTTTAATCATTGCCTTAATATTTTATGAATAAACTTTAACATTAAGTAGGTTATCTACAGGCTTTTTTAAAAGCTTCATCTTTTTTTTCGATTACTTTAAGTTCTGTTTTACAAGAAGTTTCAATAGATAATTTATCAGCTATTGATAGAATTTTTCATAGTTTTAATAGTTCCATATTTCTATTATTCTCTTATAATATTTCTTTAACTCTCTGAATATTATTATATATTATTCCTTTTTTGCTAAATGTTAATTTGGTTTTCTTCAGTCCAAGTTTGTAAATTATTCAGCTGATTGTCGTAATTGTTTATTTTAAATGGTTTTTGATTATAATGTTTTGGGTAATAATGTTAGAACATTTCTTTTTTCAATATGGACAGCAAAATTTTAACGATTCTTTTATTTAGGTTATTTATTAATTTAACAATATTTAATATAGTATAGAGATGGCTATTTATCACTATAAATTTTAGCCATATTTTAAAGTTTGTATTTTTCATTAATATCGTGAAGAACAAAGAGATATTCAGAGGTTTTATACATATTATTAGAGTTTTTATTTGTTTCCAAGCAGATTAGGTAACATGCTTGATAAATCTTTCAGTTTTTTAACACATTATTATTTTTTTGGTATAACAGATTTTTTGGCGAACATGTTACTGACGAGTAGGGCTTTAATAAGATTTTAAGTTTATTTTTATAGTTTTTTATTACTTCTCTGATTATCTGTTTTATTTTATCATATAACGGACAGAAATTTACATTGTTAATTAGTCCGTCGCAAAATGTCGTAAGTTTGCATATTAATATTTACATAAGTGTTATTATAAACTTACTTTTCGTATTTATTTTGTGTAATGACAAAAGAAGTAAGCCTTTTAATCAAAGACCTTACAAAATAAATATTTATAAATATTGGTTACAGTTATTTTCAATATAATAATTGAGTAAAATGTATTAATTTTTGAAATATCATGCTTTAAATCTTACTTCATTTGCCTTATTTATTGTAAGATTGCGGATTTTTAAATATGATAAATATTGAACCAATAAAAGTCCCTGTATAATATAAATTTATATCGAATCACTACCAGAATATAAATTATACCACAGGTAAAATTATTAAATTTCTGAAAATAAAAAATTGAGGTTATTTGAGTTATTACGTTGCTGTATAAATTTATTCTTCATTAAATAACATTAAAAGCCTTAAAAACTTTATTTAATACATTCTTTTATATAACTTATTCGTATGCATAAATATTTTTGAAAATAAACCTAACTTAAGATTCAAATTTGAGTTAATTTTTAAACAAATTTTGAATTAAATAGGTAAATATTCAAATAACCGAAAAGTATAAACATCACTTGGGTAAAAAACGCTAGTGTTGACTACGGATGCATGGCGTGCCAGAAGCTCACTAAGAAGTCTGACGCAGGTCCTACATCATAGTAATACACAATTCAGTCACGATAATTACTCGGCGCTAGTGTCGCTGTCCATTTGTGGGACACACGCAGGGTGAGAATATTAGCATATATATTGCAATACTTCCATTACAAATTTGTGGTTTCTGTTACAATATTTACACAATATTTGTTTTGGGCTATTACACATTATTGGGATATTTCTTCAATATTACACATTTCTGTTTAGTGTTATGGAAAGAATTTATTAAAGAGAATGAAGTATATGTTCAATTAGATATCAATTACATCATACTGTAATGTTTATGCTATAAATGCAATTTGCCTTACGTTTTACTAAATTAAAAAAAGAGTACTTCTTTAGTGGGCCTATTATAGAGTTCTAAACAAATTTTTTAGCGAAAAAATTTTAATCTTTTCAATTTATGTTCAAAATAGACGTTGGAATTACGTATTTATTTATTTCATAAAATAACCTTTAAATTTCAGTTTAAAAAGTGTATCTAATATTTATCCAACATATCGTGAATTTATATTATTATGAGTGTGGTATGATAACTGAAAAAATCTTAACAAACTATCTTATTTATTGCTCACACGTTTAAACAACTATTTCTTGAAATGTATATTTCACGTAATATTACAAACTATTTTTTCCGGACATTTGCCATCGTTCAGTGAAACAATAAATCAGTAACACTACGTTTCGAGATCTGCAATCTGATCTCTTCGTCATGTAATAACTTACCTAATAAATAATTACAAACCAGGTTAAAATAAACAAATATCAAAGCGTTGTGTCACGCTTAAATCAGGAATCTCAACCACCATGTTGTTTGTCAACTTCACTAACTCTAAAAACATGCACTTAATAAAAAACTGTACACAACACTAATCATGAAAACTGAACTACAGAATACAGGTCACAATACGTCTGCATTCGTCTACCAACAACCTACGACTGACCAGAGGGCACTAGCCAATGGCGATCGTCACAGCAGACAAAAATAAGATGGCGGAAATAAAAAGGAAGAGGGGCAGGAATGGGCCTTTTATTATTTGGTTCATACTAGATGAACTTCTTAAAACCGTATTGTGACTCCGCATTGGTTTATTACAAATATCTGATCCGTTTGATACATTCGGTTTTATTTTTAGTTCAACTTTTAGAATTGGCAACCAAAGCGGCCTAATCTTGACTGATGGTACATTTGTAAATAGTCTTACAATGTCAAAACCTACTAGTTTGTCAGTTTCAGTCAACCTCATGGATTTTGACGCTCAGAGTCAAGTTTTTCCTACCAATGGCGTTAAGATTTACAAGAGGACTTTAGACAATTCCCTGAGAGGTGAATCACGAGAACTAATCATGGCCCGGAGAGAGATGGTAGGTTTGTGGATTTTGGGAAGGCCATAAATATGGGGGATTTTGGAATTGTGAGGAGTTAATTTAGAATTAAATTATCTAATTAACTCCTCAGGAGTTAATTATCTAAATCCAACCAATTAGTCAACCATAGATTGGAAATGTTTATTAAACGTGGACTGACAATAATGCTTTGAATAATTGAATGTTATTATCATAAATTAAGAAACTTTACACACACACACACACACACACATATATATATATATATATATATATATATATATATATATATATACATATTTATATTTATATATAATTCGCCTTGTCTCTCAATACAAAAATAAATGTATAGTAAAAAAGTCTATACATTCTCTTACACAGGACGATGCTTTTTTACCTTTCAATTGTGTTATTTTAATATCAAATATTCTTGTTCGTACGCATTTCAGGCCACGTACAATATTTTATATTTCCATAAGCCCAAAAGTTAAATAAGTTAAAATATATTGCAAAAACAAATAAATAATAACACAATCATTGTAGTGTAAGGCACCATCTCTTTTACAATTAAGAGTTAGGCAAATAATTTCTTTTAAAATAAATATGACTCCATGTTTCTCGTACATGTTCGATGATACCAAGATTGAAATTCACTATCTCTTGTAATGGTTTATAACAGTTCCTTAGTTAGCAAATATTCGATGCATGACTACTGAATTTCTATGTCTTGTATTATAATAAATCAGGTTTTATTACCTAAACAGTTTATAAATAACTATTTGAACCAATCGTAACCAGTTTTACTAGTAAATTTATTTGATGATTCAAAACTTTAATTTTTATTTAATACACAAATTATTTGTTTGAAATTATAATAGGGATATTAAAATTTTATAACTTTTCAGTATTACAAAAATTACAAGAGAATAATGAGAATGAGAATAATGAATAATGAGAATAATGATTTATTCCTTCAAAAAAATACAAAAACATTACAAAAATAAAATCTTAGGAATAGCCTAATCACATGTCCAGTAGTGTGATTAGGTTTAACAAAATAAAATAAACTTAATAGTACTTTTTGAGTTCAGTTGCATTAAATTACATGCTGGCCACTCTCCGAGGCGCCTGAAACTACAAATGAACTAAAAATAAGAATATAAAATATAAACAATATACAAATAATTCTAACTACTTTTCCATGTAATGCCAGAATAAACATTATCTAATATTGACAGTAAAAACAACATAACAGTTAGTATCCTCTTTATACAATTCGAATTTAAATAAAAGAATACCAAAATAAAAACATAGCAACAAACATAGTACATTAAAAACAAATCAACATTATAAACATATAAATAACTTCTGTCATAGAAAGATCCATGCGCTATTTAAGCACATTCACTATTACACAATGCATGTACATGCATTCAATAACTCATAGTACATTATACATACACAACAACCATCTATATACAGTTGATACATGAAACCTATCAGGAATCAAGGCTTATTTGCAAATTCTCTGATGTCATTTATATTATTTAGAAAATATTACTCTAGGGACCTAGTTATTTAAAACAGAAAATATTTTTCCATAACATAAAATAAACTTACATGACAGTAGTAAATGGACAGGCCTAGTAGTTTATTTCAACTTCTCAATGTCCTCAACAGTATCAATATTTTGACATTTGTGCCCTTCATCCTTCCTCACAAAGAATTTACCATCTCTGGTCCATGCGAACTTGTAGCCCACTTCACTGCATTTTGCCTTTAGCTTCGTCACAAAATTGCTTGTTTTCCGGAGAAAGGTGGTCACCGATGTATACTCGTTGGTCTGGATATGCGGGGTTTACTTGATTGGCACTTAGGTTTCGTGTTTCTTTGAATTCCTTTAACCACATATCTTTTATTATTCTTTGTTGGAACTGTAAAATTATGGGTGGTGGTCGGCACTTATTGAAGGAAGGAATACGGTGTACAGCATTTAAATGGGTTACATCTACTTCAACTCCCATAGTTTTAGCAATGTCCTTTAGTAGGCATATTGTGTTTTCATTAGGAGTTTCTGGCACCCCACTTATTACTAGGTTATTTTTTCGCGTTTACTTTTCCAGTGACCGTACTCTCTCAGGTTACGTACATCAGAGGTTAGGCTATGATTTTTAAGCCTAAGTTCTTCATTTTCTTTCCTAAGTGTACTCATTTCTAGTTTAATATCATGCATTCATTTATTTGAGGAGTCGATTTTGTCCGACATGAACTGCACTGATGTGCGAAGCTCATTCATTTCTAACCTAACATTGGAGATTTCTTTAGTAAGCTTCCTTATTAAATCATTATCTATTGTTGTACTCACGTTAGTTTGGTTAGTAGAACCTCTGCACCCTTTACACTTCCAGTCTCTGTTGGATCTAAGCTTCTTCCCTTCTAAATCTCCTTTAATGCACTTGTTACGAAATAATGCTCACAAACTCCAGCACACATAACCTCACTTCCGTCTCTGTCACAATGATCGTTACAGACACCGCAGATCGATGGCATAATTACCTTTTAATGATACTATACACTATTAAATGCTAAATAGTATAGTTGTTTAAAGATAAGAGTACTTTAATTGCTTATTGAAAAACGGTATATATGGAGCGACGTTGCGCCAGCTGTTTACCGTTCGGCTGCCTGAACTGAACTTATGAGGTTAACAAGAGTTAACAAAATTTTAAATTTGTAATACTAACCTTGGTTAAATGTTGCAAAAGAAAAGTTTTAACTGTCGCACATTTATGTAAGTATACTAATAATAAAACCAATAATAAGTATACCAATAGTAGGTAATGGGTAGTAATTATTACATTAATGACATAGCAATATCGTTTAGTTATAATAATGAACAATAAATAATTTTCCCAAACATATCCCGTTGATAATGTACAGATGAGTCTTAGTGAGAACTTTACGCTGTATGAAAACGGGATATGTATCAATACACGTAAGGTATTAACGAACAGTTACAAATTTCAGTAAACTATATTGAA
Source organism: Homalodisca vitripennis (assembly GCF_021130785.1). NCBI lineage: Eukaryota > Metazoa > Arthropoda > Insecta > Hemiptera > Cicadellidae > Homalodisca > Homalodisca vitripennis. Next base: position 48,454,422 of record NC_060213.1, read on the forward strand.
AAATTTAAAAAAAATTTTTCTCTGTTCATGCTGTTTAAATTTGTTAAAGAACTATAACATGTAACATATATTTTTGACAACAATAGTAATCAATTCAAATGACTGTTTGGAGTTTGCGTTACTAGGCGTAAAGTGAGTAATATTGTGTCAAGGGAGGTAATGCCAGGATCTAATTCCCCTCTGTGTAAACAAGGTATAGGGGGTGGCACTCACAGTGAAGTATTGGCTCAACGCTTGACGGCGGTACTTCACAATTACATCAGCTACGGGTTCACATAGTAGGAGAACTAATCTGGCTTAAATATAATGTAGTATACGTCATAAACAGAATCAAAGCAATTGTTATATTGTATTAAAATATAGAAATCAGTGCATTCCTTCAAAACCAGTTTTCCAACGTTTTGCAATGCTTATGATTAAAAAACTCAGGGGTTAGAATTATACTTCCATACTGAAATGCAAAAGATCAATTGTTATAAAAATTACTGGATTTATCATATACCATATAGTATCCACTCTAGTGGTGAGAGTTATATTTATTTCACGGACATTAATATGAAATTTATAATCTGAATTTTGAAAGGTGATTTGTAACTAAACGACTATAGTAATTTTCTGAGATACAATCATTTGGGAGACATTAAGTGATTTTGTGTGGTATTAAACATTGCTTGAAAAATGAGGTAAATTTACGTGAATTAAATAATAGCTGGATTTTTAAAAAAACCCTCAATTAAAACATTCTAAATACTGGTATAAGACATATTGTTAATATAACTATTCCGTGAAGAGGTTCTTGTTTATGCTTTCGAGCACATATTTAAAAAGATTTACAATAAGTACACGTACCACTCATCCAGAAATGAACGTTTAGAAACTAAATAGGCTGTGGATAATAGGAACCATTACAAAGTGATGAATGATAAATAGTTTTTTTCCAAACAACTCATTAAAGAAGCAATGTGACTGGCGTGGAAGACCATATTTGATTATTTGTGGTAATAATAATTACATCGTATAAAAGAGAACAGGTTTTAAAAAGGCCAATGAAACATTGTTCTCTAAGTCCCACCGGTAAGTACTATAGGTTACAACGATTTAATGCAAAAATATCCAAGGTAAACTCTATGAAAATTAAAAAAAAAACACTGGGCTTAAAGAACAACTAACGTAATAAGTAACTACAAGGTATAGACGTTTGCATGATATATGGTATAATAGAACATCTTATAAACTACACAGTTTTTTGATGAATTCAAGTTAACAAGTGACTTATATGCATTTAATTTAAATTTAAAGTATAATATAATTTTTGGCCACGAACAAGAAAGTTGAGGGGTTAACGTTGGAAGCTATCTATATAATACTGCTCCGTTCACAAAATGCGTTTCCATTTGTCAGACGAATTAATTGTTTTCATTACCTCTACTTAAACAAATAATGTTCTACTTGTCAATGAATTAATCTTTGAACAATAATTATTCAATTCAGTATGTGATGATTTTGAAAGAAAAATACTAAAATAGGATACATTTGTGCTTTATTGTATAAAAAATCAGAAGCGCTGACAATGTAACACGATCAAAGCAAACTAAAGAACGATCGCCTTCAACAACTTTTTAATCGGGGATTTAACATTTTCTGTAATTTAATATTAGTATTGCAATGACATTCTTATGAATCCCAAAAGATGCATGGTTATAATTACCCTAGTTAAAATTTATTGATTTCTAAAATCACAGCCTAAGGTATGAATTCTTCAATCACCTACAAAAATATGATTTATGGCAGCAAATTTACTAAACAGTAGATTAAATAATAGCATTTTTGACATAACCAAATAAAATTTAGAATCGACTAGGTTTATCTTAATCCAGTCTTGGTTATGATACCTTTGATTGTTTAAAAATGTGTTAAAATAATTTATAATACGATTACAAAATTAGGTCTATAACAACTCCGGAACAGGGCCGTATTTGTAGCCAAAACGAGTCCCAATTTGTTACACAGTGAATAAAACCTAATCGTGTTGCATTATTTACTGCCTATTAAAGTGTCGACGTGGCAAGCGGATTGTATTGCGTTTGCGAAGAGTGAGAAATAAGGGGTTGGATGTGAGCTGACTCATTTATTTGAGCCTCGACAAGGGTGCTTATCGTAATAGTATTACAAATGATTTGACAAATGGTTTGAGTATAAATTAAATCTCACTTTATGTTGGTGTATACTGTGTACACTTTATGTTTTTTACTGTAACCAAGTATCTATGTATATTAAACACACACACACACACACACACACACACACACCACACACACACACAAACTATAATTTACCTAATATATCATTTTTGTGTTGATTTCACATATACGAGTACAGCTATACATGGCACAAGATTTTTACCTAGTTTGTTATTTGTTTCAATCGTTTATAAAGTAACTGTAGATAAATTTAAAATAGTGACTTTCCAATATAAGTTTTAATGTTAAATATACTAATTATATAAATACCACTTATATTTATTCGACTATAGATGCTCCATTTACAATAGTAAAGGATCAGTAAGTTACAAATTCTGTTAAATGTTGTACTCTTTCTTATATAATACCGATGTGGTTAATTGTAAAGTATCGCCTACTTGACATTGCGCAGTTTCTGAGAAGGTCAAAAAATCTATTCTTAGAGTAAAACTACATAAATATCTCTGCAACAAATTATCAAAATAAAGTTCATACATTTTTTTTACTTGGGAATGATCTTCTTAAAAATAGTAACGATTAATTATACATACAACAGGTTTGAAGGTAATAAGATATATTATTTTTAAATCCCTTCAGTACATATCTTAATACTGTGCCTCTGTAAGGTTTTGTGAATATTTTACGATAATTTGTTAATTGACTGAGTTTATTTGTTTAAAATAAGCAAAATTTAGAATATAACAATACTAATAAACAATGTATTGATATAATTATTTGTTAGGAAATTAGAACATAGTTGCTTACGTCTTATATGCATATAGCTATCTATATTTTTCAAACATCAAAGTATTATTACAATACTCCCTTGTAGGGATTGGATTAAGGATTATTAGTTGTATGGACTAGAGATGTAACCTAAGTGTAAGCTTACATATAATTATACCAATGCCCTGACTGTAAGGCCTTTGTTATTTGACCATGCTATAGATTGTGGACTAATTGGGCTTTTGCCATAATTGAAATACTCAGAAACCTGCTAGTGTGTAGGATGGTTGACTTAGTAATGTAACAGTCTTAAACTATTGAAGCAGACATTACAGTTCGTTTGGAATTGTTATAGTACTTTACGAATAAATCATTATTAACTAAAGAAATGTGTCCAACAAATATCAACTGATTCTTTAATGCCTGTAAACTATTTGTAGTTGTATAGTTGTATAGAATATACATCCATCTCACATCCATTATAGAATATATTCCAAGATAGAGAAATGGGTATTGATGAAGGAAAGAATCATATAATTTCCGTTTTGGCAGGCGTAGAAAGGTCCGGGTCATTCAATTTATCAGTAAAAAAATGGTTGTTCATCTTAGATCTTAAATGAACGATTCTCAGGCTGCACTAAAAGAAGAACAGAAGAATCACAAATGTGTGTTTTATTTTGTCTTATCTGGGCCTTGATGAATGAAAATGATTATATCTTCCAAATTTTCGTACTTTATGATTGCAAACACCAGAATTTTCTTATATACACCCACAAAACAATACATCTATTTTTAATGCTTAGGATTGACATGAAAATGCAGGGAAATGGTGAGTTGTCGTAAGTAAAGACTGCAGATAACAGCATATATAAATTAATGTATTGGTAAACTATTTTACGTACTGTGTCCCCAAAGATACACATGTTCATGTGTACAAAATGTCCATTATTTTGAAAATAAATTTAAGTTTTATATCTTACAATTATGTCACAAACCAATAGTTTTACCTTTAAAATAATAAAAGTTCGCATTGTAAAATAAAAATCAAAATATATTTAATTTTTCAATTTCAGAAGTAGGTTGGTTAAATTTGAGGCGTACAATGTATTTATGATGCAGTGAAAAGCAGTAAAACAAACATTAACAACAGAACAGAACGAGATGGGATTTCCCCGCTCACAAGCTCTCCTGGGATATATGTTCCGTGCATTGCCGGATAAACAGATCACGCGTATTTCGCGTCGGCTTAAACTACACAAAAAACACAATACAATATATATATATATATATATATATATATATATATATATATATACATATATATATATATATATATATATGTATATATATTGTATATAATGAACATGTAATGAAATATATATATATATGATATATATATAATGATATAATGATATATATATATATATATATATATATATATATATTTCATTTGTAAATATAATCAGGGTTCAAAAAGCCAAAAGTTGTAATTAAGTGTTAGTGGATAATGTGAGTTTAGACTCTAGAGATATACAGAGCAGCGTTCCAAACTACCCAAAATCCGTGAAAGGAATGGGGAAGAATAGAAATTATCAAATAAGATGAAATGGATGACAGCAATACATCGCAAGTTGTTACTGGGGAATCTCACTTCAGAATCTTTCAGGAAAACTGTTACATTGGGCCATGCGTTCTTCTAATTAACAATGGGGTCCTAAGACTTCCTCAAGTTCAATAATATAATTTAACTAAATGTTATATATGTATTTAATTATCTCTGTAATACAGCCTTATACGAATAATAAATAACCACATGCATGAATAACTAAATATTTTCAGTTAGAAAAGTATGTCGTTATATTCTTTTAGATTTTTGATTAATAAGGCATGAAGAGAAGAATAAACTTATTTTTAATCTAGACCTGTAGTAAAACTTCATAATACGGGTAGTTTAGAAACAGGCATATTTGATGCTTTGTTATATACAATCTTTCTCTGTTGCAATACACGATACAATTTTTACTGTATCCCATATGAATTTTAAATCACAAGATGGTTGATACTTCAACAGATAAGCCGTAAATAGCATGATCTGACGCAATTTTTTGGTAATACGAGTCACCACTAACTATATTAAACACCGTTTTAAATTCAATCACTGATATATTAGATTTAATTACTATTACGCATTTTAATTTAGAATTGTTTAAATCACACAAATGCAACATTGTAGTGTGTATTACGAGTGTTAATGAAATATTATGATGATTGGTTACGCCAGAATAATTAGCAGCAACCTTCCACGCCGTCACGAATTCGCAGCTATGATTCGGCGTCTGGATCGCTTTGGAAACCCTCTAGTAGGTATCTAGGAATATTTTAGAGCATTTTCTTCAATTAATGGATACAAGACTAGGTAACACTTCGTTTAGTGATCTGTAATTCGATCTAGTCCTCAGATAAGAAACTTACTACGTAATTTAGGTAAATATAAACAAATCAAATCAAATGTTGTGAAAATAAAAGAATTAAATCACCAACATACATTAATTTAACTCCACGTATTGTATTTCTCAAACATAAAACCAATATAAAATTTAACAAAGTTTTGTGTAAATATGATATTAAAAAGGAAGTATATGTTATATTTTGAACAGTTTGAAACTCACTACCTTAGGTAGTTAAAAATAAATAGAAGTTATAAAATTGCATTGACTTTAGTATCGTAAATAACCATAAGAAGCGGATGTTTATTACGTTTGTAATATAACTATTTATCCTTCATAAAGTTCTCTCCTTTTCTGTATTTGCTATAGTTACGACTTTCATTGTGTTCTATTAGTTCCTTCGTTACTTAGTTGTATCGGTTTATTTAAAGCAAAGCATTGAAGTTTTATATTTCGGTGTCTAAGCCTTGGATTGAAGATCTAACTAATATAACATACATGACATAATGTGTTTAATATTTAGTATTCTTGTAACAACGTGAATTCACACAAAATAAAGGAAATTAAAATGTAATAGAGTTGATTTGTTAAGGAAAGGCAAAAGTGTATAAGGAATGGTTTGTACGTTATCGACCGGTTGTGTAAACATTTTCAGCAAAGTTACATAAATAATTTTTAGCTTGAAAATAAATGTATCTCAATAGTAGTTTGTTGGTATCGTTGGTATTGTTAAGTAAGTTATCATTTTAATATAAAAACAAAAATTAAAACGTACTCAATCAAAATTTAACAACATAGGCAGTTACAAAAATATGTATAAAAAACATTTATCATGATTAATCCAATTTTCTTATTAACACGCTTTTATAAGCTTCGGTTGTATCTATGTAACGGAATCTTTGAGCATAATTTTCACCAATTTCCAGAAAGTCTGATTAATGTGAAACTTTGTATACGTATCAAGGACCGATGACAATGCAATAATTTGATCATAGTTTACTATTAAGGTTAAAGCGAGGAGAGATTGCGCACAATTCAAAAATATCTAAATTAAAACGAAAATTTTTAGTTGAATATACAATTTTTTTTAGTGTTATATTTACATTGTATGGTTGTCTATTCTCTGTAATTTTTCCAGAATTTATATTATGTTAATAACGAAATAATAATAAAAAAATCGTAAAATGTGTTTTTGCGCAATCTCTCCTCGTAGGGTAGGTGAGTTTGCGCACATGGGTAGGAGAGATTGTTTATGGGGAATAACTACTGCAATTCACACTTTAAACATATTTTAATTAATGTAAACTAATTGAAACCTTCAAACTTGATGTAAGAAATTGAAAAATTAAACATTTTAAACTTGGGCACATTTTAAAAAACATTATTACATAATAGAGCATTAAAATCATTTTTTTTGACGTTTTTCACGGCGTCCCACAGTCAATGCACTTTCCTTCATAAATTGTACAGCTCTCGTGCATCCATCTTCCACAGACCATGCACTTGATCCAGTCAGATGTCGAAGTAGTCTCCTGATATAGTTCAAGACACTCTGTACACTCATCATCTTCATTATCGCTGACATGATCGGAAAGAAGTTCAATGTCTGCGTCATCTTCCTCAGATGTAGAAGATTGCTCAAACATCAACCGTTTCTTTGTTTTAAGTCCTTTTTTTTGTATCTTGCAAGATTTTTGGTTGTTCTTTCCATGCAGGTTTCTTATTTTCATCTGGTCGCTTTTTTCTTGTTTGATGCTAACTCTTTTTTTATCTTGATTTTGGTTATGTTATTTGGATCTGTAACATTCATGGCACTTTGCTTCCTTTTTGATTTTGAAGGCTCCAAACTTTTAGGAATCGGTGAAAGTTTTTGTAAACTTTTGTTGGAGTTTCTACAGATGCGGCTGAACATTGTCTTGAGGTTGATGGTTGGACAGATTGGAGGGATTAAATGATTTGATTGAGATGATTGGATTGAAATAGGTGGTTCAGTGTTTTCAGATACTGGATTATTAACTGATGTCAAGGTTGGTTGGAGTGTTGTGGGATCAGGAAAACAATCTGGTTTACATCTTGGTCACAATGTAAAAGATATGCATAGTCTGGTATCACATCAATATTTAGAGGATGGATTCCTGTGGCACGAAACGCAGCAACTCCAAGTTGAACAGTGGCAGCACGAGGCCAAGATAAATTCAATAGATGGCCAAAATCGTCCCTTGAAATTTTGCCAGTACCACAACGAGATGTGACTAATTTGTTACAAGCATCTTTAAAATAAGTTTTCAAAGGCTTGAATACTACACGATCTAGGGGTTGTAGGTAGTGTGTAGTATGACTAGGCAGACATAAGATAATGATGTCATTATCATAAGCCTTTTGCAAACATATTGGGACAGTTCATGTGTGAGAGGCATGGCCATCTAAAATTAGCAAATGCTTTCCAGGAGACTTTCTTGGGATGAAGTGTTCAGAAATCCATTCCATGAACAGTTTCCACTATTTATGTACGCACTTTCTCTTCTCATTTTTAAAACAGTTCCAGGGGGAGCATCTTTGATATATTGTGGTTTAGCGTAAACTCCCTTAAAAAAATACAAAAAGGTGGTAGGAACTGTCCCTCTGCATTGCAGCAGGCCATAATAGTTACAGTTTCTCCCCTTTTCAGCACTTGTAACGACGTGAACGTCTTTGCTTCCTTTTTGGGCAATAACTTTTCCAGGCTCATTATTAAGCTGCACTCCTATTTCGTCGCAGTTCCAAATACAGTTGGGCTTATCTAAAAGGTTGTTTTCTTTTAAGGTGGAAGTGAGAAGATTGAAAATAACTTTTTACTTCTTCCCTATTCATTCCTTCTGTTCTTGCTCTACTAATGCCTTGAGCTTTTCTCACACTTAAATTAGGATGTCGCCGCATGAATGACGAAAACCAAACTTTTCCAGCGGTTTTATGGTCTTTGTTGAAGGTGTGTTTAATACCCAATGTTTCTGCTAAATTGTAAGCTAACATTCTAACATTCTTTTGTGTAGGTGCAAACCCTACAGATTGAAGTTTTATTATGTGCAAAGCCAATTTTTTCTCGGCTTCCAATCCTAGTTGGCCATCTGGACCCCAAATTCCGTTTTGCAAAATCATTCTTCTTCATTCGATGTCTTAATGTAGACTCTGGTATTTTAAAACCTCTTGCTTGCTGCTCTTATTGATAATGATCCATTCTTTATTGCTGATACAGCTGATGATAGATCATCTTCTGTCCAGGATCCTTTGTTTGTTTTCCTCTTGTACAACGTTTAGGCATGTTAGCCTGTAAAAAATAAATAAATAATAGTCATCTTGGTAAATAATATGTTTTAATTTTTTTTTTAAGTTGTTTTATTAATGGTAATATGCAATTCATATTAATAAAATAAATAAAGATTCATAATATACATTTAATGAATTTCTAACGAATATGTAGATTCACAAATAGTTTAATATTAATTATGAAATCCATGCGCAATGTCTCCTACCATTACATTAAATGGAATAAATGCGCAATCTCTCCTCAACATGAAATGCGCCGTACTGTCCTAAAATCGGTAGGTAGGAGAGATTGCGGCAGGCTTAAACTAAGATGGCCGAAGCGAGATTTGACCAACCACTATCTGTACAGTTTTGCCTATGTCATTACCTCTCTAGAAAAAAATGGTAAATACCGAATAATGTATCGTAGCATCGTACTGATTAAATTTCATGCATCCTGCAGACAAAAATTCAGCCACTTACCTTTGAAATGAAAGTTGTAGGTTTAATATATATCACTAATAAACAGACTTAGCGTCTTGAACTTTTGACAGAACACTCAACTAATGAAGCGGATCGAGGCACTGAGGGACGCTGCGCGCGCACCCAACTCCAACCAGCTGGAACAAAGAGGGCGCAATCTCTCCTACCGCGCAATCTCTCCTCGCTTTACCTTATCCTTATAAGGACCGTCAGGATTAATAAATTCTTTTATAGATCCTCTGTGATAGAGCTAGCGCGCGATCTGCGCTAACCCAGCGTTCAAGTCTCCATTCAATCTGCTAACCCAGCGTTCAAGTCTCCTCCATTCGTCTTGGTATTCTCGGATGTGCTTGACTCTCTTAATACAGTAATATTATAGTAGTCATCCAGCCTCTGCCATTTCCAGTGGTCTCCTTGACAGCCAAATCTCTAAGTACACGATCCATGCATGTTCTTTGTTTAGTACACATTACATAATAATAATTTGAGTTGTTGCCTTACAGAAACATACATAATATTCTTATCAGACAAAGCCTTTAGTGTTTTTTTAAATAATTCCATTTCAACAATAATCCAACATTTTCTTCATTTTCAATTTTATTTACTATAAAATAAAGTTGAACAAATACAGTTTAGTTATTTTACACATTACAGAAGACGTATAGCTACTAAATGAAATAATAAAAGTACCAAAATTCTGGGTATATTCAAGTCTGAACTACAATAACCATTAGTTTTATTATGTATGTGTATGTTTGATATATATCAAAGAAAAAGTGAGGGCTCTGTGGTGTAATGGTAGCACATTCATCCGGCAAGTGAGAGATCCGGGTTCGAGTCCCGTCGGAGCAAGTACTTTTTGCGATTCAATGTTTATTGAAATTAAATAAGGCTATTGACATTTATATTAATTAATGTAAATAAAAGTCATTTGACAGGAATTATGTCTTCCGATTATATGTTACTTTGCTTATTTAAACGCATATGCGATGTATATATATCAGAATATAGCAATTATATGATAAAAATATAAAATGATTTACTATACAAAAAATTCAACTTAGTTAAGGGTGTAACATTTTATAATAGTATATCTCAAATAAGTAATAGTTTTAATACAGCTCAGTAAGAATGATAAATGATATATACTAGCCAACATTACGTTTATTAAATACTGCACATACCTAACCCTCAAGTCCGGCAATGGTGTTTCAAACAGCCACAATTCCTTGGTAGCTTAGATGCCAGCCTTCGAATTTTATGACAATAATTAATCTAAAGAGAACTGCGAAGCTCCGAGTCTCCAGGGATCAGAGCCGACATATTAAGTGCAAGCTCGAAGAGTCATATTGAGGCGATGCAGGTTGCTATTTCCCCGTTGGTAGCTATTAATAGGACGGAACCTTTAATGGGGCACCAATGACAGAAACGCACCAAGCGGGCAAAAACCTGTCCGACCCGACATCCTTGATCTAGGCTCGCGATTGTTTGCTGCTGGACAAGCCTATGCAGCACTTAGTAGTGTAAGATCATTAGACGGTATTCGGATTGAAGAACTTGAATGCTCTAAGTTAACAGGAAATACCCCATGCAATAGTGAAGATTTAAATGAAATGATGAGATAGCGGAATTATTCGTAAGAAATACCACATTTCCACAAGAAACTAATTGATACATCGAACTAAAAAATGAACAATAAATAATAGTTTAAAAACTAAAAAACACGCTTTTATAGCTAACCAAACACTAAAAAATTTAAAATAATTTTTAAGTACAAAGAGTTTATATTATAGCAGTAGAAGGCAAAACAATCATTCATAGTCAATCACCTCAAAATAAAATTATAATAAAATTTAAGTTATTAACAGAATAAATTAATTCAGAGTAAAAAGCGTGGAGTGCATTTTACTACATTTCATAAGTCTCCTCTCAAAGATAGAATGGTTGTAATATTTAATATATCAAGCACCCCTCGCTTTTTACTCTGAATTAATTTATTCTGTTAATAACTTAAATTTTATTATAATTTTATTTTGAGGTGATTGACTATGAATGATTGTTTTTCCTTCTACTGCTATAATATAAACTCTTTGAAATTAAAAATTATTTTCTATTTTTTAGTTTGGTTGTTTATAAAAGCGTGTTTTTTTAGTTTTTTTTGTACTATTATTTATTTTTTAGACACCTGTTCTCATGTAACCTATTATAGTTACCATCTTCAATAAAAAATATAATTCTTTTTTAATATTGAATGTTCTTTAAAATTTTGGATAGAATTTAATATGAATACTATTTCAAATGGAAAACTTCGTTTTATTTGAAGATTATAATTATATTAACACTATTTAGAAGTGATATAATGGTATATATAGTATAGGAAAAAGAAATAAGTTTTGGTTAAAAAACATATTAAAAATAAATAAAATAACAACAGGTACAATAAATGTATTGAATTAATATCATTCAAAATTATGGGTAGAATTTATTCATTGTAATAAATTTATTCATTGTATTTATATAGTATTAGAATATAAAGCCAACCGTTAATTTAACAATACATTTTTATTAAATAACGAAGAATGGTTTATATAAGTCTTTAACGTATTAACTTTTTTTTCTTATATTAAATATTAAATATTTTTCTTTCGTAGAAGTGTTCGAGATAATTATTTAAAAATTAATATTAAATATTTCAAATTCTTCAGCAGTTATTTACATTATTATATAGGTTATGCGTACTACCTTCTAAAGAAAAGGTTTATGCACATGAATTCGATTCAAGAACTCCAAGAAGACTTTCATACGTAAACAGCATTCCACTTTACATGGTAAAAGCATCACACAGACGCTGCTATGCATGCAAACTGTTTTCATTTCTGATTAATGACGCTCATTTTCTTTTACGCATAATACGTTTGAATTTCACTTAAAGTTTAGAGAATATGAAAGACGACCCTATACGATACTCTTCTGGCTATATAACAGATAGCAGGCACGCTATTTGTATTGTTGTATTTTTTTATTGCGGATATGAAAGATTTAGAATAAAAGGAAATTTCCAGTTATACTAAATTCTTGGTGGAAGATAACATTCACACACACACACGTGTGGTGTACTGTAATAGAATTACAGTAGTGAAAACCCAACAATTTCTGTTGTACCTCAATAAAATATCTTTTATTTATATATTTTCAAATAAGTTTATTTTAATGGCCTTAATATGAATATAATACTTCTATGGAACAAAAAAGTCTCATTACCCTACGATATCTGTAAATCGTGTATGTTGTACACCTAGTTACGTAAATAAATTTACTTGGGTCTTGGTTTAATTACTTATATAGATACTACAATGAAAATTGTTTAATAAATCAGTTGTATATGTTACTGGAGACTGTACTACATATAAACCTGAACGATAACAAGACAGATAGTGATGGGAATTTCCCATTCTCCATTTCTCCCGGATATATTGTTCCTTGGACTGCAGGGTAAATGGATAAAATCTGGTATCTTTCCGGAAATTTAGTTTTGGTTAAAATAATATTCCTTTCTGTATAATTTATGTCTCTTATAAAAAAAATTAACATTAATGTAAGCCGTCTTCTCCTTACACAAAATAAGTGCCTTTTTTATGGTTAACTTTCAACAGCAAAGCCTTACTCAAATCGGTCTTTGTAATATCCATTTTTAAATTTTCTTCTTATATATGTATATATATATATATATATATATATATATATATATATATATATATATATATATATATATATATATATGCATTGTTTATTGAGTTCACTGCATTATTTAATACTAAACTCTTTATGTTTCAGTGTTGAAATTAAAATAAAAATTTTTTAAAGATTTAGATTAATTCTATGACATTACCTCTCTATCTATAATATTATCGCAGAGACAGACCAATTAACTTACTAGGACGTATTTTAACCTATTATGCAACAACTTTAAAATGTTTAATTACTTTTCATCAATAGTTCACAGAGGGGCGGACTGCTCTTTGACATTTCTACCCTAAATCAATATGATTCTGTAATTAAAAAAATTTATATGTTTACAAAGTATCAAGTTTGCTAGACCGATCTCCTTTTAAATCTTATTCTGCACGTTCCCGTCCACGACCCACTTGTGTGAGGATCGACAGAAGAAAACAGAAATAGAATAAGTGAAAAACCGAATAAAAGTTTATGGTACAGATAATACGGTCAAACAGTATTTGAATTTGGGCTACCCCTAGTCATTCACTCTCCACTAGGCTGGTTACTCACCATGGCATAGTTTAAGAACCGATGTATGTCGTTGAGATTAATGTGATAAAAGCATTATGCTCCTTGAGAACTCACAAAGAGAATACTATTAAGTATATCTTCCATCATTATGACTTAATGATTGAATACTGAATCACTCAGGACAATAATTAGTTCTACGTGGCGTGCTTCATTGTTGCTTGTTGCTTGTACATCTAGTCTTTGAGTTATACAGGTACGAGTTTGTAAATTCGTAAGGCGATCACTTAAACTCAATAAAAACGTGAGGAGTACTCTTCACGTCATGTCACTTAATTGGAATAAATATGTTTCTATTCTAGATATTAATATTCCATATGATTGTGTTTAGATTGAAAAATGATATATTTAAAAATGTTTTGTTTTCATCATCAAATCCACTATCCCAATAGAACAATATGTTATAACGCTCAGACAATTCCCATAGAGTAACAGATACTCTCTCAAATTCGATATTACCTGAATACATATAACATTAAAGTTTTATATAACATTATAACTCTACGAGTAAGTTCATTCTTAAAATATCATGCGAACAAACAGACAATCAGATTTACAGTTTTAAGTTATTTATCACCAGCCCCTTCCATAAAACTCAGCAAATCAATTCCTGCTAGACCCTAAGGCATTAGCCTATTGGATCAGAAAGGCACTTTTGAGAGTATATCTGGAACTAAGAGGCTAGAGCCTCATTAAAACATTTCTTTGAGCCTACGCCTTAAACCGTTTCCTTTCGACTTGTATTGTATTAGAAATGTAAAGCACAACCGTATATATCTATAGTCTCAGTTGAATTTCCAGAAAATCTGCGTTACATGCTGCTAATTTATTATTTTTTATATGTTTGTATTTTGAATACTGCCTAATAGGCATGTGCTATAGAACGGAGTATAAATAATTGCAATTAATTACCTTCACTATTAGTAATGCATATTTTAAAGCATATTATAGAGTGTTTTCAATCGTGATAATGTAATCATCAATCAGGCGGAGTATTGGAGAAGAAGGCAAACTAAAAGTCATTGCAATGAAGGAGGAGGAGCTCTTCTTATTGGAATATAAATTTTTTATTATTTCACAAAAGAAAACTCACAATTATCCAATAATTTGTGTATTTTTCACGAGGCCTTTCGACATCGAAGATGCCATCATCAGGTGTGAATTCACAAATACACAAATTATTGGATAATTGTGAGTTTTCCTTTGTGAAATAATAGAAAAAAATGTCATTGATTACAGTTTGTATACATTTTACAAACTATACAAATACTTTTATACTGATTTAAATAGTAAAGCATGCTAAACAGTATGAATTTTATGTAATATCTTCACGCAATTTTACTCGTAAATATATATTGTAGAATGATGTAAGGCAAATAGTCTAACGACAATAATGTAAGTAATTTATTCCAATGTTCAGGATTTTTTTTTAATGTGGACACTATTAATATTAGCCTTATCAAGAATCAAGTGTTATTTATTACTAGCATAAATCCGCGTCTTTGCCCTCAATTTCTGCGCAACATTCCGAGTTTTTATATAAATAGCTCCCTATATTTATGTAATTTCTCAAGTCGAAGTTCATTGCTTCCTTAGGGGAAGCACTAGTGAAGTAATACTATAGGGTCCTATGATATTTTAAAATGTACCTAGACAGTCATATACTCGTATCATTCATCATGTACCATTTTTTCAGTGTTCATGATTAAGCGTACGGTACCTTTAAGCAAAATTGCAAGCAATTTCAATTTCGAAATTTTCACTTATAGTTTGAATGAATTAAATTTGCAACAAAAAATTGGAGTTTGTAATGAGATTGGATTCAAAGTAGTACAGTTTTTTTAAATTATGGATGAAGATATTGTTATTAAAATGAAAAAAATTAACTACCATCAATACTCCTTACACATTTCAACGCTTTTACTATGACAGTTGACGTCCATATTTAAAGACGATATATGATACAGTGAAGTACATTTTCTTACTTTCGTACATTGTTTGCAATACCATACTATTTGCTTAGTCTAGTGTAGAAATTATAAACTGAATCATATTCGCATACTTCATTAGTGAGTTATGGATTCAATGTCTTTTAGACGATTTTTTGTCATTAAAATTGCATTTAATTTCTTGTTTATAGCTTTATGATTCCACTTGCTACAATCGCGGATTCACTGTGCTTGCTTGTTTCCTTATACTGTAGTCACGGAGCTAATTGTTTGGTGCCTCGAGCTGATACCCAGTCCCTCCGTTTTTTTTCCTTCAGCTACTGCATATATGCAATCCCACAATGTCAAAGGAAACCAAATTCAATACATTGTATTTATCTGTTTAAATAAGTTTCTTTAATTAGAATTATCCAAAATAATTTTATTGGTTTACCTTGTTTCCATGGTATTTAAATATTAAATATTGTTATATTTGTTATTCTTTCACACTCAATTAATTAATTTAATTTAATTAAACCGTAAAGGTCGGGGAGGTTCCTCCCAAAGCAGCTTCTGAAACAAATGTTCCAATCACTGCAAGAGAGCGGGGACATATACTATGTACTGTATACAAATTCATATTTTGTTTCAATTAATTAAACATATGATCGTGATGTCATAATGCATAATAAAATGTTTTCAATTAAAAGTTGATTACATAAATAAGGCTCTTTTTAATTAAATAATTAATTAATTAATTTAATAAATTAATTTATAACAACTTTAGAGACTAAAATGGGATGTTTGAAGGGCACTAATTATGGTCATGTAAAATTTCATTCCACTCGGTAAGACAGTTTACGAGTGTAAGCAAAAAAAACAAACAAAGGAACTAAACTAACAAAAGGAAGCATTTGCAATATTATTACGATTAGGATAAAAAAAATTATTATAAGAGTGCCAAATCATTCAATATTACACCAAATAAAAAAAAATGTGAAAAGAGCCCCAACCCCCTATGTTTGTAAGTAACACATTTTTACTTTTTAAACATATATGTAATCGATGCTTTATATTTTGGTAATTAACTTAGTTAAGTTTTCTGAAAACAAGACTCACTGAAAAACAGAACTAGCAGATGATCAGACCAAACATATATGTACATTATTTACAGTTCCAAGGCGGACTTAAGGAAAACATGTAAGCATACTAAATCATGTACAGCACATAAAAGACGCTTAGTTAAATTCAGTAGAGAGATACACATCTTTATCAAACACTACGTTGTCTAAAACGAAAGACATTACATGATAAATCTTGTTTCGGTTATTAATGCTAGTTTACATATAGTTTTGTAACTGGAAATTCAAGGACAATATTCTGTTTTCACATATAATTTATATGATGTACTGATTTATTTCTATTATAATCCTCTCATAGAAGTAGTACTACATGCAAACTGTGCACATTTGTGTCTAATGCTTCTTACTTTATTTTACTTAGAGAAATTTGTACTTTTAATAAATATTTCGGAAGTAACTATTCTCTAATATCACACTCTATCTCGAGGCTAACGTGGAATAGTTAGCAATAATATTGGATTTCATTTTCAATCATTAATTAATAACAATGGAATGCCTAATAAGTTAAATTATAAAGTTTACTTACCCAAATTAAGTAAAAGTACATTATTGTCATAATTGAATATTTAATACAAAATATACAATGGTAATAAAAAAAACTAGATAAGAGTTTAATTCAAATATTAGGAATTTTTATTTATGTTTCAAAATAAACTTTAACAAACTTTACCTTTAACAAGGATATACCAGTAAGGTAGAAATTGATATAAAAATAATTTGCTCTGACCCACAAGTAATTGGTATGGGAAATCTCAGTATTCTAAAGCTAAAATATGAGAAGTATATTATGCTTAAAAAAGATAGTTCTTGATAATTTACATTTACGCTATTATCTTTATGAATTCACTTAAAACAGTCCAAATATAAACAAGTTCAATTAATAAAAATAAAAATTCTCTAACACAATATTAACTTTATAATCTGAAACACTTGTGTTTAATACTCTGTTGTATATGGTATTCTAGATAATGCTGCGCACAAACTTGAAAACAACAAAGCAGAACGAGATGAGATTTCCTGTTGTCTGAGTCTCGCGGGATATTTGTTCCGTGGATTGCCGGGTAAACGTATCAAGATTCGAGTGGCTGCCAGGAAACTCAATTGTGTATTTCAACATATGTCCTTAGACTTTTTTATACTTGCTTTCATGTACCCAAGAGCATTAGCACTGCATTCAATTTTATTTTACAACTACACAAATGATAATTTAATTTTATGCTTTAAAACTACCCTTTTAACATCAAGAGCATACTTATATCAGTAAGTTGGTTTTCTACATTATTCTGATACTACAAAAATAATCATTTGTTTACATTTCTACATTATCAGCCGAAATAAATGTAAAACTCACTTGAAAATACAATATAACCTTGCCACATGTAAATATATTTTAGTTAATTAGATATGGTTTAGGCAAATTCTAAATTGAAATGATTTTAGTCCATTTAAAGATGGGGTTTTATTGATACCAAAGTTCTTAGGGTTTTTTTCAATAAAACAACAAAATAAAATTCAAACATTATTTGACTGAGCGTTTATTAAGGGATTTCTGTCTGTATTGAGTCCGTCGGTATGTAAAATTCCTAGAATAAGTTAATTTAGAGAGTAGAATTAAAAAAACTCTATCTAGTTTTGAAGAATTTTAAATAGTAATTATAGGTCTATTTGGGGGTAATTGTTTGAGCCAGTATGTTGGCCGCTGAAGAACGAACGTGAACTCTTCTTAAGTTCTCTACTTACTAGATCTTTAGCGTTCATTCAACATTGCTGCAGTTTTATTTCATTAATTATCTAGATGGCAGCAACACCTATAGTTTGAAAAGGGTGAACAAATTATATATCTGTCTCTATATCTATTTATCTATATGTGTGTCCATCTACACGAAATCACGAGAACGAAATGACGTATACATTTGCAGTTTTGTGTTAATTTTAATGTCTGCAGTATATATCGAGTCTGATTTAGGTTAAGCGTTAGTGAAAATGTTTATATTCACATGAGTAATCGTGATGATTATCAAGATATAGAGTAAATCAATTTATAACGAAAATTTATTGAAATTTATACCTGTTATAGTTTGAAATTTGCCAGCAACCTTAGTGAATTCTGTAACACGGCACCAGGTATGGCAATCTAGCATGCTGTCAGTGGAATTAAACTTAATTTATAAGCAGATATTATTATAAAGTTTTATTTTTATTTGAAGGTTTGAGTTTAATGTTTCTGGACAACTCAAACGCACAAAACACAAACAATCATGTCTTAAAAAACTTGGAAAATAATATGACACCACACCAAAAAATAAGAAAGGAAAACAAGGAAACGGACTATGCCTAAACTCCGTTACAAATAGGATTTCACAGCTGTCTGTCCGTCATATTGCTCTCTGGCCTCATTTTATTTTCTTTATCGTATACTCTACAGACTACCATGAGATCCTGATGAGGTTTTATAATCCAAAATAATGTATTATGAAATACTTTTAATGTATAACTATAGCTTAAACGCAACTTGTACTTTTTTTAAAAATTATTGTTACATATCTATAGTTGTTATTTATACGTTTCTTTCAAACATTTATAATCACTTCCGAGAATGGTTTGAAAGCGGCTTTTAGCTTTCTTTGGTTGTATGAACAATGTAAAACAAACCTTTTTATGTAAAAAGGCTTAGTAAGCATTAGCGCGCAGGATACCGAAAAGTGTAGATAAATTAAATTCTGTTGGCCAGTTCCGATACTATACTGTATTTTTAAATAAATATAATGGAATTCAGTAGTTTACATAGACTAATCAGAAATATCAATAATTCGATTGTGATGGTGGCCACTTATAATACTTCAGCCCTTAAATAACTATAATCTAATTCGGATCCAGTTCCCATACTACAGGATGGCCCATAAGTCAGTTGTCACTTGCAATTTTTTAAGACGATGTTTGTATAGTACAACGTGGAAGCCACTTTGAGCACCTATTGTAGGTTAGATACTCTTTAAAATAATAATTAAAAATAAATATTAATAATTACATTAATAATACTGTACTTTGTACAAATAAAGTATTTGTACTTTTCTGGTAACTGTGTATTTTTATTTCTGACAACTGACTTATGGGCCACCCTGTATTCTGTAATTTTAAATAACTATAATGAAATTCGGTACTTTAGATAGGCTAATCAGAAATATAAATAATTCGATTGTGATGGTGGCCGCTTATTATACGTCAGCCTTTAAATAACTATTATCTCAAATCTAATTAGGATAGTAGTTTAGATAGGCTATTCAGAAATATCAATTACTCGATTGTGATGGAGGCCACTTATTATACTTCAGTCCTATCGCAACACCATCTAATTTGTTTGTTTATACTCCTAAAGGATTATTAAAAATACTGAACATTTAATGGCATTACGATAAATTAAGTTGTAAATTGAAAAAATATACGTGTTATAAAATTAGTTATTTATAATTACAGTATAGTATCGGAACTGGCCATCAGAATTTAATTTAAAACCAATTCCTACACTTTAACAATAGTTATTCACACGTGATTTGTTTGCTACCTAATTTGAACTTATGTGAACAATTTTGACTGCAGAATAAACATGTAAATTACAACAAATTATTATAAATCCAATTAGTTTGAAACTTGATTATATAAACTGTTTACAATAGTTACTCACACATAAAAACACAACCTTTTGATTTGTATGCTTCTTAGGTTATTTGAGGTTATGCGACCAATATACTCACTTCAATAAATTAGCAAAATGAGTTCAATAACTTCAATAAATAATTATACTAAATTAATTATATACATACATATATATATATATATATATATATATATATTATATATATACTGTATATATATATATATATATACATTTTTAATCCCATTTACATAAATTGTCTTATCTCTTTTGATTTTATACGACAGGTATTGTTTATCCCTTTTTATTACTTGAGGACTCAAACACTTCGTTACAGTATATATATGTATATGTATATATGAGCAAGTACTTTTTGCGATTCAATGTTTATTGAAATTAAATAAGGCTATTGCCATTTATACAATTTAACGTAAATAAAAGTCGTTTGACAGGTGTTTGGTCTTCCGATCATATGTTAGTTTGCTTATTGAAACGCAT
The DNA here is from genome assembly GCF_021130785.1 of Homalodisca vitripennis. NCBI lineage: Eukaryota > Metazoa > Arthropoda > Insecta > Hemiptera > Cicadellidae > Homalodisca > Homalodisca vitripennis. The sequence goes on from NC_060213.1 coordinate 48,475,125, forward strand.
ATGTGACAGATACGGCCAAATACAAAATAATTGAATCGGAAAAAGTAAGCGCTCTGTGGTGTAATGGTAGCACATTCACCCGGCAAGTGAGAGATCCGGGTTCGACTCCCGGCGGAGCAAGTACTTTTTGCGATTCAATGTTTATTGAAATTAAATAAGGCTATTGCCATTTATACAATTTAACGTAAATAAAAGTCGTTTGACAGGTGTTTGGTCTTCCGATCATATGTTAGTTTGCTTATTTAAACGCATATGTGACAGATACGGCCAAATACAAAATAATTGAATCGGAAAAAGTAAGTGCTCTGTGGTGTAATGGTAGCACATTCACCCGGCAAGTGAGAGATCCGGGTTCGACTCCCGGCGGAGCAAGTACTTTTTGCGATTCAATGTTTATTGAAATTAAATAAGGCTATTGCCATTTATACAATTTAACGTAAATAAAAGTCGTTTGACAGGTGTTTGGTCTTCCGATCATATGTTAGTTTGCTTATTTAAACGCATATGTGACAGATACGGCCAAATACAAAATAATTGAATCGGAAAAAGTAAGCGCTCTGTGGTGTAATGGTAGCACATTCACCCGGCAAGTGAGAGATCCGGGTTCGACTCCCGGCGGAGCAAGTACTTTTTGCGATTCAATGTTTATTGAAATTAAATAAGGCTATTGCCATTTATACAATTTAACGTAAATAAAAGTCGTTTGACAGGTGTTTGGTCTTCCGATCATATGTTAGTTTGCTTATTTAAACGCATATGTGACAGATACGGCCAAATACAAAATAATTGAATCGGAAAAAGTAAGCGCTCTGTGGTATAAAGGTAGCACATTCACCCGGCAAGTGAGAGATCCGGGTTCGACTCCCGGCGGAGCAAGTACTTTTTGCGATTCAATGTTTATTGAAATTATATATATATATATATATATATATATATATATATATATATATATATATATATAAGTAGATATGAATATGGCGGTTCTAGCTCACTTTTGGCACAGACAGAAATTCCATACAAAATACTGTTTAAAGGACAATAAACGAATCTGTAAAATCAAACAGTAAGGCGGTTCTAGCTCACTTTTGGGACAGTCAGAAAATCAACGTAAAATACTGTTTAAAGGACAATAAACTAATCTGTAACTCACGAATGAAAAATTAACCGAATCTATAGCTGTTTTACTGTTCATTGTAGGCTTCTACATTTATAAGCTGTTTAATTAAAAAATCCAGAAATCTTAATAAAAGATCTATAAACGGAAATAATGAAATTTGCTAACAATCACTCGAGAAACCGGGGAGAATGTGAGTAAAACCGCATTCTTTTCACGAGGTTCTTCATTTACTTTCTCCAAATGTACTATAAAATCATCAAAGATTTCAGGTTTAAAATCGTAGTCAAATTCAATGTCTAAATAGTGAAAGATTATAGGTAAAATCTTCTCATAATAAACGTGTGTATTTAAACCTACAAACCTAATGTATTCTTTGAAAAGGAAAATAATTTTGTCAACGGTTCCAAGAGATAAGTAAAAATTTTTGTTCTTTTTTCTAAATTCTGAGACAAATTTTGTTTGCTTCTTATCTCCATATTGTAATTTTCTAAGCAGATTATTCAAATGTGTTAGCTTATTTCGAAATTTCTTAGGTTTAGGTCTTTCATACAAAATTAAATTACAATCTCTACAAACTAATCTTTTATCAATAATTTCTCCTCTATTATAACACTTGTAACAGTTGGCATTATACTCTTCCATTTACAAAAGAATAAATGGAAGCTATGGAACTAAGTCTGCCGAGATATAAATTTTTCAGCGCAAATGTTTATGTTTATATTTCAACTACCGAGATAAAAAGAAATGATTTTATTTTATTATTCAACTATTTAGGATATTTTGTCTATGATTACAAAGATTATTACGGAAGAAATCGAGATTTTTCATCAGCGAAAGAGTATATTTTTAAAGTTTTAGAAGGAATGAAAGAGAACAATATGAACATCATTAACTACTGAATTTCTCTAATATCGTTCTTAATCACATCATAGGCTAAAAATTTCTCAGAAACCACAACCACATAACAAATCGCGTTTGTAACAGCACTTTGAAAATCCATATTGATAATTATATCGTTCTTTGAACTAGAAATATTTGTCAAACTCTTTGTTGTATCAATGACATAAATGGGTCTATTTGCTATAAATTCTTTGGGGTTGTAATACATTTCCATATTTTTGTAGTAAACTTTCTTAAAATCTTGATACATCTGATACATGATTCTGAAAAGACCACCGGAAATGTTTAAATTTTGTAATTCATCTGGATAATAAGAACCATTCAATTTTACTCTGATATTTTTTACATCCAAACTATCGAACTTTGAAGGATTTTTTTCTTGATTTTTCTGTCTATCTGTTTGAAAACCAATGATAACGAACTTGGGATTGAAGATATTTCTATAAATATTTGTGATATCGAACGAATAAGTTGTTCCGGAAATACCTTTTTGTTCAATACATTGCCAATCTAGAAAATTAAACATAATGTTTTGACTTTTTGTAATTTCATCAATCAATCTAATTTTACTCGTGGTTTTATAATCAATCATTGGAACTCTAATGAAAAACTCGTTAATTGTAATTTTGCCATCAACAGGCATAACATTTCCAGTTGCAGTCTTCAGAATCACATCATCGTCTTCTGCTCTTATAAAACTTAGATAAAATCCTCCTTTATAGATTGGAAAATTTACATTTTCAAAGAATCCTAAGCCGAAATGTGCTAAATCACCGACCGCTTCAAATTGTCCAAATTTAAAAGTTGATTCAAAACTGTTTGAAAATACATCACTTTTTTGAATACGAAATAGTTCCTTTAATAGTGCTTAACTGACCACAGTTTTCGACTTCTTCTATCAATTTATTGTGTTTTATTACTTCAATCTTAGAAAATAAAAACGGTATAAAATTATCGATTAATCTAACATTATCAGTTCCAAGATATGCTTGACCATCTTGTTTTGTTAAAGTTCCAGAAATATAAAACTGGAAGTTAGACGAGCAAAAGTTATCTCCAAAATCAATATTAAACTCAGTTCTTTTATTCGGTTCATTCAAATGTTGTTTACTAATTGGATAGAAATTTTTAAACTCCGCCCTTTCAATATCACTAGCATATTTTCTGTAGTCCGCCATTTAATAAGAGAAAATTTAAACATCATGTATAAGAAAGATATCATTTTTTCATCGATCTAATGTACGTTTTATAAGAAAAGATATAAATTTTAGTCATTTTTTAATGATCTACTTCGTCATATTCAGGATTCTCTTCCTTAAATTTTGCAATTTCGGCCACATATTTCAATAAAATCTGCACAGGATAGTAACCGCTATCTATAATATTGTTCCAATCAACTGTATCTTTATTTTCATCCAAAAACTTTAGACTCAAGTGTTGATAGAGACAAAGAACAGACATATGATCTTTTAATTGATAATGTATATTTTCTTGAATGAACTCTGGGGACAGAGTTTGATATTTAGCAATGTTATACCAATTCAATTTGTTTACGTATAATCTCATCATATCTTCGGATAATTCATATTTTTGAGAAATGTCACCCCAATGTTCTTTTTTCAAATCTCTTTCGTGTTGCATGATAAAAAGATCGAAAGCACTGTAATGTCCCGCCATCTCTATTTATTAAGAAAAAATTTCAAGTTTTTATAAATTGACTCTTTTTTGAGTTACATTCAGCACATTTTCCCGAAATTCTTTTAACTCCATTGATGTTTGCATAGTATTTTATATCATTTGTTGCAGTTTTTTCTTTACATCTCACACAATATATGAGCGCCATTTATATAAGGAAATTTTATCATGCATAAAACCCTACGCGAATACCTATTTCAGTAAGATCTTCCTCCATATTATTAAGTTTTTTTTCTAATTTTTGAAATTTGACAGCATAAGAATCATTGTATTCAACAAATTTATGACCAATATTCTCAAAAGTTTTCGTAGCATCTAAACTAAACTTATCAAAAGACTCTTTAAATTTAGTAAGTTTTTCATTAATTTCACCAACATCGTCTACTGATCTTCTATTTCTGGCTTCTAACTTGTCATAGACTTCTGTTGTAAAATCTTTAACATGCTGTTTATGATTCTCATAATTTTGTTTTAGTTCATTAAACATTTTAATAGGATCTTCTAATTGAATCATTACAACAACATCAAATGGATTAATTCCTTTACTAACACCGCTAATTCTTTTTCCTTTAAAATCTAAGGCATTTTTAACATTCGGATCATGTAAATCAACAATATCGATGTTTTCTGATAATTTTAGAGGTTTTAAAATTTGTTCTTTAACAACAACATCATGTTTGTCAATACCAGGTCGAACACCGACAATTCTTTTTTTATTAGCCAAACTAACATAATTCTTTTCAACTTTGATCGCTTCAGTAATTTTATCAGCTTTTTCGATATGAGACATTAAATTGGTAATGGTAATGGTACCATCATCAACTTCTTTTTCCAATGTTTTTATTTTATCAGCAACTTCATTTGAACTCATGAAATTTACAAGTTTGTTATCATATTCTGCTTTAAAATCTTCAATCTCGACAGCAAACGTATCTGAATCTGGAAGGTTTTGTAATAAATTTTCTAACTTGTTATCAAACTCATTTCTCAAACTATCAAAATTCAAACTATTATCTACATTTTGAATAATTTGTGTTCCAAATACGTCAAAAATATTTTGTGAATCCATATTTATTAAGCAATAATTTGTTAACAACTTCTTTAAAATCTTTACCATTACTCAGTTCATTCAAAACAAAAACACACAAATGTCCACAAATTGGGGGATCTTTATAGTCTTGAATCTGAGAGTCATTGTAGTAGACGCTTGATTTTTTCAAATATTTGATCAATTCTATAGGTGGTTTGTCCTCAATTCTTCCATACGAATCAAAATAACATGCATTCTTATCATTTTTATAATAACAAACCCAATGCGTTCCACTCCCCAAAATCGAGTCTAAATTCACAATTCCACATTCAAATTTCTTAACTTTTTCGGGTAATGTATCTCTCATGAAAATTCCTCTAAAATGTTTAATATTTTTGCAGATTTCTTCCAATTCTCCGAATGTTAAGGGTTCAAATTTTTTTTAATGTTTGATTTCACGTAATTCAAAGTTTTTTCATCTAATCCAGATCCTGTAACATCTTCCAACTCTTTATCTAACCAATTTAAAAATGTTTCGAACAATAGGAATCACATCTTTTTTAACGATTGGAGCAGCTTTGCGAACATAAGGAACAACATTTTTAACAACTGGAATATTTTCTCCAAAATCTAATAAATCTTTCAAAAGTCCACCATTTTTGAGTTCTTTCAACTGATTATAAGAAAATTCTATTCTGGTTCCTTTATTGTTTTTCTTATGTTTTTCGAGTTTATTGTATTGTCTATTTGTTAAAAATATCTTATCTTCGCCATTTTTTAGTTGATCTATTTTAAATTGAATACTAACGGGTATTTTTTTCTTAAAAGCGGATTTTATTTTTTCTTTCTGATTTTTACTGAAATTTACGTTCACCTCCATTTATATAGTTAAAATTTCAAGTTCTCTTCAATTCCCATTCCTAGTTTTCTCTTCAAAAACATTGCTCCAACTGTTGGAAGTGCAACAAATCTTTCACCTAAACTAGCATCTTTTGATAAAAATCGATCCATTGCCTTATCTTGCAAAGTTTTATCCGCTATATGTCTGGAATTTGTGTCACTATGTTTTGCATAAAAAATATCGTGTTCCATAGCAGCTTGGTCTAATTTATTTATACCAGGATCTCCTCTTTTTAGTCTTTTTTCGAGTTTTGTGCCAGGCCCCAGATACTGATAAGTTGGTACGTGTAATTCAAAAGGTAAATTGTTGATAAAATCATTCAAAAGTCCGCTACCTTCAATCATAGATGAACTTATTGCTGGCAAAACTCGCTTTAAATATTTAATTCCATCAGGTTTTTCAATCATTTCGTCAAGTTTGTTCGAAATAAAATCTTTAATTGCTTTCTTTTCATTCAAAAAATTGTTATTTCCAGCCTTCTCTTGAGCATAAATATAATTAATAATTCCATCGAGTTTTGTCAAATCGTCGATATATCTGTACTCAATCTTATTATCATTGTATTTTCTTACACCTGATCCTTTGATTCGTTTTTCCCAAATTGGTTTAATCAAATTGATATATTTTTTACCTCTACTTGACTTAGGCTTCTTAGTAGATGGATCATTATTTTTGTAAATTGAGTCAGATTCCCATAAAATTTCTGTATACTTTTTCAAATCTTCTTCAGAATATAAATTATCTTTTGGAACGTCATTGTCTGTTAATAATCTCCATAAACCTTGAGTACCTTCGTACATTTTTTCATTAATAATTATATCATTTTGTTCAAAATTAACGGGTAAATTTCCAATCATAAAACTTTTCTTTTTTCTATCCCAATACAAACCAAATTTATCATCCTTCGCTCTAGGAAGAAATTTTTTACCAATTTCACCAATTATTATATCCGTTGTTCCAGGACTTATTGGCTCAACTATGGTAGAGTCTTCAATGATTCGAGGTCTAAATGGTGTTGAAGATGGTAATTTTGGCAATTCAAACTCAGATTCTGGAATCGAAATATCGGCAAATTGTCGTACAACTGGAACCAAATTCATTAAATTTTGATTATCGCTTAAAACATTTTCAATTTTGCCCTCAACATTTTTTATTGCAGAAGTTACAGGTTGATTAATTTTTTGAATAAGTTCTTGTTCTTCTTCATCAATTCGAATCTGTTCTTTAAATTCTTTGATTAATTTCTTTTCGATTTGATCAAGTTTTTTCGCTTCTTCAGAAGTTACGTTCACCATTTATTTAGGAAAATTTTGAAACGTGGAACACGAAACGTGGAACGTAAAACGTGAACGTGGAACGTAAAACGTGAACGTGGAACGTAAAAACGTGAACGTGGAACGTAAAACGTGAACAGATTTACCGTTTTTCAGTTGTTTTCATAATGTAAATAAAAAGTAAAGATAATGTAAAAATAATTGTAACAAATATTTTATCAAGTAGATTTGTCAGACCACTGAGCAGCATTTATATTAGAAAATTTATTCAAATATTTACCATTTTTAGGCTTCAAAGTTAGATTAATAGTTAAAAATCCGTAGTCTTCCTTCCAAATTTTATCACACAGCTCATTAAATTGGTTAAAACTCATATCAGATCCCACATAATTGTTATAAATCTTTCTCGAATAGTGATCATCTTGCTTAAAAATACACAACATATTCAGATTATTTCTTATAACTTGTTTATCAACCTTTGAAAAGCATTGGGAAAGATAGATACAAGATATGTTTTTGTGACGAGACATTACGAAATATTCCTTAATAACGTCCTGATTTTCCAAAATACAATCATCAAAAACGATTAACGAATTGGGTTTACACTCGCTTAATGGAACTATGTCCTCAGAGGCATTATAAAAATGTGATACCTTTTTGCTTAAGTTTTTCTCAATATTTTCAAATCTCTCTTGCAATTTTTTATAAGCGTCTTGTTCTAAAGATTTACTAAAAACATACAAATTGGAATAAGGAATCAACCTATTGTAGATAAAATTCAATAATAAAGTTGTTTTTCCACATCCACTTGAACCAACAATTAACAATCTGATTGGTTGATCTTTCTTATTTTCTTCAAACGTTTGAAGTTTTATCTGATCTTTTTGCTTTAAAAATTTCTCCATTTAAATAGAAGATTTTCATCTTGAAGCAACGCTTGCGAAAATGAAGCTGTTCAAGTTGACTTCAGAAAGCTCTAAATTAGTTTTAAACTTGGAACATCCTATACACTTAGAGGAAGAATCAAATTATTTTATCGGTTTAAGCGGTTTTTATTCTGACAATTTTGTAATAAATATTAGTGAAAGTTCTCCTTATTGTATAGGATTTAGTGAGAAGAACATAACAAAATATTATGGTTTAAACAAAGGATATTATACTTTCGATCAAATTAAAAATTCCCTTAAAAATTATCTAAAAACATTCAAACAATCAGATAAATCTTTAAACTTTGACGAAAACAAGTTTGAAATGCAAAAAAATTATCTCTCTAATAAAATTCAAATAAAATCACCAGTAAGAATAATGTTTTCAGCAATTATTGTAGATTTGTTAGGGTTTGTTCAAGAAACTATTGAGCCAAATCAGGTATATTTAGGAAATAAAACGCCAAAATTTAGACCGTTTGATGTAATTGAAGTACATTGTAATCTCGTTGAACCTAGTTTTGAAAATCATACCGAACATTTACACAAAGAATCTGAAATTTTGTACACTTTTTTCCCAAATGTTGCTTATGGATCAAACATCAGTGAAAAACCGAATGAAATCGATTATATTCCAATTAGAAAAAATATTAAAAGAATTCAAAAAATCGTTCTAACTATACAAGACTCTGAGGGAAATTTAATAAATAATGAGAGTAAAACAACAATATATTTAAGATTGTCGAAAGAATGATGAATCAAGGGGGGAACGAATCGTTCTTACCTTCAAACTTTCAAAACGAGTTGATAATGATGATAAATACCAATACTTTTATCTAAAAGATAAGGTAGCCCTCGAGGGCCACCTCGCAAATATTCACAAAAAATACGAATAAAGACAATGTTAAAGAAAAAATACAAAAAAAAAAGCTTTGAAAACATAGATTCTGACAAGGGTATCGAATCACGACTCTTTCAAAATCTTCATCCTGACCCTGTTTTCATCAATGAATCAGGACTTTATACTCAAAATAAAAATTGCTTGTTAAATTTTATTTCTATCTAAATGGAGTCAGTTGTAGACCTACTTAATAATCAACTAAAATTCAATAACAAACATATCTTTACGATTGTTGACGAAAACAATGTGATCTGGTTTAAGGCTAAAGACGTAGCAAAAATTCTAGAATATGAAAATACTATGCAAACGATCAGAATAAACGTTGACGAAGATGATAAAAACTTCTATTTTAATCTAAATATAAGGGGGGCTATAAATAGCTTACCTTCAAACTTCCAAAATAACACTGTTTTCGTTAATGAACCAGGTCTCTCAAAATAAAAATTACTAGTTAAATTTTTTTTCTATCTAAATGGAGTCAGTTGTGAATCTACTCAAATTCAATAATAAAGAAATTTTAACATTTGTTGACGAAAATAATGAATTTTGGTTTAAGGCGAAAGATGTTGCAGAGGTGTTAGAATATAAAAGATACGAAGAAAGCAATTAAAGAACATGTCAAAGAAAAATATAAAAAAAGCTTCGAAAACATACATTCTGAAGGTAGGGGTGATTCGCCCCCGCCTTCAAACTTTCAAAAAAACACTGTTTTCATCAATGAAGCAGGCATATATTCTTTAATCTTGAAATCTAAAATGAAAATAGCAGAAATGTTTCAAGATTGGGTTTTAGAAGAAGTTTTACCAAGTATTCGTAAATTTGGTGTGTACAAACTTGAAAACAAGATTAAATATTTAGAGGACGAAGTTAAACACTTGCAAATTAAAGATGAAATAAAAACGGAAATAATCGCAAAACAAAGTGTAAAAATTGACTTAATGAAACCAGACCTTGTTTGTAAAGATTTTGCTAAGAAAAAACACCATGTTTTTGTATTAATTAAGAAGAATCACATCTGGGAATATCCTTATTACGTTATCAGAGCTCAAAAAGAGAGAAATACCGAGAAGATTGAAAGAACTTGAAATTGATTACCCAGAAATGGAAATTTTATTAAGACAAGGAGATCCAAATAGTATAAATCTCTACAACCAAATGAAAGAATCTTTGAATATTTTATACAACGGAAATCATTTTACTACAAATATGGCAGAATCTCGACTGATTTATAGAATATCTAAATTACACGATGAAAATGTTACTCAATTTTACTAAAAACTCTTGAATTATGATATTTTGTTTGTAAATGTTTTTGATAATTATTTAAACCATTTTATAGTTCTTCCACATTCACATTGAGTATCTTCATAATATAATCTATGGTGATTCTTCTTTACACAATCTTTACAATATGAGTCTTTCTTATCTCTACTATAGGGATGACTATTAAACTCTGAAATTTTTTTAGTTTCTTTACATTTAAGACATTCTTTCTCTTCCAAAGTTAATTTTTCTATTTTATCATACAGCTCTTTATGATACTTCCTATAACAATCTTTACAATTATAAATAATTCCATCTTTTCTACTTTTATCTTTATAAAAAGCTTCAAAACCTTTTATTTCTTTGCACATTGAACATTTCTTTTGAGCCTCCATTTATATAGAAAAAAATCTTTGACTTTCTCAATTCATATTCATAAAACTTTCCGGTTATTTCTTCATTATTTAAATCTTTTATACTATAAGTTACAGGATCTGTGTTATTAATTTGATAAATCACAAAGATTTCTCTTGACCAATTGTTCTTATATTTGTTCGAAAATGTTTGTTTTTTACTAACAATTCTTATATGATCATTGACTTTAAATTTAGTTTTCGTGTGAATTTCTGGTGGAACATACTTAAAAACCGACTCTAATAACTCTTTTTCTGCATCTTTATCTACGTCTTTAGGCTTCATTTTGATTGTGCTATGAACAGTATCGTTATATTTCTTTACGATTTCTTGAAGAATATCGATCCATTTAAAGTTTTTATTAATCTCAAAAATTACTTTCATTCTCTCATTTTGAGTTCTGTTATATCTCTCTACAATACTTGATTTCTCTTCGTTTTCAGTATGATAAATCTTAATGTTGTATTTCCTCAAAACATCGTTAAATTCTTTATTTTTAAACTCTAAACCCTTATCTGTATGAAGTAAGTTAGGAGGTTTGTGATTGATCCTTATGGCATCTTTTACTATATCTTCGAAGGCTTTTGAAACATCTTTACCGTTTTTTCTTTTGATAGCTCTTGACCAAGCATATTTTGAGAAAGTATCAATAACATTTAACATATACTTAAATCCATCATTTTGATCTGAATAGTTAGACATTATAACTAAATCTGCTGCCCATAAATCGTCAATTCCTAAAGTTATAATTTTTCTCTTTTTAAACTTTTTTCGTACTGGTGCATGAATTTCTCTAGCTTCAATCTCGATTTCTTCCTTATTCTTAGATTCTTTCTTTACTTGTTTTTCATTTGGATTCTTTATAAATTTACTCTTATTTGTCTTACATTTTGAACATTTTGCTGCAATTCTATACAACCCGTTTTGAGTTTGAACGATTTTAGAATCTATATTTTTCGTTTTTTTCTTGCATTTGTGGCAGTGAATCAAATCATCTTCCATTTACATGTCAAAGTTTCCAAGTTTATTTAACTCATCTAATATATTAGATTTTGCTTCGCCTTTATATCCATACGGTACTGTATCGATCTTATTTTCTAGGACATTTCTCTTATCATCTTTAGCGTTCAGTGCCAGCTTGTTTATGGTGATGGTATACAATTCATGTTTATAGCTTTTTATTACAGTCATCTCCCTAAATTCTTCTTTATCTTCGAACAAACATCTCTTTAAGTTTTCGATATTTATTGTTTTATTTACAATGCTTCTCTTAATTCCTTTACACCTAACTGGGTTTTTATCTAGATATTTGTACGAGTACATCTTAGACCTTAAACCACAACATTCTTCTAAAACTTCGCTATTTAACTCATCTTTGAATTTCCCTATTACCTTCTTATTTTTAGTCGTGAAACATTCATGATCTTTTGGATAATCACTTGTATCAAAGTCATCTATATTTTCTTTAATAATTTTAAAAGGATCTCGTTTCAATTCTAGAAAATAACTGTCTGTATCCATGTAACACAGATTCAAATCTGGATCAAACTTCTTTAATTTGTTGTAATAAAACTCGTACATTAGCAATTTTGAGAGGTCGAGAACTGAAAATCCTATGTAAATCGGTTTGTTAAATTTAACCTTTTGTTTGTACATGTGACTCGCTATACAGTTGTCGTCAAAGATGTTAAAGCATTTGAAGTTCGTTTTCTTGGCCTGTTTCATTGAAAATTCTTCATTTCCTAGTCTAATATCACATCTGTTTCTCACATTTTCCATAGATTTTCCAAAAACCGAGTTGTTCATCAGCTTATAAAAGTCCTTTTCAAAGTCACTTGTAGCTTTGGTTCTCATGTTTGTGTTAAAATCAATGTAATCTTTCATAAAAGGCTTCTGATCGAATGCAATAACTCTATTCACATGTTTCAAAATCATACCTTGTTCCAGATAGAATTTCAAATTTCTAGAATGAACAACATATTCAGTTTTATCCAGTAGAGTTGTGCAAAGTTTGTTGTTATAATGTTCTGGAGCAAGAGGCAAATCTTTATGATTTTCATGTAAATTCTTCGGATATTCTAGATCGACTTCGAGAATATAGCCATAATCTTCGTCGCCAGTGAGTTCCAAAATTGTTTCTTTCCAATCTGCTGTTGTATACGTTTTAGGATCCATCCACTTGATTTCGTTATATGGTAAATTTTGCATTAGGCCATACCCATAAAGGTTATTAGCATCGACGTACAACAAATAGTTTTCAGGCTTTGTCTTATCAAAATCTTTTAAATATTTGTTATTTGCTTTCACATATCGTTTAATACATTGAGAAATGCCTCCGCGAATACCTTTTTCGATCATCAAATACATATTATAATCACTAATTAATTGTAATTCTATATTCGTTAATTTTAACATAGCATCCCATGCAAGACTGGGAGCTGTTAGATAGTGTGCTGGATCAAGTTTATAGCAATTCAAACAAATATTCCTAAAATTTTTGAAAGATATCAGCGAGCAATAGAACATCTTGAATGTTATAGAGATCAGAGTAATTTCCTAGATTTTTCTCTTTTAATTTGTTCCATACATTTAAGTAGTGTTGAAAATCTTTCTCAGATATGCTCTCATCTGTCAAAAGTGAATAGAAATCTTGAATTCTCAATTCTTCTGTGTAATCAAGTTTTTCAATACTGTCGATAAATTCGTAAGGAAATATGCCTTTTCCAGATAGAATTTTAAAGATTTCTTCTTCGTCATTTGGTTGTCTATCTAGAATTGCGTTCAGACCATCTTGTATAAAATGATTTGTATGTTTGAAGTCTTCTCTCTTTAGATTTTTAGCTAACTTTTCTATAGACGATGCCATAAATCTGAACGTGTCTACGAAAGAAAACTTGATGAACTTTCTTGGTTTATCATCTTCAAACTCATACCCATATCCTGAATTTACTGAATAATTTATGTATTTTTCATCGGTGTTTGCGATCAAATCAACGTTTCCATATTGTTTAGCCAATTCTTTTATGTACAAATGAGTGTCGTAACATGACATATTGTGACAGAAAACTGGAATATTCTGAGGAAATTTGAGATTCAAGTTACAAGATAAATGAGCAGCACCTCTAAATTTACCTGTTAAATGACAATGATCTCGTACTTTTTTTCTTGTTTGATTATCAAAACCCTCACATTCACAAATATGGCAAAGATTTGAATTTTGATATGCAATTTCTTCTTCTTCGGTCAATTTCATAGGTATTTTATTCTTAGAATTATACTTTTTAGCTATGTATTTCGATAATTTATTAAGTTCTTCAAACAATTTTGCAGGAACATTTGGCAAATCTTCTTCATTTTTTGCTCGATAACATATCGGCTTGTACATACGATTGGTCACATTAGACACTAAGTATAGAGTAAAACCATATGGAATGTGCTTCTCAATCTTGGTTGTGATCGATTTTTGCGGATTGTTTTTGCATGTGGGAATCTTCTCTAATATGCTTTCAAAATCCATATAAATAACGTAAGGATGAGAAAATTTCTTTTGATAATTAATAAATGTTGTTGTTTGACCTGGAAACGGCATAATTGGCTTACAAACTTCGTGATTTTTACAAATTTCTAAATGGTCTGTTAAATCTCCAGATTTGTAGAAATGGCTTAAACATCTTCTGCATAGAAATTTTTTGTGTTCATGCTTAGATAACTGAGAGAAAACGAGCTTATTTAAATCTGTTATCAAAACATAATGAGATTTGTCTTCTTGTTTAACATACAATAAGTCAATGTTTAACTCAGCGTCGTATTTTTCAGAAATTTGTAATGGAACAATATTGAGTTTCTCATCATAACTGTAGATATTTATAGACATTTTTGGATATTTGTACTTGGTATTGTGACTTCGTTTTTCAAATAATTGTATATCTTTTAAGGACATTGGATACTCGAAACCTGAAAATATCTCGTCATTTACAAATTTCTCGTATTGCTTTGCTCTGTCAGCATTCTTTTCGGGTTTTTCAATAGCGCATCGGATAGAATAAACAAAACAGAAATCATCTTTATTTTTGATATTTACACAAGCTTTCTTATCTTTGATTTTCTTTGGTAAATCGATATATGATCCTGCGTTCATAAATTCGTGTTTATTAAGGCTCAAAATCAGTTGTTTACAGCGTTTTAATGTCCATCCAGAACCTCGATTTGGATGATTTGTCTGTTCTCGATGTGTTAATTTATTAAATTGCTTAGTAATAAAGTCGTTTATGTCAAAGATCTCGTCTGCTTTTATAGTAAAATACATTGGGCAAGTTTGTGTTTCACCGTTCACTAAAGTTCTTTCGTATTCGCATTCCAAAGAGAGATATCCCTTCATATTTTTAACGGTTTCTTGAAATTTTTCGATTAAACTTTTAATTTCTGGACGCAAAATAGAAAGATATTTGTAAATTGACATGAAATTTTCATTTAAATTCGTTAAAATGTATTGCTTGAAAAGACCATGGATAGAGGATAAAACTTCTACATCAATGATATTTTCGGGTTTCTCATTAAGAGTTTTGTCAATTTCTTCGATCATTTCAGACTTAGTTTTATCGTTTGTTTCAATGGACAATTTCTCAGCGATTGATTGAATTTTTTCATCTTTAAATAGATTGAGATCTTTTTTACTTTCCTTAAAATTTTTCTTTAGTTCACGCAATTTTTCTATATTATACATGTTTTGGTGATCGGCAATTTGATTTTCTTTAGCCCAAGTCTTCAAATAATTTAATTCTTTTTCATAAATATCTTTATTTTTCAGATGATTCTTTGACTTATAATGTCGGGTAAAATGATGTTCAAAAACATCTTTTTTGCAGTATGGGCACTCTATCTTTTTCCGCTCCATATTTAAAGAGCAAAAATTTGAATGTGCCAAGTTTTACTATTTAGTGAAATATCTTTTTATTAAACTGAAAAATAGCAATAATTCAGTAGATTTCTAAGGATTTTTATCAAAATTTGATAAAAATCAGCACAATTTATGGTTAAACAGCCTTTGATTCTTCTATTTAAAGAAGAAAAATTTGTTTAACTAACACTTTGAAAAGTGGAGAATTTTACTAGAATTTTACACAAATCAGCACAAATTGTAGTAAAACAGCTGTAGATTCTTCTATTTATTATAGAAAAATCTGTAAACTAAGACTTAAAATTATTGAAAAAATAGTATAGTTATAGTAATAAAAGTACTTTTATTACTATATTGGTTTGTAGGGGGTAATTTAAATTCTATAATACTATTTTTTCAATATTTTTTTCTTTAACTTTTCCAAGATTTTTCATTAAGATTTTAATATATTTACAACAGAATTTTCGAGAAATATCGTTCACATTATCAACTTTAAAGCTAAAAATTCGCAATAATTAGAGAAATTCAGTAGATTTTCAGGATTTTTTAAAAAACTCTAGTATATGCACCTTAAGAGCTGTAGTTTTGACCCTAAAAAACCGTGTTTTTAGGGTCAAAACCCCGGTTTTTTGTGTATTTTGGAAGTATAGTGTTGATTTTTCACCTTAAAAGTGTAGAAGTATTAATTTTTTTCTATGTAAATGGCACTGTTACAAGAGTTGAATAAGGTTGGTGATTTAACATTCAAAGAATACAAGAAATTAATAGAATTAGAAGAAAATAAGAAATACAAAATTTTGAATCTGGAGAAAATGAAAGATAAATTCGGGTTTACAATAATTGCCGAGTTGGAAGATTATAAAGTACACTTACCGAACAGATTTTTGACTGTTTTGGATGAAAAAAAGATTAAAGAATTGAATAAAAATGAAAAATTACACTTGGTTGTTACTGGAAAGAAGACTATTAAAGATAAAGACTGTGTTACAATTAACTTCGTGGAATAAAGATTTCGAAGATTTCTGGATTTTTTCATTAAAACAGCTTAGAAATTAGAAGCCTACAATGAACAGTAAAACGGCTATAGATTCGGTTAATTTTTCATTCGTGAGTTACAGATTAGTTTATTGTCCTTTAAACAGTATTTTACGTTGATTTTCTGACTGTCCCAAAAGTGAGCTAGAACCGCCTTACTGTTTGATTTTACAGATTCGTTTATTGTCCTTTAAACAGTATTTTTGTATGGAATTTCTGTCTGTCCCAAAAGTGAGCTAGAACCGCCATATTCATATCTACTTATATATATATATATATAATTATTATTCAAAAAACAATTACACTGTTCCAATATTAAATAATGTTTTGAAGATGCCTTTTCTATATCTGACGACTCCAAAAACAAAAAGGCCCTCAATATTTGTCATAAAAAGTTAACATTGCAAAGGAATAATTATTACCGACTACTAGTTGTAAATGTCTTTAATGAAATCATTTTGGAATACGCATATTCACACACACACACACACACACACACACACACACACACACACACACACACACACACACACACACACACACACACACACACACACACACACACACACACACACACACACACACACACACACACACACACACACACACACACACACACACACACACACACACACATATATATATATATAAAACTTTTTATTATTGCATACATTTGTATGCTAAAGATTAATTAAATTTTACATACAATTTCTCCAAAGCTATACACACGTAAAATTAACGAATTTGCCACATGTAATGCAACAAATTTAGTAAACTGAACTTTTTCTTATATAGTGCTCTGGTAAAATATATTCATTATTAGCTTCCATCAAAACTTTTTTTATTACTCGTATTTTCCTTGTTTTGCTGCACTATTTACTACATAATTGTAGTTTAAATTATAACTAACATTTTAAGTTATAATGTTGAATAATATTATGTATATTACACTGTAAGTGACGTCATATACTTTAACTAGTAATTATTTATTTTTGTAGGTATAACTTTCTTATTAGCAATAAACACCCCTATACATTTATATACAATATTTACAATTTCATATAAGTCCATTTTGTATACGACTTTATTGCACATATAGAAAAGAGTTAAAGAGAAAATATTGTTACTCTCGGCAATCCAACAACAATTGGAAAACGTGTTTAGGGCGCTATTGTTTGATCACGTGACAGCATCGCGTTCCGCACCACTGGGGAGCTGAGTCAACATCTGAACATTGCCAGCGTTGTGACCTGCGTTGCCTCCAAGCGTTTATAACACATTGGTGTGACAATTAGTGTTTAAGTTCAATAATATTTGATAATCTTTTAATTGTTGGAATAGAAAAACTATTTATTATAAACCTTTTAAATATCCGACTAAAAATAACGCGTGTGTTGGATGTTTTTAGTACAAAGCCACAAAGTTTTTGAGAGGTAAAATATTACACTTAGTGGTTTAAGACATACCGTTTGAGATATGAGGTATAGATAGTGACTAGGTTCCTCTTTATCTTTAATACTTTTTATGACAGAAAATTTGTTTATAAGTCAAAAAATCTTTATATCAAATCCAAGATATACACAGAAAATAAGCAAAGCTAAATTGTGACTATGCTGTTACAAGATTTTTCGTATGCATAATTTTTAAGTAGTAATTATAAATTTTCCCTATAATTTTTAGATATATAACTAGCTGTTCACCGCGGCTTTGCACGCTTTTCGTAAGCTTTGCCCGTGTATGTGCATTTCTGGTTCAAGTGAATTATAATTACAACGCCGATGTAGAGTTTCCCTAGTTACCACTAGAAACGAAAATTGTTTAGGAAAATACGAATGGAATATATTGGCTTAGGCGTTACCGTTGTAAACGGCTAATACATGTACGACTAATAGGTTCTAGGTGTCTATCCGGTATAATTATACCAACGTACATAAATACAAAAAAACGTTGGCGATAGCCAATGACATATTCCCACAGTTTTTTTGGATACCATCTGAGTATAATAAGTGCAGATTGAAAATTACATAATATTAACCAGGGATTTAATAGAGCAAAAATAAACACAGTAGAATCTATCGTGTTAAAACCACAATTAAAATCTTAATTAAAAAAATATATAATTTAATGTTTGAGGATGATCTAAAAAAGAAAGATAAACGATAAAGAGACGCATTTTGATATAAAGCAAGCATGAGATCAATTACGCCTCAATTTGGTTTCTCTCTCTCTCTCTCTATATATATATATATATATATATATATATATATATATATATATATATATATTATACTTCACCCGGCAAGTGAGAGATCCGGGTTCGACTTCCGGCGGAGCAAGTACTTTTTGTGATTCAATGTTTATTGAAATTATATATATATATATAGACACAGTTTAAGAATAATTTTGATACTTAAAAAAATATGGTAAATAATACATACAGGTATATAGGGTGTTCACAAGACGGTGCTACGAACTTATGTGGATGGTAGTTACATAATTTGAAGCAAAAAATTCCCATGATATACGTCAAAAATAATGTGGTCCTTAGACAGTAGTCACCTGATATCTTTAACAGTAGTTAAGGAAACAATATAAAATTTGGAATACAGTTTTAAACAAATTAGTGAATTATAAAAACAATTATTTGTATTATTTTCTTAAATATCCATAACGTAGCCTACGTAGACAATTCTTATGTTTTTATTTTGAAATGTCTCTTTAAACAATTTCCTTTTAGTTTTTTTTAAACATTTAAGGGGCCTTAGGGAAGAGCTCGGAACTACCTTTTTAACAAGAACTAGAAAATGAAGTCTACAGGGTTATTTCTATAAATTTTAATATGAGAAACATCATACATTATGTATGGCAATCTCAAACAAAATAGGATCAAACCATTTTTTGCATAAAAACAAGCTTAAATTAACCATAATACAACTCATTCTATTCTATATATACTGAGCTTTCACGCTATAGTCTCACTCATTTATTCATTTATTTAGGTTTTGTAGCAGGGTTTTTATAATAAAAGTGTTAGTCAATAACATAAAATATCCACGCTATTTATTTACTGTATAAACAGAACTATACACATCAATTCAACAAAAGATTATGTTGCATATGCTGGAATACTTAAGTTGTACATGTATCATGACCACACGTTAGAACGTCATACTATGAGATATTATTGTAAAAATGCTGTTACCCATAACACCTTTGTAAAATATTCGCTAACGCTCATCCAAATGCTATGCAGTATCATTCTCTATTATCAAAAAAGTGTTCCAAATAAATGAAGTTTCATAAACAATTTAAAGTCCATAGGCCGGTTTTTTACAATATAGCATGCTATAAGGAAGCCAAATATATTTAATTTAATGTATTTACTGTTGACTAGGCACATTTATTCATATAAAACATATTTTCAAATATAAGCTGGTGAATTAGTCTCGTTCGTAATTTATTAAATAAATAATGGTCCACGTTTACCCAATCACGACTCAATAACCATTCGTTATTTTACTAATTATAAACCTGCCTGAGCATTCACTTACGACTAAAGGAAATATTTTAATTTATTAATTTCAATAAATGAAGAGCATTTTATTTATATTTTTTAACTAATTTAGAAAGTATAATAAAAACATACTAGCTAAATCAATGTTGTACAGTCTTTTCATGAAGCAATAATATGATTATATTCATAGTTTACATACTGTTAACATGTATTATTTACTGTTTTATTTTATTTTAGTTACTTTTATTTTAAGTATTTATATTATTTTTTAGATTTGTAATATGAATATCCAAAGGTAGTTTCTTACCATCCACATCCTGTCCTAAGGTGTGTGTGTTGCAGCGAACGTCTACTGCTTCTAAGCACGAACTCCTTAGCTGAAGAGACGAATCGAAGTCGAAACAGAAAATCCGTAAATATGTCAAGAGCGTTAGCTCAAATAATAAGTTTGCATTGACACAACAATCCAAAAGCGTTTTGGCCGTCACGGAGTAACGGATCCCCAAAGGGTGGCCGGATTCTGCAAGCTTTCGGATCCCAGAAGGGTAACCGATCTCTTTTTGACAAAGCCTTGTCGCCTGGACAGTGCCTTGAAAAATGGGGAAATGATTTATGACCCAGTTTGCGTAAGATCCTGTTTTCGTTCTATTTTCGCAACTCATCAGCATGGCGAAGTAGCCATGGAACTTGGAAAGCCTTCGTGCTACAAAGTGTTTTTACAAAGTCAAAGACAAAAGTCAAAGACGGTAAGGCATGCGGTTTTAGTTTATGTAAAAGGTATTTTATTACCATCCACATCCTGTCCTAAGGTGTGTGTGTGTGTGTGTGTGTGTGTGTGTGTGTGTGTGTGTGTGTGTGTGTGTGTGTGTGTGTGTGTGTGTGTGTGTGTGTGTGTGTGTGTGTGTGTGTGTGTGTGTGTGTGTTTGTGTTTGTGTGTGTGTTGCGGCTAACATCTGCTGCTTCTAAAAAAGAACTCCTTAGCTGAAGAGACGAATCGAAGTCGAAACAGAACACTTTAAAATGCCTTAACGTTCTTTGACTTTTGTCTTTCGACTTTTGTTTTTGACTTTGTAAACATATCCAATAGATGTTTTTAGTTCGGGAACCTTTTAAAGTAAGGGGAAAATTCTCTCAAAACATACTAAAGTGAAGAATAAATTTAACAAATAGTTCATTTATAAATAGATGTACCTAATATTAATTGGCATGAATGAATATACCTATCATTAAAAATGCATGAACACACATTGCAGTTATTAAATTTAAAATGTTTTATTTTGGTAGTAGCCTAACTAGGATAAATATTTGAATGTATGGGGTTTCCATTGAAATATAGATACGTATATACAAATATCAAGTATTTTTGACAATGCGTAAGGGATGACCAATGCTGGATTTATTTACATGACGAAAGAAAAGTATTTTGGTAAAAAAATGAAGAAGTGTAAACATTCATTAAAACTGGGTTTTAAGTATAGTTCATGTATTCGTTTATGTAATTCTTTTCTAACAATAACTTTTTACGGTTATTTGAATCATCTACTTTTTAATGTAATAATATTCAAGGGGTACTGTAGACAAAGAATTATTTTACAAGTTTCTGAATAATAAAATCGTTTTATATAATAACAGATTACATTAACAATATATTTATCTAAAATTCATGTTTTATAACTTTTTGTACATACAGCATTTCCTTTGTAAATATTTAAATACACGTCATCCGATTATAGTTTGACGCTTTGTAGACAAAGTAAAGGAGAAATCCTTTGAGTAGGATAATGTGACTCGGAAGAGAAAACACCAGCTTTTGTGGCTATAATCGGATTTATTTTCTTTGTTCATTTGTTATGGTGACAGGTTTATCTTGCAGAAATACTGTCGAAAAAAGAGTATAAATAAGTGATAATAGAATGTTTTTTGTACTTTATGTGGTTTTGGTATATCACAATTTGGAAAAAGATACTAAACCTGAAACAAATATTACGTTCATGGGCTGGTAAGTTTTCATTTCTGCCAATTCATCTTCTGTCCGAATGAAATTTTAAAAACGAACTCCCTAATTTAATATATATATATATGCATATATGTGTGTGTGTGTGTGTGTGTGTGTGTGTTTAACATTTCTTTTCTGTATAATTTCCTCCCGATTACATATATGCAGGAAATATCAAGATTGAAATAAACTGCATGGAACTCAGCGATGACCACGGAAACATAAAATTTTCGGAGATTTTTTATCTTTGAGTGATACAAGAAATCTGTAAAATCTACTCAGTACAAGATGTTACTTGTTTTTGGATAATTCAACTACAGAACATGTCTAGAAATTCCTTCTTAATTTTTCCATGGTCCCAGAAAAATTTTAAAAATAGGCGTAACAAATTAAATACCTCAATTCTACCTTGCTCTAGACAATAAATCACATACTGAGTTCCGTGGATACATAAATAATTTACACAATAATAATCATAGGTTATGAAATGTAAAAGAAACAAAATTACTAAGACAAATATACAGATCATATTTAATATATAGATAAATGTATGGACTCTAGATATAGTATGTGTTTAATATGAATACAAATCAGATTATTTTTACTTGGATTTGTAACTAATCTGGTTATTAAATCATGTAGGTGAAGTTACATAAAAGGAAGAATTGAGACTGAATAGAGTTTTAATGGTTTCCGTTAATAGTATGGGGAAGTTAATTGGCTGATAGTTCACCGAGCACTCAACAAGGAGTTGACAACGGAATCGGTGGTAGGTGGATTTTTGTGTTCGGCTGTATATTATAACTGGAATTATTTAACTTGGACGGTTGAAATTATGTTAAATACTCTACAACTACTGCTTCTACGTCAAATATGGTGAATAGTATTCGATTATAACGTTGACTCGTTATTAAATAGCAAACACCTCGTAAATAAACATATTCATTCTCTATGAAATATTGGATAACAATATTTTATTTAGCTTTCGTCCTGCGAAGGGAGAAAAGACAAAAAAATGTTTGAGAGCACCTGTATGGGTGAGCGTCGTCTACTTCGCTTTATCCTGCATTGGTGTTACTAAGGAAACAATGAAAAAATTATAGTTTATAAGTAACATTAAAGAGTTCTATAACCCTTGAAAAGAAATAGTAAATATAAGAGTTCAAGATTTAGAAAATCTATTCTAGAACTAAATTAGTTAGTGCTTTTACAGCATTACTGAAAGTACAGTACTTTCAGTTTACATTGTAAACATATTGAATTCTGGTTAGCTAATCGACGCAAAATATGATTTTTTACAGAATTCCAAATCCCAGTATTAACTAAGTTCATCGTAAATTAACAAGTAACAGTATTAAAAATATCCAAAACCTGAAGCTCTATAAATTATTTGAATTTTTAAATATTTAGAAGATAGATCGACATAGGATTGTATACTTTTAATGCTACTTTCAAATGAAATGAAATATAAATAATCGTGTTGTGTACCACAACATAAAAGCATAGGTTTAGAGAAGTTTTAAAGGACTTTAAAGAAAGTGTTTAATCTAAACATAGAAATTAAATTAATCGAATTATTATTAAAAATATGAAAGGGTATTTGTGTGTTTCTTTTTAAAGCGTAAGATAAGAAAAATGGCGTATATACCTGTCAATTTAAAGAAATTCAAGATAATTTATGTCTAACAAGCTTTGCAGGAATATAAGAATTTAATGTCCACTTGCCTATTACATTTTTAACAGTCATAGATGATATTAGTACGAAAGTCTTGAATAAAATAGATAACTTACACTTAGCACTGGTGTAAATAAACTATTTAAGATAAAGAATTTGGTACAATAAACTTTGTAGAATAAATATTTTTCACTGAATCGAAGTCGATTTTTCTAAATTTTTAGATTAATCAATGATATTTAGATTTTCTGAAATACTGCTTAGAAGGATACAGCAAATTAATGTTGTATTTATTTTTTATATCTGTACATTTATATTGGTTTGGACATGATTTACACTGGTATTTTATTGCACCCAAAAGTGGGCTAGACCCCTCATGTTCATATCAATTATATTACAAATATATATATATATATATATATATATATATATATATATATATATATATATATATATATATATATATGATATTGTATATATTACCTTATATATTGTTATTTATATGGTATATATATTACTGTATGGATATTGAATGGAGTAAATGATAAATATCTCCCCTAAATTACGTAATGAGGGATTGCAATTACCAGATTTTTGTTATATATACCAAATCGATAATTTACCCCCCGAAGCTTATAATGTACTTAAGACAGCAGGGCAAAGGTAAGTTAGTATGAGACAGCAGAAAACTGAATACAAATTCAATTGTAATAAAGTTATGCCATGTCCTTTATCCCAAACGCTGCACGTGTAGAGTACAAAAATTTTTATTTTATAAATACATAATTAATTTATATTTAACAATTCTAAAATACAGAAATAATATTTTATCGTTGACATATCAAAAAATAGTTATGGTAGTAAAAAACTAATTTTCAAAATAATTATATATTTAATTTCTAATCAATGTGGAAGATTTGCCTCCTTTGAGGTGTTCCATGTATTTACGATAAAGTGAAAAGCCGTAAACAAACATTTACAGAACTGAATGAGATGGGATTTCCTCGCTCACAAGGTCTCTTGGGATATATTTTTTGTCGATTGCCAGATAAACAAATCAATTGTATCGCCACGATCACAACTACACAAAAAACCAATTTAATTTTTTATATATTAGGAAGAACCAGGTTAAATTTAAAATTTAAACTAAAAAGTATGATGATTGTGTATTAGACATACTTCTCTTTTTCAGGTAAATAAATATTTTAATCAAGTTATTAATTTGTAATAATTTGATTTAGTTTATTTTATAAATAAGGGATAACAGTGAAAATAAATTAAGTTGCACTCTATACTTCATAGTAAATCTACATACTATTTTAAGAGTGGATCATGTTTGCTGCTTTACTATTTTAATTTTTTTCTTTGTTTAGGATACAATATATGTTTACCCAAAATTAATTATAAATCTCCCGATGTGTGTAGTACACTTCAGCAGATAAGGTATCAACAGTATGATTTTACACAAGATCTTAGTTATAGGAGTCCTTTCTCACCATATCAAAATTAGCAACTTTGACTGACTGAAGGTAGCAAGTTCTGCCAACCTCACATAGTTACAGCTCTTCGGAGCTAATGTTTCTTTGATTAACCTCCATAATTACTGACACTATTCATCTCTTGTCAACTTGTCTCTGACTTACGAAGTGACGGAATATTTGATCTATGAAATTCTTGAATGATATTTGCAATTGAACTAATATACAGAGCAGGTTTAATGTGTACATTTAGTCTCATAACGTTTACAAATACAACTAGGCGATGTTAGGTACAACACCTAAGCTTCTTCCAGACTTCTATAATTTGAATGTTTCTATAATTATGTATTTTTAATTTCAAACCCCTGAGATAATTTCCGTGACACACATATATATCTGCTAAGAAACCAAAAATGTAATAAAAACTACACTTAAACATTAAACAATAAATTTCTCTTCTTATTTCACTAAGTATTCGGTGTTTATGTGTGCTAAAAGGAATCTTAGCTAAAGAAAACATAAAGAAACTTACTTGAATTCAAGTGTGCTGTCTTCAATTAAATTTAATATTAAAACGGTAGAAAATCGATAAGACGCACCTTAATAAGGCTAATGATTTTTAACTGAAACTGCTTGCTCACTACATGGATCTTGGAGACATAAGCAGTGCAACAAATACTAAAAGGTCAGTTTTCTGCTCAATGTTAAGACCTAAATGTGGTTAAAATTATTAATGGTAGCGTCCATCACTCACTAGGTTGAAATAAATGTTTTTAGTCAAAATGTTTAAAATTTCACAGCTCTCCTATAAGTACATATCATGGTTCTCTAATAGTTTCGTGAAATAATTTATAAACAACAGTTTTTTTATGGTTGTTTAAAGGGAATTTGTATTAATTTCTTTAGATAGATTGGATGAACGCCGATTTGAAGCTGTTTTATGATACATATAAAACGTCTGTAAATGTCAGTATAAATATGATTTTTATTATATTTTTTAGATTCATAAGCACAATAGCATGTTAGCTTTAAATTTCACTATATCATTTTTATAATCTGGTTAAAGTAAATAAATTTAAGCATGTGAACTTGTAATTTAAACTTAATTTTAATCACAATTTATTTTACTGTAACTAAAAAAGAATAAGTAAAGTAACTCAATAAAGCGTGATTTACTAAGACATTACACGACTACTATTTCAGATTAGCTATATTTTAATATTACTCTATTTCTTCTTTCTGCAATACTAATCGCAATCAATTGGGGATTTACTCTTATTTAGCATTTTTTACCTGTACAATGTTTTGTAGTTTTATTCGTAAATGGAGTGCATAACTTATCTCTAGTAAAAATATTGTGATATGGTTAAAATACGGGATTTGGTGGAAATTGAAATGTTAGATACAACTAATCCTAGGTTGTTAAGAATTCGTGGCAACGGTTCCGTGCCTGGGCGGTTTGTAACCCTTTATAAGGTAACTAGCGGCATTTTCGAACATTTTATACAATTAATTGTTATACAATTTTAGTAAAATTTTAGAATGAAGGTAAGTGATCTTATCTCTTTCTTAATTAAAAAATAATTCGACCATATAACTACAACCTAGGCAAATATAACAAATGAAACAAAAACTTTGTGACAACTTAAGACTGGAATCAAAAATAAACGTTTTGATTGTTAAATACATGCATAGTATTTGTTAAATATAAAAAAAAAATTTAGGAAACAGGATTTTCCGAACATTTGCCAGTGTTCGATAACGCAAGAAATCAGTAACACTACGTTTCGAGATCTGCAATCTGATCTCTTCTTCAGGTAAAATAACTAACCGTGGTTTGTTTATAATTACAAACTAGGATAAAATAAACCAAAGTGTTGTGACACGCGTAAGTAACTAATCACAAACAACCATGTTTTGTGTTGTCTCTAAAACACACATTTAATAAAAACCCTTAACACAACACTAATTAATAAAGCTAAACTACATAATACAGGTCACAATATGTCTGCATTCACCCACCAACCACCTACGATTCAATATAATTAGTGTTGTGTATAGTATTTAAGTGCGTATTTTAGAGTTAGTGAAGCTGGCACACAACATAGTGGTTGTGATTTCTGACTTACGCGTGTCACAACGCTCTGGTATGATTTATTTATTTCATCCTAGATTGTAATTATTTGTTAGGTTAGTTATTTACCTGAAGAAGAGATCTAATTGCAAATCTCGATAAATAACGTAACTGATTTTTTTGAACGATGACAAGTATCCGGAAAAATCCTGTTTCCTTCACAATCCTTTCATCGTCAAATGTAAACTTCAAACAAATGATAAAACAATTATAAAAACCTGAATGACAGTTTAATCTAAATATTATATCTAAAATCAAGTCTATGATATTCAGCAAAATGTAAAAAGTATGCTATGATACAATTAAGTTTTATTCTGATCGATTTAATTTTCAAATTTTACAAATACCTCTTCTCAAGTAAGCTATTATGGTTATCGTTGTCTAATAAAAATTTTATTTTATATTGAATTTTATATAGTATTGAGTACTGTTAATACGAATGATATTCTGCATGTAAAACGTATTATTTGACGATTATTTTAATATCAACGCTCTTTATTAATTATATAATTGTAAATAAAGTATAATTAAAAAAATATCGTTTGCATGAAAAAATACATATTTAAAACAAATACAAAAATAAGAGGCACTATAAATTTATTAATTGAATGACACTCAACACGATAGTCAAGGTTAGAACAAATTTGTTGAGGATATAAGAATTTAGGTAGTGTTTGAATATAAAGCCTACTGACAACTTTTTATTACAACCATTAATTAAAAAATAGAGATTGATTTACTCATATATAATTTAGTATTATAATACAATACATTATGGCTGTAATATAATAACCACAATAGTTTTTCTTTCAGAGATGTTTTAGTGTTGATGTAATACAATACATTATGGCTGTAATATATTAACCACAATAGTTTTCTTTCAGAGATGTTTTAGAGTTGATGAGAATTATTTAACCATTGATATTAAATATTCCAAATTTTTTGCAATTATTTAAATAGTTATAAATTTTATGCGTACTTTCTAAAACAAAGGTTTTATACACAAGAATTCATATCAAGAACTCCAATGAGAGTTTTATAAGTAAACAACACTCCACTTTACATGTTAAAGGCATCACACAGAAGCAGCTAAGCATGCAAACTGTTTTCATTTCTGTTTAATGATGCTCATTTTGTTTTACGCATAGCACGTTTGAATTTCACTTAATATTTAGGAACCTATATCAGACTCTTCTGCTTATGTAACAGCTAGCAGGCACGCTATTTGTATTGTTCAAAATTTTCGTTCAATACGGATATAAAAGATTTAAAATAAAATCAACAGTCAAGTTAACCTAACTTGTTGGTTTACTGTAATAAAAGTACAGTAGTGAAAACCCATAAATTTTTGTTGCAGACAAATGTTGAGTTTTAATTTTTAAATACGTTATGTTTGACGGCTTTTACATTAAAAGATAGGTTTTAATTACAAAAAATAGTCTTACGATACTACGACATCTACGAGACGTTTATGTTGTATAATTAGTTAAGTAAATAAAATTAACTTGGGTTATGGTTAAATTAATCCAGATACAACAATGAAAGTTGTATAATTAATCAGTTGAATATAATTCTGGAAACAGTACTACGTAACACTTGAATAACAAAAATACAGAACAAAGATGGGATTTTTTCCATTCCCCACCCCAAGTCTTCTACGAATATGTTGTGCTAGGTAAACAGATCAAATCTTGAGTCATGTATCTTTCCAAAGATTTTAGTTTTAGATTCAAATATATTTGTTTTTGTATGATTTATGCCCGTTACATAAATAAGTAACAGTAAATGTAATGCAATCTTCTACTTAAATATACATGCCTTTTACTATTTTTATGCTTTACTTTCAATATCAAAGGCTTACTCAAATCGTTCTATTGATTCTAATATCTTAATAATTAAACTAGTTGAATCGTATTAACATGTTTAATTCATTTAAAGCTCTTAAAGATGTGTTCCTTTGAAAATTTTCTTTTTCTTAAAAAAAAAAGAAAATATTACGTGTGTGTGTGTGTGTGTGTGTGTGTGTGTGTGTGTGCGCGCGCGCGCATGATATAGTTAAGATGTATTTTGACTAACAAAATCAATAGATTATACTGGAGGTTCAAATAATACTGTAACAATTTAATTACTTATTTGTAAGTATACTGAGTGAACTACACCAATTAATACAAAAATATTCGTGGTCCACTGTGAAAATAAAGATTCGAATCGATTTAAAGTTTCGGTTTAAGTATCTAGCAATGCCTCTCTATCAATATTATCGTGCAAATAAACGGGCGACTGCACTTTAAGCTTTAACCCCAAAATCAAAATTAACTTACTAGGATCTATTTAGCCCTAATATACACCAAGGTTCAAATCTCTAATATCTTTTTACGATAGTTCACAGAGGGGTGGACTGCCTTTTGACATTTTGACCCTAAATCAAAATGATTCTCTCTCAAGGGGTAGATTATCGATTAGGAATGTATAATTTATCATGTATAATATTTTATTATATATATATTATTGTATGGGTATTGAATGGAGTAAATGATAATAATATCTTCCCTAAAGTACGCCAATTGCAGGCAAATTTCAATGATACATTCCTAATCGATAATCTACCCCTCGAAGCTTATAATTTACTTAAGACAACAGGGAAAATGTAAGTTAGTAGGAGACAGAAGATAACTGAATATAAATTAATTTGTAACACAATTATTCCAATGTTATTTCATGTCCTTTATCCCAAACTCTGCACTCGTGGCCTAAAAAATAGTTATTTTACAAATTAATTTTTTATTTATATTTGAAAATTCTGAAATAATAATTTCTCGTTGACATATCAAAAAACAGTTATCGGGTGTAAAAACTAAATTTTTTAATAATTATATATTTAATTTCGAATCAATGTGGAAGATTTGCCTCATTTGAGGCGTAAAATATATTTACAATACAGTGAAAAGCTGTAAACAAATATTAACAACAGAACAGAGCGAGATGGGAATTCCTCGCTCACAACGTCTCCGGAGAAATATCTTTTTGTGGATTTCCGGATAAACAGATCAATCGTATCGCGCCAGTGACAAATACATAAAAAAATAATTTATATGTACCATTTAAAAATGTTCATGTGACAGATACAGCCAAATACAAAATAATTAAACCGTAAAAGGTAAGGGCTCTGTGGTGTAGTGGTGGAAGTGAGGACACTTACCCGGCAAATGAGAAATGGTGGAGCAAGTATTTATTGTGATTCAATGTTTATCGAAGAACTATATATAATACATATAATTATTATTATATTAGGACGATATATGATTAAGTTAAAATTACAACTGTATAATAAATTGATTTTAGTTTATTTTTTAAATAAGGGATAAAAGTGAACATAAATTAAGTTTCTCTTTGTACTACGTAATACATCTGCATATCATTTTATAGTGGATTATGGTTGCCGCTGCTTTAGTGTATACCACTTTCTTTTATTTAGGATATATTATATGTGTTACCCAATATGAATTTTAAATCACAAGATGTGTGTAGAACACTGGAGCAGATAAGGCTTCAATGGTATGATCTTACACAAGATCTTAGTTATACGAGTTCCTTCCAACTATATCAAAATTAGCAACTTTGACTAACTGAAGGTAGCAAGTTCTGCCAACCTCTAGTAGTTACAACCCTTCAGAGCTAATGGTTCTTTGATTAACCTCCATAATTACTGACGCTATTCATCTCTTGTCAACTTGTCTCTGACTTACGAAGTGACGGAATATTTGATCTCTGAATTTCTTGAATGATACATGCAATTGAACTACCATATAGAGCAGGTTATTGCGTACATTTAGTCTCACAATGTATACAATTACGCCTAGGCGGTACTAGTTACAACACATAAGCTTCTGACGGACTTCCATAATTAGAATTTTTGTATAATATACTGTATGTTCATCATTTAAAGCCCACGAATGATTTTCCGTGACATATATATGTTAGAGACGTATAAATGTAATAAACACTATACTTAAACATTAAACAATAAATGTGTTATTTGTGTTGTATGTAAAATGTGTTGTATGTGTTATTTGTATGTTGTATGTATGTATGTAAAATCGTCAAATGTATTTCCTCATTACATGTAGTATTCCGTTTTTTCATGTTTGAAAATTAATCCAAGCTAAAGAAAACATAACATAACTTACTTGATTTCAAGTGTGCTGTCCTCAATTAAACTTAATATTAGAAAGGGTAGAAAAACGAGACAGATTTACCTTAATAAGGCTAAGGATTTTAAACCGAAACTATATGCACACTACAGAGATCTTGGAAACAAAAGAAGTAGAACAAATACTAATTGGTCCTTTGTTTGAAGGTTATTTTTTGACGATGGAAGGATTGTGAAGGAAACAGGATTTTTCCGGACATTTGCCATCGTTAAGTGAAACAATAATACATCGGGAACCACATTTCTTCAAAAGGAAATTAATTGAGGCAACATACATTAAATTGGCAGACCAACCAATCAGTCAACCATCAGTCGAGATTAGGCCGCTTTGGTTGCCAATTCTAAAAAATGAACTAAAGAGAATACCAAAAGTATCAAACGGATCGGATATTTGCAATAAACCAATGCGGAGTCACAATATGGTTTTAAGAAGTTCATCTCGCATGAACCAATAATAACGAAAGGGCCCATTCCTGTTCCCCTTCCCTTGTATTTCCGCCATCTTGTTTTAGCCGGCCGTCACGATTACCATTGGCTACCCCCTCTGGTCAGTCGTAAATGGTTAGTAGACGAGTGAAGACATATTGTGACCTGTATTCCGTAGTTTAGTTTAATGATTGGTGTTTTTTATAGTTTTTTTTATTAAGTGCATGTCTTTAGTGTTAGTGAAGTTGACATACAACATGTAGGTTGTGATTCCTGACTCAGGCGTGCCACAACGCTTTAGTAAGATTTGTTTATTTTAACCTAGTTTGTAATTATGTATTAGGTTAGTTCTTTACCTGAAGAAGAGATCAGATTGCAGATCTCGAAACGTAGTGTTACTGTTTTCTTGTTTCACTTAACGATGACTAATTGGTCGATGTTATGCTCAATAATAAGATCAAAAGATTGATATGGTTAAGTTAATTATTGGTTGCGTCTATCACTATTCATGCGTCTATCATTGGGCTCAAATAACTGACTTCAACCAAAATGTTTTAAAGTTCACAGCTCTCCTATTAGTACCTACAATGGAAAGGTTTTTAAACGCAATCTACATGAAATATGTTAGTTTACAAATATCATAATGAAAGATCTTCCAATATCGTAAAGTATGTGGTGTAAGACTAGAGTATTTTTTCATATATATTATTCTTTCTTGAAATAATTCATAAATAACAAGTCTTTATGGGTGTTTAAATGGGATTATTATTAACTTATTTAGATGGATCGGATGGACGCCAATTCGAAGCTGTTTCTTTGTACATAGAAAACATCTAGAAACTTAAGTCTAAATACTGTTATTGTATATTTGTAACTTATTAGCAAAGTAGCATGTTAGCTTCAAATGATATAACATTTTGTAATCTTATACAAATAAATAATTTAATTTACACAATTTTAACCACAATTTATTTTACTCAAACTGAAAAAAATACATAAAGTAATTGAGTTTTGCAGGGTGATTCTAAATAAAAGTACACAAAAAAATATTTCAGATTGTGTATATTTTTATGTTTCTTTATTTTATCTCCCTGCAATACTACTCGTAATGTGTTGGAGATTTACTTCTATTCAGCACTTTTTACCTGTTACAATCCTTTGCAGTTTTATTCGTAAATCGAGTGTATATAATTGGTAACAAATATTCCAATATCGTTAAAATATGGCATTTGATGGCAGCTGAAACTATTAGATAGAAGAGATCCTAGGTTTTTGAGAATTCGCGGCAACGGTTCCTCGCCTGGACGTTTTTGTAACCCTCTAAAAGGTAACTAGCGGTAATTTTGAACATTTTATACCATTAATGATATAAAATGTAAGTAACACTTTGTATAAATATATGTAATCTGATCTCGTTCTCAGTTGTAAAACTATTCTACTTATAACTAAAATCTAGGCAAATAGAACAAATCAAACAAATCATCTGACAATACAGGAAACAAAAATATACTTTCTGATTGTTCCAATTGTATATTATTAATAAAAACCCATATTCTCAACCAAACTATTGCGGTTATTTTTAATGGTAAAAATATAATTTGTATTTAGTCAAAATAAAAATAAAAGTTGTACTATGTAAGGAATATTAAATCTAATATTTGACTGCTACTTTAAATAGAAAAATTCGTCTTACTTGACGAGTATTCTAATATTAAAAGTATTTAGTAATATGCTTGAAAATAATTATTATTAGTCTAAATAAAATTTACAAAAAAAAAAATATAAAAAAATTACATGTACCATAAATGTATCGATTAAATTCCGGTCATAAATATTTGTAGAGCTAATCTGTTGAGTTTATAAGGATTTATGTATTGTTTGAATATGAAGCCATGCATTTAAAAACGTGTTACAGGCTCCATTGTTTGACCACGTGACCATATCTCTGCCGTTGAGCTTTTTATAATGGTGAAAAACAATTATTTATCAAATTTAGGATTGTTGAAAGACACAATTAGTAGTAGATTAAGCAAGTAGCAAGTATCATTTATTATGTAGTTCTAATAGTTCAAAATATTAAATATAAAGTTAAATATAAAAATTCTGGTAACTCCATTACCTTGATAAGAAGTTTGCCGGTGAGAATTTGTACTTGTAAACTACGAAACTAATGTATATATTAATAATATATTTTGACATGTTAATGTTTAAGTAAAAGTGATGTTCTAAATTTGATATGATTTAAACATGAAACAGTATTTATTATTCACGACTGTGAAAAAATATTGTGTATAGACGGATTAAATTTTAATTCAATTGACACTTGCTTTAAAATTAGGATTTACATTTCAAGCACTTTAATAAATTATGAGATCAAATCTCGCTTTTAAGCGTTATTATAAGAAACTTAACAATTATTAGTTTATATTTAGTTATGATGTTTAAATAATCGATTGATGTTCACAACTAGTGTTATGAAGCAGCTGGTATGATTGAAATTTCGACGACTTTATTATAGTGGTTTAAGATGTGTTCATTTTAGTGGATTTTATAATAATCACAATTAATGGTGAGATGAATTTAATTTCGTGTGGCTTCAGTAAGGTAGTTAGCTGGAATTCTAGTGTCAGTAAGCAAGCGAAAAAAAAAACAAAACAGATAATCAGACGAAAAATTCATGTTATCAGTTTCCTAGGCAGATTGAAGAAATATCTGTCAACCTACTAAAAGATATACATCAAAGATGCCCAATAAAATTTAGTAGAGAGACAAGCACCGTCATCGAAAAAAAATTACTTTACATGATAAATGAAATTTGCTAGCTTGTTAGAAATCTGTTATAAATATGTTTCCGTAACTCGAAATTCAAGGATAGATCAATATTTTGTATTGTAATATGACTGAACATCTGAAATTGTTATATTATTACCCTCCTATAGAAGCAGTAAGACATGAAAACAGAGCACATTTGTGTTTAATGCTGCTCAATTTATTTTTAACCAAAGGGAGTTTAAGTTTTACTAAACGTTTCTGAAGTAACTAGACTTTAATATCTTACTCTGTCTCAAAGGTGAAACGTAAAAAACGTTTGCAGGGATGTTGGTTTTGAAAAGTAATCATTAATTAATAACAATTAAATGGCAACTTTATAAAAAGTACATTATTGGTGCAGTCGTAAACAACAGTGTTTATAATTAAAAATTATTTAATACAGCATATATTATGGAATGAAAATAAAAAAGAGACAAGAGTAAAAATATATTTTGAATTTTAGTTTTTATATTTCAATACAAGCTTCAGCAAACTAATCCTTTAACTCTTCTTTACCATATACATTTCAATGGATGTTATTTGATCCAAACCATAAATAAGAAGTATGGGAATTTTTAGTATTCTGCCCTATAAAATATAAGCAGTGTATGATATATTTTATGATATATTATATATGATATATAACATTTACAAGCGATATTAATTTTTTTAATCTGCTAACAAAGATTAAAATATAGAATAAATTTTAAAAATTAATATTAAAATTATCTAAAAAAAAACATTGCTCCTTTTTACGACTCGGTTGAATATTTGTTGCTAAATAATGCTCAGCAGAAACTTGAAAACAACAAAGCAGAACGAGATGAGATTTCCTGTTGTCTGAATCTCGCGGGATATTTGTTCCGTGGATTGCCGGGTAAACGTATCAAGCCAAGAGTCGAGTGGCTGCCAGGAAACTCAATTGTGTATTTCAACATATGTCTTTCGACTTTTCATATATTTGCTTTCCTGTACATGAGAATATCAGTATTATATTTAATTTTTTTATATAACTACGCATTGATAATTCCATTGAAACGTATTTTTCCTTTTCTATAGGCAAGCGATATTAGTTATGGTAAATTTTGGCTTTGTAAAAGATTTTTATATCAGGAAATAATTTAATTGTGTAGTTAATGATCCTAACCAAAATAATCACACGAATTATTTGATTAATACAGTTAGCAGTACAATAAAACTTTACTATTTGTAAATATACATTAAGAAAAATTATAGAAATGAACCAATATTACAATGTCAATGGTTTTTTATCTATTTAGAAAGTTAGCGCACAACTTTCGTTCAATAATCTACTTATATCTATTATTTGTATAATTTGAAATAGTAAACATCGGTGTATATGGAAGTGTTTCTCCGAGCCAGGTCTCTATTGAAGGTTTCTATTAGTAGTGTCACAAATCTGACCTAAAAATGTTCTTAAAAAACTTACGCTGGTTAAAATGTTTAAACCTTTAAAATGAAGGTCCTGTTCTAGGTGATTTAATATTCTTTTTTTAGTTCTAGTTGTGAAAATTAAAGTTATTATATGTATAATTAACTGATGAAATATGTTTCATCTCGACTAGAACCTACATTGTAAATGTTTCGTTTTAAACCAGCGTTTTTCTTTAAAGAAAGAGCGTTTTAGGCCATATTGTCAGCATTTTCCTCTACTAATATAGTCCTTTATTCTGATTTACTACATGGCCTTTGCTCTAATGTGAGATTTCCTACTGACTCCTTGCGGGCTATCCCCCTGACATGAAAAAAATGGCGGTAACCTCAAAAAGTACATTTATAGGAGCAGTAATGGTGTACCAAATTTTATCGCTCTACCTGTAATCATTCGGGGTTTATCAATTTCGTGCGAATTTTTTTGCACAACGTATATTTTTAATTGTGCGACAAAGCAAATTTAACTATTGTACTAGAAATATCTTGCCTAGTAAAATTACAATAGCTATAATCATACGCTTTTTGACAAAATGTAAGCTTTTAATACCTATTATGTTAATTAAAGGTTTATATTATTAGAAGCAGAATACATTACCTTGAAAGTAACATTCTTAAAAAACTTCCGCTGGTTAAAATGTTTAAACCTTTAAAATGAAGGTCCTGTTCTAGGTGATTTAATATTCTTGTTTTAGTTCTAGTTGTGAAAATTAAAGTTATTATATGTATAATGAACTGAAGAAATATGTTTAATCTCGACTAGGACCTACATTGTAAATGTTTCGTTTTAAAACCAGCGTTTTTCTTTAAAGAAAGAAGCGTTTTAGGCCAAATTGTCAGCATTTTACTCTACTAATATAGTCCTTTATTCTGATTTACTACATGGCCTTTGCTCTAATGTGAGATTTCCTACTGACTCCTTGCGGGCTATCCCCCTGACATGAAAAAAAATGGCGTTAACCTCAAAAAGTACATTTATAGGAGCAGTAATGGTGTACCAAATTTTATCGCTCTACCTGTAATCATTCGGGGTTTATCAATTTCGTGCGAATTTTTTTGCACAACGTATATTTTTATTGGTGCGACAAAGCAAATTTAACTATTGTACTAGAAATATCTTGCCTAGTAAAATTACAATAGCTATAATCATACGCTTTTTGACAAAATGTAAGCTTTTAATACCTATTATGTTTATTAAAGGTTATATTATTAGAATCAGAATACATTACCTTGAACGTAACTTTTGGAAAGTGTAGGAAAGTGTAGGAAGTTGGAATGAAATTTGTTATGTCTTTTGCTCATTGTTTGGAGTTAATATTTTCTAGTAAGAACTTGTTTTTTAGCAAAATTATAAGTTTTGGCAATCAAATCACATAACTGGTTATTTTAAAGTATTATTAGTTTAATAATATCAATAACATTATCAAAATTATCAATCACAACTATAATTTGAAAATATATGAGCAATAAAAATATCTTGAAGTAATAATTGTACATGGTGTATTATTTATTGTTACCATGGTTAAATTTCTGTTTGTCACTGAAAGATATTTTCCCAGTATAATTATGTATTTGATTCAAATTAGGTTTACCTTTGCAATTTCTCTCTCTTTTTTTGTGAAAATAAAGCGAAATTAGCTCATACAAAGATTTAAATTTTAATACATAAAGGTGTTTTATATATATATATATAATATATATTTATATATATAGTTCTAAATGTAGTATTTATTTATTTAGATATATTGTTGGTAGTCAAATATTTCAAAAAAATCGTATTGGTATATAACCTATCATAATAATATTTAATGAAAATATTGTGCAAGATATGCTAACAAAATTTTGTTAACTATAACTTGAATTAATAAAATCAAGTGCCTATCAGACTTTTAATATAATAAATTTGTATTAACCCTTTCAGTGCCAGGGATCTCGCTACGAGACGATAAACACACGCTTGAGTGCCGAGAGTCTCGCTCCGAGACGATACTTTTCCACGCGGAGTGCCGGAGTCTCGGAACGAGACGATTTCTTTTGTAGTGCCATTTTTAATGCCTCTATAACATGTCCCATACTGTCTGATATCATACCAAATGCCAACGCATGAACTAAAATAACATTTTAAACTAATATTTATATTTTTTAATGCTGTTAGGTGACGTAAACAACTAACTAAAATGCAACACTTTCTCAGTTGGTTTGCGATCGAGATCAAACCCGTTGTCGTTACGGGTAGCGGAGCATTTTCGAGGTTATATAATTGTTCGTTTTTAATAATTAAACATGTTTTTAAGTTATATTAGCTATTAAAATTAATAAAAATGTGATGACAGTCACTTCCAAGTGTTCATGAAGACAATGTTGTGGAGTTTGTTTGACAATTTCCCGAATAAGGTTATGTTTATGTTTTGAGTTTCATTTTAGTAATTAATTATTAATAGTTATATTACACATAATTTTGCATTTGATTTCATCATTGAAGTATTAATATTTAGAAAATAATTAAAAACAAATTATGGTTGCCTGTAAAGTCGGTTTTACGGGCGAAGATTTTACGTGACAACGTCTTTTTCTCGGTAGAATATTTATTGATATGAATATTATTAAATTGCACAATAGGAACAAGGAATTGAATGAAAATAAGAATTGCACAAATTTTAACTATAGAAATATATTTTGTTTACTAAAACATTGTACATAATTTGAAATTATTTAAAATTTGTTATTGTAAATGGTAAAGTTGAATAAATCATTTACTAAAATTGGAATTTGAAATTCTTGCTAAACACAGTTAAATTCTAACTCCGCGCGTGGTGATTGGTCGGTTTAGTTCGTTTGTTTGGTCGCACTGTTATGACAGGTTATAGGTTATAATTTGTTATTTTAAATGTTTGACTAGCAATACGCGCTGTTTCTTCTCAATCGACTGAATTACGATTGATTGCAGAGTGATTTAAACTAATAATTTACTTAACACTATCAACATTTGTCAATAGTATGACATAACCTATAAATTCAGTTTCTCAACTTTTGTGTCAATCTAACAATTAATCAATCAATCATAGTTTACGATAATGAAATATCAGTGTACAATTATTTACCTTTATTGTTGTAGTTGTTGTAAATGACGAATCGAAGCACTCCACATTTTCACGAATAAACATAGTTATCTGCTTTATCCCGTGCGGATCCCGTGCGGCGGACCCACTGGACGGGCATCGTAACGTTACCGGGCGTTACACTTTTTCATGAGTGACTCCGAGCCGCAACCTAATTTAAGACGTTGTCAAGTCAAAAAAAGCTTTTTATGATGAAAAATAAACTTTAACTGAATATTTTCCAAACCCCTGGAATTTTTAGCAAAATAAACCTCTAGTGCTTAAATAATTTTTATAATTGTGTATAATGTATAATATTAGGTTATTACACATGATTTTATATTGCTTTAAATGTTATTTAATTTAAAGTATTATGATGTAAAAATAAATTTTTCTTATAATAAGTTATTTTACCTTAAACTGGATTTTTATTTTGTTTCCGAAGAAAAGTCACTGTTTAAAGTGATTTAAATTTTTTTTTGTACTGTATAAACATCTTATATTTTATGATGTACAATGTACTTACCTTTAAAAAGAATTAATAAAATGGTGTTAATGATCAAAAATAAACTTTAAATGAATTTTTTTCTGAAACCTTGCGTATTAGTAAAAATAATCTCTAGCCAATAACTTTTTATAAACATTTTGATTATGGTACAATATTAGGTTATTACACATGATTTTTGGTTGTTTTTAAATTATCTTTATAATGAAAGTATTGAAATTTTTACATAAATTATTTGTATAATAGTTGTTTTACCTCAAACTTGATTTTTAATTTGTTTCCATAGAAAGTTTGCTGTTTAAAGTGATTTATTAATATAAAAAATTTAATAAATATTGAAATATTAAATATTGTGTTATAATTAACATATTTAACTTTAAAAAGAAGTAAACAGAAGCTTTTTATGATCAAAAATAAATTTTATACACATTTTTTCCAAAACCTTGCGTTTTCGTCCAAATCCCTCTGGCACTAATCGCATAGTCACAAAAAAATATTTCCGAAATTTTCAACATGGATTTGATTTTCTCTCTGGCACTAAAAGGTTTATTACCTGTTTTTAAATTGTAAATATTTTGAATATTAAACCTTTTTCAGTACTTGTATGTCAAATCAAAGTTGTATTTTTCGATTAAGTACAACTTGGATTAAGTACTTTTTATATTTTACTTTTATAATAAAGTAATTTTCTCCGGCATTCATGCATATTTCAAAAATTTGTTAAAACACTAACAATGAGTATGTTTTTTCATTACTCTTGCAGATAAAAAATTTGATTGTTATCCATGACAAATCTTATCATAGTAATTAAGTAAAAATTGTTACTTTCCTAACGATTCTGATACAAATTTACCGTGCTAATAAGATATTTTTAGACGTATTTTCCACAATATGAAAGCTGATTTTTATACCTAGTTGAGTAAACAATTATTTTATGTAACGAGGTTACTGAACAATAACTGATTTTTATACCTTGTGACTATAGGTTCTATATTTTGTAGAAATAAGGCAGGTTGTCTTTTTAAATATATCGATGAAACACATTACATAGTTGTTTTGACGTGGAATTTTCTGAAGCCTACATTTTTTCTTTAACGATTGTAAAACAATTTATAACTCATGTATAATTACTACGAATACAGTATGTTTCATTATGAATCAAACGAAGCATTACGATTGTGATGGTTAAATATTATATAAACAGTATAATAACAAGCATAAGACAATTTATCAATGAAAACATAATTAGCTTGGACTAAGATTAAGTGTAAGTAGCAGCTGAGTAATAATTTGTGTACAAATATTATCTTAATATAAAATATTTATTAATTTCATAATTTTAAAATAGTACGGTAACAATGAATCACATATTCAAGGTTTAATTGAATGTAGGGAAAATTTAAAATGGATATTAAATATTGTTTTTTCGCCCCCATAATGTATAGTAAAGAGTAAGTCATTTTTTATGTCAAAGAAGTTTAAAACATAGTAGCGTGTACATCAGATCATCAGATCCTGTTAGGAAGCCTGTTCGATTACCAAAAGCATTATGATGGTTTATGAGGGCTTGAGGATTGGGGGATGAATGGGGCAGCGGAATGAGATGGCTTAGACTCAACCGGTTAATGTCAGCCATCAACATGCACTAATGACAACATGATTAAACGATGTTGTGAGGGGTGAGGGGGAGTTGAGCATAGCCTGAACTAATAGCCTGTGTAACTTATTGGGAGCGGGCTAAGAGATACTATGATTTGGAAATATTTTTGAGTCATTTAATATGAACAATTTTATTTAACAATTTTACTTTTCATTATATATATATATATATGTGTGTGTGTTGTGTGTGTGTGTGTGTGTGTGTGTGTGTGTGTGTGTGCGTGTGTGCGTGTGTGTGTGTGTGTGTGTGTGTGTGTGTGCGTGTGTGTGTGAGAGAGAGAGAGAGAGAGAGAGAGAGTGTGTGTGTGTGTGTGTGTGTGTGTGTGTGTGTGTGTGTGTGTGTGTGTGTGTGTGTGTGTGTGTGTGTGTGTGTGTGTGTGTGTGTGTGTGTGTGTGTGTGTGTGTGTGTGTGTGTGAATAATATTTGATCAATAATTACTCTTTGCCAACATAAAATAATGTTTTGTAGACACCTTTACAATATATGACGACTCCACAAATAAACATACCTCAAGAGGCCTCTTAAAAAAGTTAATATTGGATAATAATGGATTATATTAGATATATATGTGGTGATGAGACCAAGTTTTCGTGATTATAAGTTGTCTCGATGAATGGCTAAAACCATCTCGATTTTGTTTTAGGCGATACCAAGTGCCAAGTACTTTTGAGTACAACTTGGATATCTAGGAATTGTTCAACTCCAAGCACTTCCTGTATTCCTGTTGTAGACTTATAATCTCCCTTTTTATGACTACAGCTGCAATGCCGAGCCAAGATTCTTAAGCCGCGGTATGTGAGTCAACATTAAGATGAAGGGAAGTCAATTTTAAAATTTAATTAAATGATTAATCTCTAAGTCAATATTCTATAGAATATTGGAACCATTCGGCCCACCCCAAGATATCATTTTATTTCAGTATAGCTCCAATTTAGGACCAACGTGGCAAACAGTTTTACTTTCTACAATTATCAGTAAACTTTGCGAATTTAGTATTTTTTACTACGACCTCAGAGATCTCCAACCCCTCGTGTATCCTCCATTCGGTAAAAATGCCACCGTTTTTTCAAAGTTGTTTAATATGAATTGATTGGGCCTGTCAAATACAATAAACCTTTCTGTGTTAACTTGGTTTATTATTTTCAATTTGCTTACATTTATATTGGGTGAAATTAACTAAACCTTGGAAGATGGGGTGGTTCCCCTCAGAGCTCATTCTAAAACAATTATTTCTAAAGGTACTGAAGTATTAATGTATTTTAGCATATACTTCAACTCTGGGAGGAATGAGCGTTTGCTGAAATGTAGTTAATGGAGTCAAGGCGACAAGAAGTAGATGAACTGTGAACAAAATGGTTCGAGGTCGGTGGAGTTCAAGGAAGGAAATCAAATGAAGATGAGTGGAGCGCCTAGGATAAGTCGTCCAGCAATGCACTGAAGCGTCAAAGGTTACATTTATAGTCATTAAAATGTAAAAATAGAACAATAATTCTTCATTTTTAGACTTCTGCGATTATGTAAGTACTAATTTAACTCCTAAAATGTCCTGAAACATAAAAAGGTCGCAATTTGAGCCTAAAGATTCTCTTTGAAGCTGTTGACAAAAACTATGCTTGATTAAATTTCGCTAAACTGTTCTTTTGAAATAATATAAAAATGACAGCTCTAAATTTTTTAAATTTGCGTTCTTAGAATTCCTGGAATGAAGATAGGCTTATTCTCATATCGAAAATTCCTTGGTGCTACAGTGGTCTCTGAATTAACCCCATCTTGATGTATAAAGTCACAGCAAACTTATATTAATATATTGAATAGCCTTTTAAATATAATGGACTGTTCTGTGTATATACTGCTTAATGACAGCACTACCATATGTAAAATTAACTTTACATATATTTTCAATTTTTTTACATTTACACCCTTGAAAGCAAGGAGTCTACTTGATACTAACAACAGTATTCAGCACCGAGAAAGATAATCCCTAGAAGAGTAAATTATAATTTTATTAAAAATATATGTTTAGTGTACATTGTAGGAAGTGCAGTTGGAGCTGTTTGTATACGATACATTTATGTATTAAGTTTACTTTAAATGTAACAGTAATAATGAAGTGTGTTTATATTTTAAACTTATTTTATTGCATTTTGATATAAAAATGCATTTAGCCCACTATCTTCTATTTAACAAAACAATTACCAAATATCAACAGTAGGATTGTTGAAAATAAATGGGAGGTTTAAAATAAACTAAACCAAAACGTTCCAGTTGCGGTCAAATAATTAAACTAAACCACAATGTTTCACTCCAACTGCAAGTTTTTGTACTCTTCACGAGATGACCATTAACTATAACGTGAATTCACTGTAAAAGTGTCTTATGTTAGCAAACAAACTTAAAGTATTTTAATGAATTCCATGTATTAGATTTTATCTAATAAACAGACTAAAGCTTTGTTTA
The DNA here is from genome assembly GCF_021130785.1 of Homalodisca vitripennis. Lineage (NCBI taxonomy): Eukaryota > Metazoa > Arthropoda > Insecta > Hemiptera > Cicadellidae > Homalodisca > Homalodisca vitripennis. The sequence continues at coordinate 48,518,894 of NC_060213.1, forward strand.
TGTTAGTAATTTTAGTGCATAAATGCTTATATATAAAAATTTAAACTCTTGTAGAGCTACTTTCAGGGTTTAGGTTAGTTAACAGGATTCCAGATTACTTTAAAACTAAGATCATAGGCTATTGCGGTCTTACATTTTCAAAGATACTGTTTTTTTTTTTACTTTAATAATAGGATTACTCTTAGTGGTTTTTGTGTTCAAACACAGCTTACAAAATTTTTCCAATATAATCCTGCTATCTACAAAATTTAAAGCCCGGCCAAGTACAGGAATACTGAGCTTTCATGGCATCTTTACTTTCAGTGTATACCACTTCACGTAAAATCTAACCTATTAACCCTTAAAGCCGCCGTAAGCGCATATGCGCGCGAGGATCGACTTTGCTATGAACGCCGTAAGCGCGTAGACGCGCAATATACTTGTTTTTACTATTTTACACTGTTAGTTCAGAATTTGTCCGCTAGACTGTGAGGGGTGTATGTTACAGTAGTGTAGCGGGGCTGTGCCACATCACGTGACAATCTTTGTGTTTAACGATCGATACTGAACCGGTTTTTGTTGAACAGCTGGCAGTTTGGTAGTATTGCTCAACGCCGCAAGCGCATTTATGCGTACGTCACTGCCTCGCCGCGCGCCGGGCAGCTCTTGTGTTCTTCTTCATATCCTGTTGAAGCAGTGCGAATAGTTGATCGGTAAACTACTGTGTAGTTTTATGTGTTATATGATCATCTTTTTATGAAAGTTATATATTTATAAACTTTTGAAATAAACAGTTTCTTGAATGGCGATAAAAGTCTTTTTTCCTCGTAGAAATGTTTTTACTCCATATATTTATAATTATGTATTTTAGCTCTTGTTCCGAAATTCTACATTTATGTTTATTTTTTTTTATTTAGGCTTGTTTTTACTCCAATAAGTGTTACAATATTTTATTTACTTCTATAAACATCTGAAAACCATTTTGTAATTATTATAAAAATTACACCCGTTAAAGGACTAAGAATTTGGAAAATATTTGGTTTTCAAATTTTTGGCATGTAAATTTAATTTTTTATTATAACTTTGTATTAAATATGTAATATACTTATTTTCTAGTTCTATTCTAGTACATATAAGCACGCAATGTCATCATTGATATACATAATAATAAAAGGAAACAGTAAGCATTGGGTAAAATTTATAAAGGAGCTGGAACGCTACATAGTAAATCATGTGTATTTTGGGCAATAAATATGATAAAAGATTTTTTTTTGCAGTTTCTGTTTTATTTTGTTACCTAAAAAAAGAAATTAAAATTAGCGTTGAGAAAATCTAATTTTAATTTTTTATAATAAATGAGCGCTAATCCAGAGTTTAGCTGAAACTGTTTGGCGCTTTAAGGGTTAAAACTCGTTTATGAGACCTATATTATCTCGTTTTTGAGATTTCCCAGCCTTTATCATCATATGTATTCTTTAAATATTACATTACTGAAATCTTGAAATTTTAGGGATTTGCTACTTTCTGTTGTATTATATAAGGCTATTTTAAAATACAAACACTATCGTTCTTCTTGTGCGTTAGGGAACTCTCATAAATAATATAATTAATGTACATCTAGTAACTTGTCCTAGATAATCAATAAAGTCAAAGAATTAATTGTTTAATCAGGCGTAGTTAGGGATAACAAGCCCTCTAACCCACCTGTGGCTAGTTAGGGCTAATAAGCACTTTCTAATCCTTAACCTGTGGTCAAAAGGGTACTTATAGAATATTGGTTTTCTCTGCAATAATTGAGCTACTATGCAGCTAACTGATGCTCAATGGAACGACCCCTCACTTATTACCTCTACATTTAAAATGGTGAAAAGTAGTCTATTTAATGTTAAACAATTGGTTTTGACAATCATTACCCACAAAGATATCCCGGGTAAATAAAACGTTAGTCATCCTCACAGAACATTGAAAATAGTTATTATTTAGCTTTTGTCGTAGAAGGAGAATATTAAAACCAGCAGGTTTAAAGACAACTTTATTCGTTAAACCCATTTGCCTCCCTCTACCTTACTTTATTGAAAGACCCCCCCTCCTTTACTTACAAGTGATACAAAGTGATTATTTTAAGAAAGTGTATACAAAATTGATTTATATCCTCTCCATTTAGCAGTGTAAATCTGAAAAATTTGGAAAAATAATCTATAACAAATAACTTATTGCCTTTACTTCGGCTTAGTTTTTAAACACATTCATTCTGGTTTGATAATTAACTATGATAAGAAAATATTAGTACATAATCCTAAAACTTGTCATTAAATAACTTCATCATAGATCAACAAATAACTCAATAAAGAAAATCCAGAACATTCAAAAACTTACAAAAATTTTAGTTAACATTTATGGTAGTAAGATGAAAACCATTATCCACCATTCAGGTACTTTTATAACAGTTTTTATTTATTTTAAAAATTACAAAAATGTAAAAAAAAACCATTTAGATTTTCTGTAACACTAAAGGAACACATTGTTTAACAATATGATTCTTCTACTACTGCAACAGTTAATGTCATTGTCTAATAACCATCCTCGATGCATGTCTATGCTCTAACTACCAGTATATAAAATAAGTAAAATAATAAAAAGATTTTGTATTTTTACATACTTACACTGTTTATAAAATTATTAAGAACCTGTTAACATGCGTAAATAGCATTTGCTCTTTTTTATTTATGAGGCTCATTAAGGAAATGAGTTAATTTTAGAATAAAAAAATGAATTAAAAGAAAATATAGTATTATATACATGTGAAAAAGGTACTAAAATACTACTTTTCTACATAATCAGCATACAAACTCAGGCACTTATCATAGTGGTAGATACACTTTGAAATTCCATTGGCATAGAATACTGCCTCATGTGATCTTAGTCACGCAGTGATGCATACCTGAAACTGCTCATTGTTGTCTAAACGCTGTGTTGATACTCAGGTCTTTATGTTCTTGAACAAGTAAGTAAAGATAACTTAAAGCTAATTCAGTACTGTAAGGGGGATGAGGAAAAACCGACATGTGTCTTTTAATTTACACAATAATGTGTGTAATATTACATATTCTTAATGCAACGTAGAATTCACACAGAATGAATTAAATGTAATAGAGTTTACTTTTTATGGAATTAAGGCACAATTGCATAAGGAAATTAGTTTTTAACTTGTTGACTATTTTTGATAATATTTACAAGAAATATTATATAAATACATTTTTTTATGCTTGAAAATAAATTGATTTCCATAGAAGTTCATTGTTAACATGAATATTCTTGAGCAATTTATTAATTTAATATGGATTCAAAAAAGCTAAACATATTAAATCGAAATCTGACAGGATAGGTAGTTAAGAGAATAAAAAATAATCATACTTTATGCTTGTTCCAATTGTCTATTCTTATAAAAAACATATTTAAAATTGAGATATTACTCTTATCTTTGCCAGTTAAAAACAAAATTTTAATTAGTCTCAATGCAATTTTAAAATCGTTCAAAGTAGTAAATCAAAAGTTTTACATCTAATATATAAATATTACTTTAAATGTAAAAATGCACCCTACTTGACGAATATCCTAATATTAAGACTATTTATTAATAAGGGAACGTAACTAACGTGTAATATGCATGAAAGTAATAATTAGGACTTTAAATAAAATGTATACAAGATAAATTTAAGGAATGACAAGTAACATAAATCTATTTATTCAATGAGCTATGGGTTAAACTATTTCGCTGTAAATTTTAAGAGTTTAGGTAGGGTTTGAGTATGAAGCCACCCGTTAACTTAGAATTACGATCATTGTTTATATAACAAAGTTGGTTTATATAAGTTTGTAATATATTCACTATAATATTATTTTCACTTAATTTTAAGGCTTCGTGATACCTACTTAACAATTAATATGACATATTGAAAATTGCGTTAGCGTACGCTATTATGCAACTTTTGTGTACATTGTCTCATATCAAGAACTCTACGGTGAGTTCCTTACTTGGCGTTGTAATAATTAAACACCTCTCCAATTTGCATGGTAAAGGCATCACACAGAAGCTGTTATACATGCAAAGAGTGTTAATTTATTTCTTATAATGCTTATTCTCTTTTACGTAGAGGACGTTTGAATTTCACTAAATATTTCAGGATTATAAAGGAGACAATATGTCACACTCTTATAACTAAGTAACAGATAACAGACTATTTGTGTTGATGCCAATTTTCCTTTCACACAGAAATTAATCATTTAAAATAAAGTAAAAATTAAACTACACTGTTGGTGAAGATATAATTACAATATTAAAAACCCCAAACTTTTCTTTGCAACCGAATCAGAGATCTGTTATGTATTAATTTTAAATTATTTTTATTTATTATTTTTTATAATATTTAAAGATTTAAAGTAGCAGCCAAAGCAAGTCTTTCAACACTGCTACACATGACGGCACGCATGTTGTACATATGATGAGGTAAATATGATTCACTTGCATTATAATTGAATTATTTCAGGTACTATGAATTTAGGTGCTATGACAAACAATTTAAATAAATTACCTGAATATGTTACTGCAGAAAAACTACATGTAATTTTGAACAACAAGACAAGAACAAGATGTGATTTTCCCATTCTCTCATACGTATTTCCCGGGGTATGTTGTTCTGTGGATTTCCAGGTAAACGGATCAAACCTGGAGCCGAGTATCTTCCCGGAAATTCACTTTGTAATCCAAAATACTTCTTTTTTGATAATTGATTTTCGTTACATAAAACAATAACACTATGTAATGTCACATTCCAATGACACATAGTATAAGTAACTTTTAATAATTATATGAAATGTAGACTTCATATCTTTCCTTACCTTATAGTCTTCTTTTTTCTCCGAATCACATACCCAATCAAATTCATATTCGTGTAAAAGATTAGAATATATTTTACATAAATTTCTTTTTAGAATTTTAAGTTAAATATAGTAAAATCTTAGACATCTAATTTGATAATAAAATAAAAAATCCAACCTGATCTTTTATTGTTACGCATTTTGAATTATTTATTAAAACTTAAATATTACCGGACTTATATATTTTGGGAGTGTGCAAAATCGTTCTTCGTAAATATATTATTTAATTCTTATTGATAGTAAATGTTTATTAGCTTATTATGGATTTCTTGCAACATGTATTACAGTCTAGTATTGTAAATTCTGTAAATATTCTGTGAGCTCATCGTTATATGTAAAAAAATAAAACTGTGTAAAGAACTGCACGGAAAAAAGTTTCCTAAGAATCTTTATGAATATTTACGTAATAAATTCAAATTATTACTAAATTCACAAGCAAATTAAAATATTTTCATTTTACTAAAGAATCATAAAATAACAGTGTCAAAAGGCAATGTAACAATGTTATTAGTTTTTTGTTACTTTAATGACTGATTAAATTTGATATAAAGATTCAGTTCAAGTCGTCCGTACTACCTTTGTATCATTAGTTCTCGCACAGATATGAAGATGCCCTTTATTATTTTAAACTTATAATCGATATTAACTCACTAGGGCCAATACAATAACTATGACACCATCTTTTAATAAAGTTACAGATGGGCGGAATGCTCATTGACCTTTTTACCCAATTGACCTTTTAATCAATTGATTCGTCCTTTAATGAAAAAGGAAATATATAGAAAGAATAAAGTGGATAGAACTTTTTTAAAGAGAAACCGACATTTTTATATTTTATTATATCCGTCCTGATGGACATATGATCTGTGTGAGAATCTTATCTGACAGCATAAGAAGGAGATTCGTTATGGTACAAAATCGATAGAACTGATAATACGGTCGAAGACAGGATTTTATTCTAAAATACCTCTAATAAGGATCCATATTGAGGCATCTTAAGACATTTGGCAAGCAGTTTTTTTTTAAGAGTTCAATTATTTTATCAGAGTTTATTAAGTAAAAACGAAAAGACAGTCAGAACCCTCAAAGGAAAGTTATATTACTTATACTTAGCAATGCATTATTTGTTTTTTAATTGTTTTGCACCGTGTTTGTATTGTAATTTAAGTGTAGTGGTGCGTAACAAATCGTTGTCCTATATTTTGTTGAATAACTATGTTGAACCATTAAAAACAATAACAATTACTGGAAATAGAGAGTATTGTAAAAATAAAAAATTAGTAAACCAGTTTAATCTCAGTGATCCCACAGAAATTGAACAGCGTGATCCAGGCTCCATTGTTTGATCACGTGTCAATATCTCTACCGTGAGCTGAGGCAACATCTGAGCACAGCATACACTCCTTACTTTGCCTCTTTTCTAGTTACTTGTCACAAATCACGAGGTCTTTGTGTTTAAATCATAACAATATTTTATGATAATTTAGGTATAGAATAAATTTCGATTTCAATTAATCAAAATTATGTATTATGTACGTATTATTAGTACAAGAACTGACAAATCGATTTCATGCTGTAATTTTTCATTAATACATGTTTGCAGTTTTAATACTGCCTCCAATAGACATATGACATATTATACGAGTATAGTGTGGTAGAAGATTTTTGTGTGTTGTTGGTAGTGCAGACTGAGGAACTCGTTTCCCCACACACAGGCTGATGCCCATGTGGGGATAATTTCCTATAAGATATTTGTAATGTATTCTATTTTACTCTGAACGTAAATTTTGGAAATAAATAAATCAATCATTCAATCAATAGTAGATAGAATTAATGTTTTTCTGCAAGTGATAGTAGACAGAATGAAATTAGTATAAGATTTTTTATCTTTAATATGTTACCCCGAGTTTGTCAGAGTGTACGAGGAGAAGAAGATCTAGGTGATATTGGTTTAGAATATTGTAATTATATAACGTTGTACAAACAGTATATATTCGGGTATAGCTAAAATTGGCACAACAATATTAGTTAATTATTTCTCGTAAATTACCTATATTTATTAGAAAGGTAAAAAATAAATAGTGTGATGACTTTACATGCAGATATTAGATATTTATAATGCGATGAGTACTTACCCAATCGCTGCAATCTAAAACGGCGTCAAAATAACGATATTTCTCACAGAATTTGTTCACAATTAATTTAAAAAAATGGAAATAATAAACAATAAAAACACACCAGTTGATTGCATTAGAGTTGATCTTTAAAATAATATTTAAAAAATTTAGTGACCAACAAGTTTGCTTGACAAAATGTAAAAAAAATAAAATTTTATAGTTTCATGGCAGAACGTAACGAAAGAGGACATACGGGTGGGTTTCCCTTTGACCTTTGGAATATTAAACAATAAAACTCTTATAGGACCATGAGGAAGCTATAGACGTACTGTTATACCTCTGGAATCTGTATTGAAAGAGTTAGCTCACTGAAGGGCAGACAGAGAAACAGACCCACATACGTACTTCCCAAGTGTTGAGTTTAACAATCAATATAATTCTTCCTTATAACCAGAGGAACTCATAGATCAAGTTTACACTTTTCAGGATTGAGAGTGATGACAAAGACTGATAGACGGATGACAAGATTCTAAGAAGTTTCAAATGGGTTCTTTATAAATAGCAAAACGAATAAATACCTAAACGATAATAATTGTCGTGGGGTTGTCATGTATACACAAACAAATGTTGTATTTAAGTTAAGTACACAAATCATACAGGCTTCCAGAATAACAAGCATTCTATAGATAAATAAGAAGATGTCCAGCCTAGTTGACACTGACAGAATTACGGATCTATCAATACCTAACAAAAACCATGAAAGATACGATATCACATATTTGGTGTATACCTCCTTGTGCCCTAGAGGTACACTAAAGAAGGACACAAGGTCCTGCCGCTTTGGCATCTATATTTTAAAATATTTTATAAAAAATGCTCTGCAGCAAACACGTATTATAATTTGAAAGATTCTATTAAAGTATTATAAAGTATTCCTTAAGAACATTATATTGTATAAACTCAATGATACGTTTAATTATTTTCTCTATACCATTTTAGATCAAAACTATGTTTGGATTCATAGGTTTAAATCATAGAGTAAGCTTAACTATTTCACCCTTTTTTGACCACTATTGGGCACATAGGTCAACCATATAATAAAAAATAAAAATATAAAACTGTAAAGTTTTATAAATATTAAGTATGTTTTAGTTAATATTTAGTTTAATTTAGGTAGCAAGGAAATTATTACTTACCTTTATTCATTTCGCTAAAGATTTATCAAATACTATAAAACCCTAGTATGTATTATTTTACAGGAGTAATTTTCTAAGAAACAGTGTATGTATATATATATATTTAGTTGGTACAATAAAGCAAACTCAATTATGTCAGAAATATCTTTCCGAAGTAAACTACCAAGGCTATAATTATTAAATATTTTACCAAAATAAGCATGACGAACCTACCTATATGTATGTTTTATTGATGAGGAAAAGGCAACCTCAAGTTTTGCGTTGTATAAATAATATTTTCAAACCAGAAGATTATAAAATAAAATTCAAACCCAATTTATTGGGCGATAAAAGCTATTAAATCGTTCTAATAATATAATGTTGTACTTAAATATACTATAATTATGTACAATAATATATAATTATAGTACAATACATATAATACTACAATATATATAATTCTCTTTCAACATTATTTAGAAACTCGCCATTTATTACATCGGAAGTGCATTAACCGAAAAGCTAAGGACGTTCATTTAGGACTTTTTCACTCCGGTCTAAAATAATTAAAATTTTCTTAAATTTTTTATGAATGTTTAAGATCAATCATACATTATTGGAGAGTAATTAGATTTATTTCATAGGTACTTATGAAAACTCTCCGACTTCAGAGAACCAAAAACGGAACTTTAAATTCAAATATTAGATGGACGATTAAGTAAATATATCTGTCAGTGACTATCACTTATTTTTTATTTTACATTCGGTAAATACGTGCGAAACCTTTTGGTAGCTACTAGTTCATTATATTTGAATAAAAACACATTTTGAATTAAGATTAAACATAACCATAATATTTCTATTGTATGTAAACATTTTACATTTAAATTCAATTAGACAAGATATATAAATCATAGCAATTTTATTTAACTTTTCGTAACTATAATACGGCTAATATATGATAGAAACAGAATACTTTGTCTTGATCGCAACTCAGGGAATGTGTCTGAAGTTTGAGTGAAGTATGTTATGCCCTTTGCTCTTTGTTTGGCATCAAAACTTGCTTCCATCTTCTTTTAGTATGAACCTTTCAACTTGTTTCAAATAATTATATAAGTTCAACATACATACTACGATTGACAAGAAGGCATTTTACAGTATTATAAATTGTCTTCATGGTTATAATAATATTACTAAACATTATGTTTCTTGATAGTAGTACATTTATTATGAATGCACCAAATATTTGAATTTTGGATTAGTGCATGTATAATATCTTGACATAATAAATGTACGTGATTCATGACATATTGTTATCGTCGTATAGTTAATAATAGTCAAAAGAGGGTATTTTTTGTATAATTACGTAAAAATAATATTTCGTTCATGTACTTCAAGGTTTTTTTCATTTACTACAATGTATTTGATATATTTTGGCGCATTCGTAGTTTTAAGGTGACAATTATTAGATTTTCGTATCATTCAATTACCTATTGAAATAATAGTAATTGATTTTTAAGGTTGAAATTACCCCCACCAAAAAAAGTATTAAATATATTATTGACCTTAACCAATTTGGTTTTATTGCTGTGTTACACTATTATAAAATGTTCATAGATCTAAATAAAACTTTTTTAAACTAAACTCTAAATTTTTTAACACTCAAAAAACTTAATTAAATTAAATTAGCATTAAATTACCCTTACCATAATAAAATTTGTGAAATTATTTGTTAGGAATTAGTACAAAATATAATACACCAAACATTTTTATAGGTAACTTATACTATATTAACGCGGTCAGAACAATGCTATCAATACATCATTACAATGTTAAATACTAGTTTTTTTTTATCATTCACATTATAGAAGCATTCTAGAGTAAGTATTGTACTATAAATAATAGCCACTCTTACTTAAAATTTTTTATTTTATGTCGTTATGTTTACAATTTATTATTTTAATAGAGATGTCAAAAATTTTATTTTTTATAAAAATTACTCTAATTTTGTAATGAAAATATATCATTGCAATCTGTTGGAATAGCTGGTAGTGTTATATCTGGCAAGTAATACTAAGAAAGGTACTTGTAAATCTGTTATATGTATTCTAACCTTTATAAAATCCAAGAATATTCTTCATCTGTAAAGTTTTTTATGATAACACTCCACTATTAGATTTGAGCATGAGCATAAAATGGGATACAATTGGAATGAATTAAATAGAACAGAAATATATGAATAGTGCTTTTTTTATAAATATCAAAAACAACAATTAGAGACGTATTATTGTTTTGTGAAATATTTCAAAGTTTAAGCATGATCTAATCAAGAAACATACCAGATAAAAAGGAGTTTTATCTGTTGGTATGAAGGCAAGCATGAGATCGGTTACGCCTCACTTCAGTTACAAATTGGATTTCACGCCTATCTCTAATACCATATTGGCCTCTTGCCTCACATCACCTTCTTCTTAAGAAATACTGTATATCAGTTATTCTTTGATGATAAACTTCAGAATACTCCGGTATTGTTTTGAACTTAGTAAATTAATATATCTATCTATAAAGTTCATTTAGTCATTAAAGCAAAGATATGTATATAACAGAATAATTGTATGTTTACATTCTTGAAGCTATCTTTTTATTGGAAATTAGTTATTAATATAAACAAACACTCCAATAGTATAGGTTTTTGTTTTTGTGAGGCCTTTCATTATCGATGAGCACATCATCAGAACCCATTTTGTGGTTTAGACTCCTTAATAAACCGATTAACATAAATAAATGTACGTTCACATTATAAATTATTTTAAAGAATTATTAATACTTCTGAGAGCTGATATACAAATTGATATTATCGATGGATAGATTAGTTCAGCTCAATTGGCGTACAAACCACACATTTTCAGATCCACTTGTGCTATAAGAGGTCAGTGCATTTATTGGTTGGAGAGTGGGACATAAAGTGTATCGCTTACGTTCATTTCTCAGTATAAATAAGAATGGCGAGTGAGTAATTATCATATTAATTTATAATATAACTTATTGTTATAAGCAACAGTCACGTTTAAAATAAAATGAATTAGGAATTAAACGATTTTCGGAATTTGTCAGATATTAAATGTAGCTTTTTCCGTTCTCAATGATAAAATCTCTATTTTCGTAATGTTGTATAAATCTTTGAAATGAAAATTACATTGATTAAAATGTTTTTAAATAAGTAATATTTTTATCAGTATATGTTTCAAATGTTATATACAACTATTAGTTCTCCATGGGGCATTGTGTTTCATCAAAACCACGTATGTGATATAATATATAGTTTATATTTATTTTTTACCTATCTGAAAATAAAATAAAAATGACAAATTGTTACATTTTTCAAAAAGTTGATTAAACTCGTTTGGAGCATGTACAAGACAATTTATCTTCATCTTACAAAAATTGTTCGTGTGTATGACTCACTGTCTCAGGCATATTTCAAATATATGTTAGGTACCAATTCTTTTCATCATTATTATTCAATTGTATTTATAAGGCCTGTTAGTTTATTGTAGAAATATCCGAAGATATTACGTTGTTTTATAATTTCATTTCTGAAAAAAGAAACTAATCTATATATTTGTATATGTATAAACTTCAACGTTATACCCATATGTAGACTAATATGAAACATATATAAGAATTATAGTATAAGTAATAATATTATGTAATGACGTATTCAATATTCGTGGCAAGCAAAAATTAATAATCCCCAGGTACTAAAAAGACGCAAAGTGAATGTAAGTCGGCCGACAAAGTTGTGAGAGGGTCCCATTAATATAAGTCTTTGGCTGGAGTTAAGCACCACTCCAGTAAGGTTTCCTCAACAAAAACGACACACTCCATTATATTTTGTGTAGTGGGGACAACAGTGAAACTCCAGTAATCGGCAACTTTATTAACAAATAGTAATGTTTTTACTATTGATAGTTGTTATTATTATTATGATTAGCATTATATTAACTGTCATGTACATTACTTCGTGAAGGATTGTTTTCGCTTAACTCGCAATGTACAGTAATGAATTAAGATACTAAAACTGCCTAAGTAGTTACTTATGTTTATTTTATGCTATAACCCCTATAGAGAGTTTAAAATTCTTCTTGGAGATTGTAAGTGGAATTTTGTATGCCTATATCTTTTACAACAATATCATTATTTTATTTCAGCAAATTTAAACGTTTCATGAAATAAAAAGAATAAGATATGAGATTCTTTTCTGTAATGCTCTTATAAATTAACTAACTAACCATTTATAAACTTTTAATGGTTTATTAGCTTCAATAGTTTTAGTATACTATTGTTTAGTATCTGACAGAATTATGTCTTTAGGTTGTATGAAACAATCAATAAAAGAAGGAGAACTGCTTCCTCAATAAATGGGTATACTTAGATAATTTTAATTTCATTCCATTTTATGGAATGCTAATTTTTAATGTATAAACAATGCCACATCAATATCGTTCTAGTGTTGAAGTGTGAAAATCAATAATATGTAATATGGCAGTAGTGATTTAGACTCTGAATAGAGCAGACGTCTCCGCCTGGCGCTCCCAATCTTCTTCGTGCAATTAATCATAGCGTTCGTTATAAATTGATTGAGCGCCTTATTATATCCACTATTAATTCAATAATGTAATCTGCAATAGGGTACTTTTCAGTTCAGTGACTATGTGTAATTATTTAATTATATAAGTGTTCATTTTGCAAATAACTACCGGTCAATATAGAAATAAAATTTCACGCTCAGCCTGAACAAAGCTATGCCTTACATCCGTTGTTAATTTATCTACAGATTTTGACTATATATAAAAAGTAGAGAGAATTTGGCGTTGAACTTCTTGTGATGTAATTAGAAGAAATAGCACGTCATTTGAGTCACCCTTTTGCAAGGTGTGTTTTATAAGAACATCTTTATCTGGTGTGCTCAAAGATGCTTCTGATGATCGTAAATGAATTATGTTCAAATTTGTCACTGCAAAATAACTTCATACAAAATAAGAGTGCTAACCTACCTGAGTACCTGCAATTTCTTAAGGGGAGCCGGAAGAGGAGCCCTAAGCTTCCTGTTTAAGAAAATATATAACATAATACCATTAACATTTTTTTTTTTTTAATTAACATTCGCAAATATGTAGAAAGAAATAATATATTTTCTGCACCCGATTTTCCCGGTGGAGATGCGTGGTTTTTATACGGTTTATGCGTACATAACATCAGGGCAATAGTGCTGAGTATTATGTTGGCAATGCTGTTTGCTAATAGGCTGTCTTCTACTGTCTGCTGTTGTTGATGAAATATTAGCAGCTGAATAGTTTTTAACAAGTCCGTGGTTACCTTCTTACATTATTGTTTATAAAGTGAACATTTTTGTGTTCTTGTGTCGTTGTAGGGTATGTAGTATTTTGATTAGTGATTTGAAGTGGTATAGTGATAATGCCTATGGCTAAAACTTCCTACAAAACTAAACCAAAGTACAAAGGGAACCAATTCCATTCTAAAGATCGCAGGCCTAGGCCAAAGCCAGATGATCAGCCCACAAATTCTTCGCCACAACCTAAGCCTAGTCCTAGTCTATCATCTATGAAACTTGCTTCATCTTTCACTGAATACGATACTTACCAATCCTCAGGTTATGGTAATGTCATCTTTGATGTAGGCCTACTTAGTAGTTTAGTAAAAAGTTTTGTTAGGTGTAAGTTTTGTGATGGTGATGGCTGCGTAGAACTATGTGTTGTTGACAGCGGTAAGTTGTTCAGGCATGGCCTAGCTGTAAATTTGGAACTAAAGTGTAGTCTATGTTTAGAATCAATAACTTTCTCAACATTCAACAAAAATAATGAAAATTATGATATAAAAATTATGTTTGAGTACGCTATGTGCACGATTGGTCGTGGCCTAGCCGCTGCCAACATATTTTGTTCGCTGATGAACCTGCCTTCTCCACCTCAAAAGTTTGAGCCTTACACTAAGTTGTTGCTCAAAGCAGTAAAAATGTGTGCTAATGAGAGCATGATGAAGGCTCCCAAAGAGGCTGTGGCTGAGATTTGTAAAGAAACTAAGACTGATTTGTCGGTATGTCTCGATGGGTCGAGGCAGAGACGAGGCCATAAATCCTTGAACGGTTTTGTCAGTGTGACCTCGTTTGACAATGGTAAAGTGTTAGATGTGGCAATTATGTCTAAGTACTGCCAGGTTTGTACAGTAGCTGTAAATAAAAACGAAATACCCACTCACACCTGCACAAAAAACTACTCTTGCAGTAGTGACGCCATGGAGGTTGCCAGATATATGCAAGTTTTTCAAAATACTTTGGATTGCAACGTTCATTATGTAAAACATCCAGGAGATGGAGACAGTAATGGGTTCTTGAAAGAAATAGAAAATAAGCCATATGGAGATGAAAAGACTATACAAAAACTGGAACGTGTGAATCATGTGAAAAATCCTATGGGTACGAGGCTGAGGGCATTGAAAAAATCGTAAGGTAAGACGAAATTTGAGGATGGCAAAACTATGTGTGGCAAAAAAAGGCTGACTATAGTGCAAATAGATAAGCTACAAGAATATTACGCCCTAGCCATCAGAATAGGTGGAGATGATGTGAATGAAATGAAAAGGAATGTGTGGGCAATATTCTTCCACAAGATATTGGTATTGAGATATATTCTTCCACGATGATGAACCGCAACACAATTTTTGCCCTGCTGGACCTGAATCCTGGTGCGGATATAACAAAGCAGTAAATAATTTTACATACAAACATACAGATAGCCTACCCTATGAAATTATGCTGGCAATTAAAAAGATGTTCCCAGAATTGGCTGATCCTGATCTCTTGAAAAAGTGTGTCCATCAAAAAACTCAAAATCAAAATAAAAGCTGTAATAGCATCGTGTGGTCCAAGATTCCCAAACATGTATTTGTGAGATTCAACATTCTACAAATTGGTGTATATGATGCTGTTTTCGCATTCAATGATGGTTTTTGCAGCAAGCTAGCCATTTACAATGAGTTAGGTATAAAATTGAACTGTAAAGCGGTAAGCGTGCTTTGCAACCTGGATGCGACGCGGTTGTGAAAGGCGAACATCGCAGCCCAAGAAATGACCCGAGAGGCCAGGATTGCCAAAAAAGGAGGAAGCTAGCTTTGGAGAAGGAGGAAGAGGCAGCTGATGATCCACAATATGGTGCTGGGATATTTTGAAGCACTTAGCTCCTTAGAATGTGAGTATTTTTACGTTTACGCTCGTATTCTGAAAATGTAGTTTTTTGACATAAAGTTACATTTTTCTCAGAACCCATTCAAGATACAGAGCTGATATTTTTTTGCACATGTACCTATAGGTACATGTACAAAAAATGAACACAAAAATACATAAAAATACATGTTTTTTTGTATTTGAAAGTATATACATATATATATATATATATATATATATATATATATATATATATATATATATATATATATATATATATATATATATATACCTACAAATGGATGCAACTTCAGTTCCATTGCTGTTCATTGAAGCAATACAAATATATATATATATATATAATCGTAAAAACATGAAATTTTTTAAGCGTATACAAACAAAATTCAAATATACATGAAATATATTTTGGAAAATTATGAAAGACCATCCATGTCTTCATAATTATATTTATAATATTCCCTAAAAACTTCAACTACCTATCTCTAGTACTTTCTGAGAAAAATTTTCCTTAATTTGGCAAATTTTACATGGGACGGTATACTCCCTTCCGGCTCCCCTTAATGATTCGAGGGTGAAAATATTCAGCTGCAAAGGAAAGTGGCAGATTTGGAGCTTATAATTGAGAACAGTGAACAATAGCAACGCACTTGATGCAGGGTATTCATGAAAGTTAAACGTAAGAAGTGTACGAAGTTTTGAAGAAGGTTGGTGTTGGTCTCAAGATAGTAATTTTCAGAGAAAATATCAATTCATGTCACAAAGGAATGATGCTGATCGCCATCCTTGAATTATAACTAAATTCATCGTTGAGAAGACAGGTCGAGATTTATTTAACATGAAGAGTAAAGAGGATCATGAAGTACATGACATTGGCTACAATACGATCACTGCTATTACTGTTTAAGTTAACAATATTATCAGTCCTTTATAAAGAATTTTTGATTTTCATAGGTAAGAAACGAGGAAATATTTCTAAAGATGACTCAAAGTGATGTTTTTATTCTTATTAGTATAGCCTAGAAAAACTATATAAGCGGATTATTATTCCCTGACCAGTCTTAAATAATTTAGAATAAATAGTTTCAGACAAAACTATGTATTACTGTATTTAATGAAATTATTTCTAGTCTAAGGAAAACATTGTTTCTTTGTTAAAACTTTATTTATATTAAAATTTAAAAGTTTTCATTATCAGTCCGAAAAACTCCGAAAACTTCCAGTCCACGTAGCTCCTGAACCATTAGAGATATAGAAAAACTTTCAGAAGCAAAAATGTCTTATTTTGTAGATTAGAATCTAAAAACAACATAAAATACAGGGTGTTCCATAACAGATTTTAAAGTTGGGCGCCATATTGGAAAAAAATATGAAAACTTCCAGTCCACGTAGCTCCTGAACCATTAGAGATATGGAAAAAACTCTCAAGTACAAAAAGGTTTTATTTTTTAGTGTAAAATCTAAAAACAACATAAAATACAGGGTGTTCTATAAAAGATTTTAAAGTTGGCCACCATATTGGAAAATGGCGGCCATCTTCAAAACATTTGAAAGTGTATTCCTGAGTGAAGCTTAAAATTGAGCAAGTTCCAAATTTAAAGTGTGGTGCTAAGTCATGTAATTAATAAGTTAGCTATTGGATCACTTTAAAAAACTCACCCTGTATAGATATTTATTAAATTTTTATAGTTGTAATAGCCGAATTTAATTAATTTTAATAAACATTGAAATACAAAAAGTACTTGCTTCGCCGGGAATCGAAGCCGGATCTCTCACTTGCCGGGTGAATGTGCTACCATTACGTGTGTAATGGTTACACGAGATCCGGGTTCGAGTACCATACTATGTATTTCGAGTCCCGGCAGAGCAAGTACCTTTTGTGATTCAATGTTTATTGAAAATAAAATTATATATATATATATATATATATATATATATATATATATATATATATCTTGAATAAAAAATTTCCAAATTATTTGACCTAATATTGATCATATTTGAACCCACATTACGATTATTACATAATGGTGCCCTGGGCCAGTTGATGAAAAATATTAAAAGTTTGCAGTAATATTTTCATATTAAAGTCCACGAAACTATATTAAGTATAAAATACCATACCTTTTCAGTATATGGCCATTATATATTTAAAGAACTCTGTACATGTACAACTCAATAATATAATATGTTCTCTAATGAAAGAACTCATTTTAAATGTGAGAGCAAAGCCAACAAATCACCGAAATATATCAATGATGCACTTATTTCTGCTTTTTATGTTGATGGTGTATTAAAACGTAGTTTTACCCACGTGGCATATTCGATAGGCATTTACAGAATTTGGTAGAAGCTGTCTAATTTTCAATGAGTGTAACGAGTTTTTGATTTTGAATACTTTGTCTTACATTTTAAACATAACACTAGAAAGCAACAACAATCTGTAGACAAACTAGCAACTTTCCGAGAAGTATTTGAAAAGTCTGTTACTAACCGTAACAACATGTAAAAGCGCACTGTATATCTCACTAATATGAGTAATGGATGCTGTTAGCATTCCAAGTAAATGGCATAATTAGGGTTTATATATGTAACAAACCCTCAGACTATGACATCATAACCATTGTTCTCGTTACAACTTTCAACTTTCATGCAAACCTGTTGACGTAATATTTCTAATTATACTTGACAACCAGTTGAATCTTGCAATAAATACACGTTTAATATAAGAAAAATAAAAAAATAAAATACAAATCTACATATACAATTCTATTTTTCGCATTATTTAATTATAAAATTAAAAAAATATGTTAAATTGTAGACACATATTGATTTTATATGTATATAAATCAGGATAAAAGGCGTTTGCTATGATTACCTTCACAGAAACAACCCTCGCTTAAACATTAGGAACAGACCAAATCTCTCATCAACTATTGGCCATTCATCACTCCTTAATGGTCCTTGATTAACACCAGCCCATTTACCTTCCTAATGTCCACTCTGGACGTATGATACGCCCTCTGTTTGAGAATAGTGATAAATAAATATGGCATGAAGAAACTGATATATATTTTTTAATTTATACAATGAACTCTATATTTTAACGCTGTCTTTATAATATAATTAATACGCATTAAAAATCAAAATTAACTTCGTATCTACATTGGAATGGATTATTGGTTTAGGCCTACTATCGATTCTTGTTGGAAAAAACATAGACTGTTTCAGCGCCGATATTATCAATTTCAAAAAGGTTTATTTGTTAATATTACATAAAGCGAATTGTTGCTCGTTAAGTTTTTTAGTGATATAAGTGATAAAGTACGCTGAGCATTTCTAACTAAAGCAAGTTACAATTGCAATAGAGCTAGTCATTTTTATTACTTGTTGATAAAGACACCCTGTCTATAATATATTATCACAATTATATTTACTTTAAGATAATTAAAATCTAAAAAGTGCCCTAAGGTCTAACAATCTAATATAAATACAATGATCATTACCTACATTAAACAAAGCTGTTAAGCACACAGAATTTGTATTTTTTTTTAATTCCCATTGTCGCTAACTGTAAATAAGTAATTAAACGGTTTACCAGTGTTTTGTACATGTGACATATGGGCGATGTTATTGATTAAAACATGCGTTTCTTGGATTAGGGAAACCTTGATGAGAAGACGGCATCGGAAAATAACAGCATGGAGGAAGCCAGTAGGCTACTTCCAGGAGGGTCACCGTTTTCTTAATGAAGTATCTTGCATAAAGGTCACTTTATAACAGGTCTTGTATGTAGTTGAATATTTATCAAAACATTACAGGTTAGCAGGTGCGTTCGTAGATCGAACACCTTGGTTAAAGCATAATCTCACCATTTGTACTTTAGAACAAGAGCGTTGAGAGGTTAAGGTGGACGCCATTTATATAATACTGCGTCGTTCACGAAATGCTTTTACATTTGTCAGCTGAATTTCCTTTACATTACCTCTCCTCAGGTGAAACATCTTCTATTTTTCACTAGATGGGTCCAACAACAATGTTTATTGAATATGGATTTGTGATGAATTTTGAAAACAGATAATGAAACTAAGAGATTTGAGGAGATACATATTAGACCCGGAAGCGCTGATAAGATGGGAGAAATTATAAAATATACCCAGGGAACCAATCGTGGATCTAAATGTACTTTATTGCAATGCTGGTGTTGCATCAAACCATTTAAAAATGACATATAATGTTTTTCTGTGGTCTTAATCACTTTTTAGAAGATATTCCATTTTAATGGATCAGTTATACACGTGTTTTAAAGTTTCAGGCTCGAAATCATGTATTAATAAACAATTCTGATTGACGTTGAATTTTGCCTAGTGAAATTGTTCTTAGTTAGTTACTATTATACAAACGTAGCTTTTTTCTTTCAAGTAAGAAATATAAAATACGGCTCTAGATAAAATTATTTCTTGATGCAAATCTTTAGCAATCGGTTTAAACAGCTGGATCTTGAAATACAGTGTGTTCCAAATTTATGCAAACTAAATAGATCTTAAAACTGTAACAGATTCGGCAAAGATTAAATGGATTAAATTTTGCGTACTAAAAAAGATCAACAAATGAATGTGGTCACGATCATTATTGTTTCCGTCGCTTACTTGCTGCATTAAAAAAGCTGTTTGTTGAAAATATTTCAAACTGTCACTTTTTTGTATAAAAAGATTTTGCTTGGAATCTGGTTAAAATCTATTTGAGATTTTAAATATTTTCATAAAAATAGACTAATCCATTTTTAATACCAACAAACAGGAGTAATAGTGTACAAGTATTTTGTTTAATGCAACGACACATTATTTACGTAATCAATAGAAATTATATATTTCATTGATGGTCAATTATTTCATATGTTACACTTTCCTCATAGGTTTTGTCAAATAAGTTATGAAAATCAATTTTTTGTATGTTGGTGAAGAACATTTTTTTCTACTTAGGTTCGGATAACCTGACAGATATTTACTGAACACTGTGTTGGAATAAATTATTTAGTAAAACATAGAATTTATTAGACAATTTCAGATTAAAAGTAATGTTACAGACATTTTTGTAATTGATTCACAAAATAGCATATTAATTTCAAATTCTATCTAATTTATAATTTTACAACGTTAAGAAAGCCAACCAGTTTCAAGTACCTTTTATGTAAAGGTTTACGGCTTTTATTAAGGATACTTTTATAACAACGCTTAAATATTCTTAGCAAATGTTTTATTTCACATTTATCTTTATAATCTTCGTTATGCAACTGATCAAACAATATATATTTCATTATTTCAAATCATTTTATTTACAAATGTGTAGCTGCCTATTTGGGCAACTACATATGAAAGTTTCATCAGCTGTTTACTCTCTGCATATTTTGAATTATTATTATTGTAATTATTAATGAAATTCTAAAATATATTTGGTAACTTTTTCAACGTTTCTCTTCATAAAATTTGTTCTCGCTCTCCAATTAACATTTTATGAAAGAATTAGTTGAACTGGTTCATTTGTTATCTAGATTATAGGTTAAATGAAATGATTCATTTTTATTTTTAAGATTTATGGTTTGTAATTAATTTTAATTTTACCATTCCTTGATAATAAATGCTTGTTTTCAAAAGGAATAATATATTTAGAACTAATATTTTCATTGATAAACTAATTATCATCATACCATATAATCAATACATTTACAATCCATGCTAAACGATACTAAAAGTAAAAAAGTAAAGAATGTCTTATTTTACCAGGCGAAGTTAGGGCTAAGAAGCCCTCTCTAACACTTAACCTGGGGACCAACGGCTTAAAGGTGACTTCCGAACCACCACCAATGGCCGGGCAGGCGGGCCGCTTGCAAGGACAGGATCGCTCAGCGGTCACCTGTCCAAGCAGCAGCCACGCTCGGCGTTGCTTGATCTGGTTATCTTGCGATAACCGCCGTACCCACTACACTGCGCCATTGGCAACTAGTTCCTACCTTCCACAACGTCAAGGCAATATGACTTCCACTGAAAAATAGCCATTTAATGTTAAAACAAATTTGGGTAGTAGCGTAAAACACACAATTATATTTGTCCCAGAATGTATTTTTCAGGACAGTATTGGTGCAAATCCTCAGGATTACACTTGGACCTAGTTTATCCTAAAACCGGGTCTGCTGTAATAATAGACACATGATTTCAATTTATTTTTAATCTACGAAATAAAAGGTTAATTTTGCTACCATAATATTCTAAAATGTAGTAACAGAATAAGGTAGAAATAGGAAACCTGCAATTTTCCAACAATAAACATTTAGAAGGAAAAAGGAAAAATTACAAAGATAAATTCTGATAACGGAAATTAATGAATCAGATGTAGTTGAATTTATTGAAGTTCACTAATAAGATTCCAAATTTATAGAAAATGTATTTTTAAATGTTTTAAAAATCAATTAGGCTAATAACAAAAATCCACTGTTACCTATTAAATAATATGTATTTAATAGGTTTCATTCTTTTTAATGTCTTATAAATGTACTATTGGTATTATTAATATTTTATTACGTTCCACTTTGGTTTCAATTCTTTTTATCTCCTACTACGTTGACTGACGCACATTTCTTTCAAAGAAAGAAAGCCGATTTCAACCAACAGTAATTGGTTTGCAACAAAAAGCTCGTGGTAATTGTAACAAATTTAAAGTTATAACTACATTTAGAATAGTTATAATTAAACATTAATAAAACTCCTACCATTGAAAATATACCTTGGGCTGTGATTATAATATCCTCCACATGGAAACATACAATCTCAAGTTTCTGATTTGGGGAAGGGGATTATAACAGTACACATGAGTTAATTCCTAACATAAAAATTAGAATAAAAGCTTATTACACTTTTCTTGCATTTTGTCCTTCAGAATATTTTAAATTTTACAACATCAAATTGTATGTATAACGAGTGTACATTGTACCAACAACTATAACATTTTATAGCTATATTATACATGTCTAAGAATGTGAAATCTACAAAATTGTCTTAAGTACCCAAAGAGGCCACGATTTTTAAGTTGTCTTAAAAAACTATAAGTTTAGTACCATACTGAAAAAATTAAGATAACACCATCAAATTATGTTGCATAAAAATATAGATCCATATTATTGTTAGTCAAAGGAATTTTGTGGCTCAACTATATTAGGTCAAAGATGTAAAACCTATATTACATTGTATCTTACTCGATGATCTAGAATATTCTTTTTAGATATTAAGCCACTGATGATATATACAATCTTTATCTCCTTTTTAAATAACCTTGTTTTATATCTTATATCATGTTTGAATGTTATCTGTCGTATTTAAATTGTGCTCCAACAGTAATATATTGAGGTCGTCGATAAGCTTGTTATCAAATGTAAAAATGTAAACTACCAGCCAAAATAACGATAATCTAATACTAACTATTTAAGTTATTTTGATGTTCTGTAAAATATAAAAAAGGCACTAAAAATGTAATAAGTGTTTGTTATAAGTGAGTTTCCTAATTGTTTTCATACTCAAATTATAACTATTATAATTGAAGATGACTGTCACTGCGAGTTTATTATAAAAAAATTAATCCATGATTTAATTACTTTTAGCATATATTAGCCTACTTCAAGAATGATAGTGATTGGCTCTAAATAGCTCTCTGGTTCACGTAACGTATGTGGTGGGATTTTGAAGCTGGCATACGATGGAATATATTTTACCTCGTTTAGAACTTAAATATAGTTTAAATGGTAAAGAAACTATCACACGTTTACAACAAAACAACTAAAACTTTTTGTATGCTACTTACTTTATTTTTCGTGTACAAATAGAGGAACGAAGGCAGTATCACTTCCTTATAAAATATATATAAGTAGAAAAAGGAAGTAAGCCATATTACTTTACATTATCACTTGGTATTACTCAACACAAAGATTATTGTATGTTTTACTAAAAATATAAACTTTGATTGATTTTTATATATAAATATATGCAAACAATAATATAATAAGTTTTAATATACAACTCATAAGTATATGTATCCTAAACCTATCACTGGATTCCTTATACCAGCATAAGCAGAAACTAAACCTATATTTGCTGAGTCTCTACTATACACGAGAGTACTGATTCACGTATGAGGAACTGATACTCAAGGCAAACTTGGGCTCCTCTGGTACAGCGTAGACAATTAAAGACTTTTAAAAATGAAGAAGTACTATAACATGTTTAGTTTAAATGTATGACTATCTACATTCACAGCTCAGAAAAGAATTGTTTTATATCAAATAAAATAATTACCTTTTGGTCAATTATCTCAAAAGAATTTGTCCTGAAACGTAAGGCCAATATCTTTGAAATAAGTAAGACTGTGAATACTTGGTTCCATTTCCTTTGACTGACCTTTTTTATCGTTATGCCGTCTGTCTGATGAGCTATTTGGTAGAAATTTATAGAAAGGACATGAAAATATAATACTTAGTGTAAGTATGCCTCTTGGTCAAATTCTTAGTATTACGAGTCTTTATTTCATGTTTTAATAACCTTAAAACAGAAAAGTTTGATTAGTCTGATGGAAAAAACCAATGTATTAGCATTGGAGGCTTTGCTGTGTACACGCAAATAAATATACAACATTTGTTATGTCTAAGTAGACAACATTTTAAGATGAACGATAATTTATTCAACTATAAAATCAAGTTCCGTCAATAACCATTTGGGAATGTTGATTATTCGTTTTTACAGCCAAAACGAGCTCCAATTTGTTCCACAGCGAATAAAAGCTAATGTTGCAGGATAATTTACTGCCCTATTATAGTGTCGGTGTGGAGATCCATACCGTAGTGTGTTTGTTGAGGGTAGGGAAATGGTTGTGGGCAGGCTCATTTAATAAAACTGAACAAGGGTGCTTGGTGTTAATGTGAGAATCGCTTTGAAAAATTACACGAGCAAAAACGGAATAATATATTCATTTTCACAGTTCATATGCTGTTTATAAAAATTTACAACTAGTTTTTTTGGAAAAGTGTTTCTAACTTACGTGATCTAACATTTTAAGGCTATTCTTATACTTTTTTAATCAGTAGAAGAATAACATAAAACCCTGTTATAAATCTAAACAACAAATTTCACGCATTCTAGAATATTGTTTACTTTTCATTTCTATTTATGATATTTAATATTGATTGGATTAAGTTATAATTTTTTTTTTTAATTCTTTTATCATTTAATTATATTTTTTAGGTTGCACTTGCATATTATATTTGTTAAATTATGTATAATTAGTTTTCATTTTTGTTTAAATGATTGGTATCATAACTGACTAAAATTTTAATAATAAATAATTAATATTCCAAACTACCTATATTAGCAGTTAACCTTTATTGTCTACTGTATAACATGTGCTAAGGGTATTAAGGACGTATATTGTTTATACGTAATAAATTCTATATTTTTCAAAAGTATTATTATTATATATATAAATTATGATTCATTGTTCTATTTTTCTTCTAAAATAAAGAAACAATGAATTATAATTTCTGTACAATTTAAGGTTTTCTGTATATCATTCATTTGAGGTTAGTTATATTATTTAAGCCTTGGCAATAAGCAGAAAATCCTAAAAGTAGGTGAAATAAAATACAGTTTTGTTAAAAAATATTTATTTTGTAATATAATTACTTTTAATAAAGGGCTATCCGTATTTACATCAACACAAAACTTTATATATATATATATATATATTGAAATTATATATATATATATATATATATACATGCAATTTTTATAAACAGTAATAGCCGAATTCTATTTCAATAAACATTGAATCACAAAATTTATTTGCTGAGACGGCAAAAAAGTCAATGTTTATGGAAACATATAACATTGATTTTGGAATATATAACATTTTGTTTCGTATTATAAATAAAATATATTATTCGAATTTTGTTGTAAAAAATAAATATTAATATATTATTTTGAACAAAAATAACGCAATGTAATTTTTATTATAACTTAATATGTAAATTACAAATATAAATTTTACCTTATTTCATAAAAAAAATTACGATAGGTTACTTGATTACAGTGGTAGGAAAAAGTACCATTAGTAGTATTGATGAGAGATGTAACCTAACAAAGGTCTTACATATCATTATAGTAATGCCCGGGTGTAAGGCCTTTGGGTGATTAGATCAAGCTATAGATTGTGGCCTGATTGGGTTTACACCCTAATTGAGACGATCTGTAAATTGATTTTGGGTTGAATAGATAAATTGGTAATGCACTGACGATCAACTATTGCTTATGTTTACATTGTTGCAGGTTATAGGACTTTTTGGTATTAATTACCAATCTTATTACTATTCATATTCGATAAAGTTATTGTTTCTCAAATTAAAATTAAGGTCGCAAGATATTCTAAATAATTCTTCAACAATCTATATTATACTCTGTGTACAGAATTAAATTTTCTATTGTCTTTTAATCGACAGTTATTTGTGAAATTTCTACTTGAGATCACCTCTTATTGTTTAAAGCGTGGATGGAATGGGAAATAAACGGAGGAATTGAGAAAAAGAAGACTCCAGTATTTTGTGTTTGCATGGAACCGTAAGATTATGCTCGATTAATTAATCATTAGGTGAATAGCTGTAGGTCCGTCACTTCAAGTGAATGAATATCAGGCTGGAATGAAAGGAGACTTAGAAAAGTGGAAGCTAAGTGATACATTGATTCTAGATAAGTGATCCTAGACATTGGACTTGAGGCCGAGTTAGGGCTGGTTCCAATCCTGCCTTTTTCTTACCAGTACAGTCCACCTCATACTTTGCTGACTCCCCTTCATATTCTGTTTGATAATATCCTTGAATATTTCAGTTGTGCATGTGAAAGGGAAGAATAAAGCTACATAGTATATTTGTCTCTTCTCAAATAATACAGATGAGGAAAAGGAAAAGATTTGCTCGGGGAGTCAAGGCGTCGGTGCTTATTTGTCTTTATATTACCTTAAGGCCCATTAATTATCATGTTTGTAATGGTGGTGGCATAAACTATGGACTGGATACTTCTGACACACATACTTTCTATATATTAGTAATCAATAGAAATAGAATGAATTTACCGTTGAAGCACTTTGTTTAAAATCACATGGAAACAATGGACTATAAAACTTATAATTTACAAATAACTAAAGGAAGGGCTGAGTGCTATTCTGAATTTTACGCAAATAAGGTATATTTGTGTATAAAGTACTTATAGTAATGCTGTTACTGCTATCTGATGAAATTCAAGAGTAGTAGACAGATGAATAAAAATTATAGAATTACATTATGAGGACATAACTTGCAGGTAAAATTATTTACATGTAATCGGTATCAATAAAGTAATCACAGATAAAAATATCGCAAAAGTTTGCCATATATAACGAGCCATATTTTATTGTTTACGAATATTTAACTCCCCAATAAAAGTGAAATAAATAATATTCAAAATATTACATAGTTTATTACCATTCATGTTAGTTAGTTTTTTTAAGCTCAACATGTAATGATTATGTTGTTTACAAAGCTGTAAACAAATATCAACAACAGAACAGAACGAGATGGGATTTCCCCGCTCAGAAGATCCCCTGGGATTTATGTTCTGTGCATTGCCGGATAAACAGACCACGCAAGCGAGTGCCAAACAAAAAACCAATTTGATTTTTATTTTTGTTGTATTAATATACAGGGTGTCCAAAAAGTCCCGGGTCGGTTAAATATTTTTCAAAATATTTAAAATAGAGCTACAAAACCTTACACAAAGTTACTGGACATAAAAGTCAATTTTATCACATATTCAGTGATCCGCTAATTCTTCAGGGGGGCGGCCCGTGGGTCCGCCGCACGGGATCCGCACGGGATAAAGCAGATAACTGTGGGTCCGCCGCACGGGATAAAGCAGATAACTATGTTTATTCGTGAAAATGTGGAGTGCTTAGATTCGTCATTTACAACAACTACAACAATAAAGGTAAATAATTGTACACTGATATTTCATTATCGTAAACTATGATTGATTGATAAATTGTTAGATTGACACAAAAGTTGAGGAACTGAGTTTATAGGTTATGTCATACTATTGACAAATGTTGATAGTGTTAAGTAAATTATTAGTTTAAATCACTCTGCAATCAATCGTAATTCAGTCGATTGAGAAGAAACAGCGCGTATTGATAGTCAAACATTTAAAATAACAAATTATAACCTCTAACCTGTCATAACAGTGCGACCAAACATACGAACTAAACCGACCAATCACCACGCGCGGAGTTAGAATTTAACTGTGTTTAGCAAGAATTTCAAATTCCAATTTTAGTAAATGTTTTATTCAACTTTACCATTTACAATAACAAATTTTAATTAATTTCCAATTATGTACAATGTTTTAGTAAACAAAATATTTATCACATATTCAGTGATCCGCTACTTCTACAGAGGGGCGGCCCGCCAGGAGTCAGAAGAACATCTTAAATGTAAGCATAGGTTGATATGCATATCAAATAAAAGGTCTTTATTAGTCGAGTACAGAGCCGCAAATCCGATCAAAAACGCATAATCGAGTCAAAAATGACAGCCGTTCAAAGATGGCTTGAGTTTGCAAATTAGGTTAATGTAAAAAATAAACTGATGAGCTTTTTGATTTTAACTCAACTAACCCAAAACTGTTAACAATTAATTGTTGTTGTAGAATAATAATTTTCGTTATTTCTGAGAGGGATCGGAGTTTTGGGTTAGTAAAGTTAAAATCAAAAAGCTCATCAGTTTATTTTTTACATTAACCTAATTTGCAAACTCAAGCCATCTTTGAACGGCTGTCATTTTTAACTCGATTATCCGTTTTTGATCGGGTTTGCGGCTCTGTACTCGACTAATAAAGACATTTTATTTGATATGCATATAAACCTATGCTTACATTTAAGATGTTCTTATGACTCCTGGCGGGCCGCCCCTCTGTAGAAGTAGCGGATCACTGAATATGTGATAAAATAGATTTTTATATCCAGTAACTTTGTGTAAGGTTTTGTATCTCTATTTTAAATATTTTGAAAAATATTTAACTGACCCTGGACTTTTTGGACACCCTGTATATTGATTATTAGATATAGTACATCTATCATGATGTATAAACTAAATAACATGGTAATTTTGTGTAAAGTAAAGTTATTGCTAAAATGTATGTACATTCACTCGATGATAGGTTTTTATGTATTTTACTGTATTTAATACCAGAATATTTTTTTTTACTCACTTATTTTCCTTTAATCTCATATCTTAAGAAACGAATAGCTTCTAAGTTAGAATTCGACGTGTGAAGCACCCTATTAATTCCGTGATAATTCTTGTAAAAAATAGTTTCTGAAATTATATAATATTATTGATGTATGCTAAATCGTCTAATATATACATTTAAATAACCATGATAATATACAATCATTGAATAAAATTAAATTTTGACTGATATATATTAAGAAATTGATGCATATGTGAATGGTTATTCTAATAGGAAAATTAATTATTTTGCTATGGTAATGGGAGTATCGAATTGTTTAATAATGTACCCCATCCCAGGTGTATATACATATATATGTGTGTGTGTGTGTGTGTGCGTGCGCGCGTGCGTGTGCGTGTGTGTGTGTGTGTACATATATGTGTATAGGCTTACTTCTCTCTGTCATTTATGGAAAAACGGAGAGATGCATAATTTTTGACTATTAATTTATTTTTAACCTTTTCTTATGTAAGCTGAATATTACTGTTTACTATCGTGTATTATGTCTCGTCTTTTACGTTGTGTATACAGTGTATTTGAGTTTGAGATCCATTTAACTGCTTGATTTGTGAATACGTTTGATTCGATATCTTCAAACTACGATCACTCCAACTTTTAGGATTCAAGTCTATAGGCTACCAACGTCAGGTGCCAGATACTGGACTGAGAGGAATGTGAACTAGAGCTTTATTAATCGTTCACAATGTATAAACCCTTTATAACATAGTTACTTTATGAGTAATTAATTTGGTATAATATAATAAAAATGGTCAGATTTCTGTGTACAACTTTTTTTAAATAAATGTACTCATTCATCTATCGTAAAATCTGTTTTAAAAATATAGAATTGAAAATAAGTCACGCACTAGCGTTGCAAATAATTATTTTAGGTTTTAAAATACTGATAAAAAGGTAAAACTTCTCAACGAAGTCCTGTCAGACTAAAATTCAAGTAGCATTAACTGATTAAAAGCACATCTCTTAGATCTATTACATATGCTTAAAACCTTCTACTTCAATCTTATTTAACATCTCAATGAAACTTTTTGTACAATGTACAGTTGTACTCAGACTAATTTATAGTTAAATTCAAAATAATTTCGTAATGTGTACTGTGTATAATAAACTGAAGAAAACTATAACTAAGCTTTAAACCGCGACATCAGTGTAAAATATTGCGTATGTCTTATAATAATGAGGCATAAACGTTAATTGTTAGTTAATAATACAACGTGTAAGATAACTAAACTATACCTATATGTATCGGTAAGAGCTTCTTTATTATTAACTTGGCTTTCGTTTTAAATGTTTTTATAATCAGTGTGTGTCTGAGAGCCAGAATTGGACATGAGCAAAAATGGGCTGTGGTTAATAAAGAACAGTTGAAAAGTAGAAAATGGCAATAGTTGACAATAAGTCAGCCTGTTCCTAATGGGTACCCTATCTGCAAAAATAAACTTGAAATTTATAATTATTATATAATGTAGCAACATGATTATAAAATAAAGTTTACTTGAAATAACTTCATTGGACACGATTGAATGTCAATATGTTTAGAATTGAAAAATATCTATGGAATACAGCTTAAAATTACATAAATGAAGAGTCGTTTTAAATATCAAACAATATAATAAATAAAGTTTTATAACATTATTCTTAATATACAGGGTGTAACTGAAATACACCGACAAACTTCAGGAGGTTGTTCCTGAGGTCAAAACGAACCAAAAAGTTCCTATAAATATATGTCCTAAAATGCATCGTTTTCCGTCTGTCCGTCTGTTTGTGTTTATTACATTAAATGTTTTTTCTAAACAACCATTAAAGGTACAAAGTTAAACTTTTCAATATAACTAGTAAAGATTGTGAATTTTTAAAAAATTGAAAATTTTTATTCAACAAAATTCAAAATGGCGGCTAGTTAAAACTTTGATGGTGAATTTCTCAAAAACTACTTCCTGTATAAAAAATGTACTAGAAGATAAAAAAAATATAAATTTATTTATAAAACGAACGGTACCTTATTTTTTGAAATCGCTCAAGAAATAAACTAAAATTAATTATTATTCTTGTTTAGTTTCTTTCGTTTTTGTAAGGATATTTTATGAAACGATCTATTTCAAAGTAGATGAATGGAATGAACATGTTGTAACGAAGTGTACTACTTCAGAGAACTTACGCCATTAAAGGTATTGGAGAAAAATGTAATGGTATCTATGCCAATCACATAAAATAATTCACTTTCACTTGAAATAATTTCATTGGACACGATTTAATGTCAATATGTTTAGAATTAAAAAATATCTATGCAATACAGCTTAAAATTACATTAATGAAGAGTCGTTTTAAATATAAAACAATATAATGAATAAAATTTTATAACATTATTCTTAATATATTTTAGATGTTTAATTATAAACTAAATAGAGGAACACTGTTTTATAAATATTCTCGCATTTTGTAACAGAGTTAAACTAAAACTTTATATATTTTTTTTCGTTTTTGTCTGGATAATTTATAAAAAGAACTGTTTCCACGTACATGAATGGAATGAACATGTTGTAACGAAGTGTACTATTTCAGAGAAGATAGGTCATTAAAGGTATTGTGGTAAATGTAATGGTATCTATGCCAATCACATACTAAAATCCTAAAACAGAGACTTAAATTAAAATTAATCGTATTTGGAAATTTAACGTTTAACATTGTTTTATTTTGTGACTTTCACACCAAATCACGTAATATAAATTCATTAAATTGGATTCAATGTTTCTATTCAGTATACCTACTGCTGTATATTCATATACATACTCTCATTAGTCTGTGGTTTGTGCTCTGGTTGTGTTGTTGATCCTTGATATTTGTTTATGTTACTGCAGCACTAACTAATCAACAAGTGTGAGTTATTCGTTAAGAAAAATTATATGAATATCTTTATAGAATTGGGTTCAAGTATAATTATCGACACAACAAACAAAAATGTTATAGTAAATAAAATTCTTCTTATGATGAAACTAAAATAAATCAATATATGTGTAGGAAATATAATCAATGGCAGGTGAATTTTTTTTATCGTGACACAAACGTGGCCAGAGGAAACACACTTAAACCCGAAATGTAAAAAATGAGCTCAAGAGCAGAGGTTTGCCTGATAAATGACACTTCTTTGCGCTTTGAATTTCCCCAGAGCGTTACCTTTGGTTTGAACCTGCATTTATTATTTCGCTGAACACTATATGTTCCTTTGACTTTACGTATGTTTAAAATCAAAATATCGTATTACATTATTAATAATCGTATATAGTATTCAACAAAGTATAGTTATACCTGTAATTGAACATATTCAATAATCAAATTTCCGTTAAAGTAGGGAGTTATATACAATGCAGAAATCATATATTGCCTTACATTTCTTTTATTGTTTGAGTAATGTATGTGTTATGTTGACAAATGTAAATGTATAATGCTTGTTCTTAGCTTATTTTCAAATTTATTTACTCTGGTATTTTATCGTTGCCTTAATGGCTATCGATAAGATCGATGTTAAAAAATGTACTAATCTTACAATACCGTACTTTGCTCAGTATATTTACAAATATTTAAAATATCACCAAACTGTTTTAATATCAATGAAAATGTTACCTATATTTAAGTTTATAGGTTAGTTCGTGCAGACAGACATACATACATAAATATTCTTTGAACAAATAGTATATATAATGATTCTTTTTCGTCCTCCTATTAAATTTAATATATGACTTAACAAATAAAAAAAAAAAACTTAAACCAATCCCATCAATATCTCCAAATTCATGACAATACTGTTATATTTTCACGTGGCTCTGATACAAAAACCTTGGATCAGGAAGGGAAAAATATCATGGCTTTCAATGACAGGGGTGAAAATTGTTTGTGCCCAGGTTGAAAATGCCAGAGCATGTATTGTTGTAAGCAACAAGGTGGACAGCATTCCTGTTCTGGAGTTTTGTTGCAACGATCTCGCCACAGTCAGGCTGATGGTGGCTGGGACTGGACGACCCCTGCTGGTTGCATCATCATACCTACCGTATGATGATGTGGAGTCCACGCCCTCCAGGGAACTGGCTGCCTTGGTGGACCATGTTAGGAGGAGTGGATCGGAACTGGTGGTGGGATGCGATGCCAACTCGCACAACGAGGCGTGGGGAAGCACCGACACTAACAACAGAGGTAAGTTGCTTCTGGAATACTTAATGTCCCGTAGTCTAATGGGAAATTTTCCCACGTTTCGCACGAGGACGCGTAGGAAGGTGATAGATGTGACCATGATGTCGGAGGGTATGGCTGGTCGGATACGTAGCTGGCATGTGTCTGACGAGCCCTCCCTCTCTGATCATGCTCACATCTGTTTTAAGATCAGTGAACAGATGCTGGAAAAAAGTTCAGTATAGGAATATGAGGAACACAAACTGGGTATCATACAAGGAAAACCTCAGGGCACAACTAGAGTCTGATTCCACTAATAGGAAACGGATTCACAGCGCGGCGCAGCTTGACAAATCTGCCGACGGTCTTACTTCTGCGATTGTGGGCTCCTTTGATCTCAGCTGCCCGGTTATCAATAGGAATATATCCAAGGTAGCCTGGTGGAGCTCTGAATTGGCGTCGTTGAGGAAGAGGGTCAGGGCTTTATTCAAGAGAGCCAAAATTTGGGGACTTGGGAGACCTACCACGAGGCTCTTTCACTGTACAACCGCAAGGTTCGTACGGCTAAGAGGCTAGCCTGGAAGAAGCTCTGCACCGTTATCGAAAGTGTGCAGGGTTGTGCAAGGCTACAAAAGCTACGAGCAAAAAATTCCCATCTCGCCGCTTGGTAGTCTCAAGGACGATCAAGCTGTTTACATTACTGAACCGGAAGGAGTTCTAAATTTTATAAAAACATATTAGTATACTTACAAATTGTTTGTTTCTATGGAATTAAAGATAACATTTGAAAACAGTAACCATAGTTTTGATACGTCATTTTCACTATCATTTGTGACCGTAAATGTAAGAAATAATTTGCAAAGTAAGGTGAATTAATTTAATTTCATGGGCTGGAAAACTTTCATTTCTGTCCGTTTGTCTGGTAAGTACACCTTAAGAATTTGAATCGAACTTATTTACGCAGTTTTGAAATGACACCTTTTTGTTGGCTAAGGTTTATCGGACATTGGATTTGTGGCTAACCAATTTGTGGCTAAAGTTGTATAATAAGGAAACGGATAACTATGGCATGGTATTTTAACTTTTACATAATAACATATGTACCTAACTACTCCAATAGATAGAGAATCATTAACTTGTGACTAGGTAAGTAGCCATGTATTATATAAACTCCGCCACGAATCCCAATCAAAGTAACTAACATATGAATGAATCACGTATCAAGACACTGAAAGAAATATTTTATCTATAGAATTAATTTTGAATAAAATTTCTTTCTACATATCTAAGAATGAGGTCTATAACGATGCATGTGATTTGGTCGAGCGTTATTGATGTTTATTGATTAGTATCATGGCACGGATTCTTTGTCTGTCAGAGGAAAATATAAATGATGGTTCTGCCTTTAGTCTCATGAACTAAGTAAAAGGGAAATCGAATATATCTGCCTAGAATATAAAGCAACCAGCCACCATATATAAGTACAAAGTTAAGGTTTCTACTATAAATTCCTAATTTAGTAACAGTTTCCTAATACAATGTTTTATGGTTCTTATATCATAAATTATTTGATTTAAAATAGGTTTTGTTTTTTAATATATACACAAACTTAATACATTGTGCCTTTATAAAGTATAATTGTCATTAATAAATATGGTATATACTGTACATATAAAACACATATTTAACAAATTAAATATAAATTTACGTATACATTGTTTCAAATAACATACTTAATATTATACAAGATTGGTAATAAGTGAAAATCCCGTTTCCATCCCTTGTTAAATTCAGGTACTGTCAAATTAATAGCTACAATTCTATTTATAGAGAAGAATAAAATAAACTTTCAGTATCCCAACACCATATACTTGGCAAAAACATATGTTTTTATATAAAAATACAAATATGGAAATACTAAGTTTTATAATTATTAGGATTAGATTACTTCAGCTCCTTTGATGTCCAAACCACACATTTTCTGATCCTTTTGTCTTGTATGTGGTCAGCGCATTTATTGGGTGGAAAGATCGTCACATAAAGCTTATCGTGTACGTTCTTTTATATGCTTAGATAGCTAAGACATTTACCAAATCTTTATTACCTAAATTAGGCAAATAATAAACCTTAAATAAATTATACATTGAATCACTTTTTATTAAAATAGTGATTTTTTGACTGTCACATTATAAACAAATGTATTATAAGTTTTCTCTTTTCTTCAATTTAGAGTCAAGAGTCAAGAGTATCTCAATGCCTAATAATCATAGACATTGCAAACATTGCAGTATCTGGACTACAATTTGTGTTGAAATACCTTGGTAAACAACTATCCTCTGTGACCATAGACAATAGGATAGTTGGTTGGCACCTCTAAGATATGGGTTAGTGCCTCAGGCCTTGAAACATTATTTACTAAACTATGGTGCATATATTACAAATGGAGGAATATCTTGGTTCATATCCCTATTTTCA